>NC_066343.1:66427541-66730174 GCF_022539315.1 Serinus canaria | reverse complement strand
TACGAGTGTGAGGGGCTGCTGTGGGGCATCGCGCGGCAGGGAATGCGCTGCGGGGAGTGCGGGGTCAAGTGCCACGAGAAGTGCCAAGACCTGCTCAATGCTGACTGCCTGCAGAGTGAGTAGTGGCCAGTGGGGTGTAGCTACTCCAGAAATTGTTGCCAGAGTCTTCCTAAATGTACTGCTGATATCTCAGGGATCAGGGAAGCTGCAGTGATTGAAGTGACTGTGTGTTTTCTGAAAAGGTGCCACTGGGCTAATCCTACCTCCTTGGGGGCACAGACAGCTCCACTGATGCAGAAAAACTTCGCGGCATTGCACTTGATGTCCTTTTAAAGAAGGTTTAATTCTTTACTCTTTCAGATCGGTTTGTTGGTTTTGCTTCATTTTTTGATGGCTGGTTTGTTTTTTTGTTTTGTTTGCTCTGTTTGTGTCAGCTCAGGTTGTGTATTTGCTAGCATATCCTGCACTGAAGTATGGGCTGGATGAGTAGAGTATGAAGCTGAATATTGTGACATGTGTTCTGTCCCCCCCTGTCCTGGTATTGCAGTCAGGTTGCTTGTTCCAGCCAGGAGTCTGTGCCACTGTTTTAAGCTTTTTAGAGCAGCACTAGGCTCATACTTAGGGTATAGAATTTCTGGACTTAGCTTGGATTATCTGTACCAACAGCAGCCTGGGAAGGTATTTTGTCTTTTCAACAATAGGCCTGCTTGGCTGAACCTCTTTAGAGACCTAGGGCTGAGTTAACAGAGATGGTGAGTCAGATAGAAAGGTATTATTTGAATATATGGGCAGTATTTCATCTTCCTACTAGCATTTTGGATTATTTTGTTGGTGTAAAAAACTAAGTAAAAAACTAAGTCATCTCTTCAAGAAACTGTAACATTGCAGAATAAATGACACCTTACACAAACAATGGAGAAGTTTAAAAGGAATTTGGTTAAAGGGGGAAAAAAGAGAAAAAAGCATTCATTTAGGCATCTGCCTTGCTTCACTTGTTCTTATTTGCTTGAAATACCATTTCAAGAGAGAGAGCTGGCAGATGAGCTTGCAAAGCCACTCTCCATCATTTACCAACAGTCCTGGCTCACTGGTGAGGTTCCGGATGACTGGAAGCTGGCCCACGTGACACCCATTCACAAAAAGGGTGCAAAGGAAGATCCTGGTAATTATAGACCAGTCAGCCTGACCTCAGTACCTGGCAAGATAATGGAACAGTTTATATTAAGTGCCATCATGCAGAATTTACAGGATGGCCAGGGTATCAGACCCAGTCAACATGGGTTTAGGAGGGGTAGGTCATGTTTAACCAACCTGGTCACCTTTTATGACCAAGTAACCCGCCTAGTGGATGCAGGGAAGGCTGTAGATGTTGTTTATTTGGATTTCAGCAAGGCCTTTGACACTGTGTCCCACAGCTAGATAAGCTGGCAGCCCGTGACTTGGATAGGAACACTCTGTGCTGGGTTAGGAGCTGGCTGCATGGCCAGGCCCAGAGAGTGGTGGTGAATGGTGCTGCATCCAGCTGGCGGCCAGTCACCAGTGGTGTCCCTCAGGGGTCTGTGCTGGGACCAGTTCTGTTTAATATTTTTATTGATGATATGGATGAGGGTTTAGAATCTTTCATTAGCAAATTTGCAGACGACACTAAGCTGGGAGCATGTGTCGAACTGTTAGAGGAACGGAGGGCTTTGCAGAGGGACTTGGAACGGCTGGATGGATGGGCAGAATCCAATGGGATGAAGTTCAATAAGTCCAAGTGCCAAGTCCTGCACTTTGGCCACAATAACCCCCTGACACGTTATAGGCTGGGGACGGTGTGGCTGGACAGTGCTCAGGTGGAAAGGGACCTGGGGGTGCTGGCTGACAGTCGGCTGAACATGAGCCAACAGTGTGCCCAGGTGGCCAAGAAGGCCAATGGCATCCTGGCCAGTATCAGGAATAGTGTGGCCAGCAGGAGCAGGGAGGTCATTCTTCCCCTGTACTCGGCCCTGGTGAGGCCACACCTTGAGTATTGTGTCCAATTCTGGGCCCCTCAGTTTAGGAGGGACATTGAGATGCTTGAGCGTGTCCAAAGGAGAGCAACAAGGCTGGTGAGGGGCTTGGAACACAAGCCGTATGAGGAGCAACTGAGAGAGCTGGGATTGTTTAGCCTGGAGAAAAGGAGACTCAGAGGTGACCTTATCACTCTCTTCAACTTCCTGAAGGGTGGCTGTGGTGAGCTGGGGTCAGTCTCTTTGTCCAGGCAACAACAGACAGAACAAGAGGACACAGTCTCAAACTGTGCCAAGGGAGATACTGGCTAGATTTAAGGAGGAAGTTTTTCACAGAAAGAGTGGTCAGATACTGGAATCATCTGCCCGGGGAGGTGGTGGAGTCACTATCCCTGGATGTGTTCAAAAAAAGACTGGATGTGGCACTTAGTGCCATGACCTAGTTGAGCTGTTAGAACATGGGTTGGATTCGATGATCTTAAAGGTCCCTTCCAACCTAGAAATTCTGTGATTCTGTGATTCTTAATTCAATCTCAAATTCATATTCCTGCTTGAGAGCAAAATATTTCAGTCTAAGTAGAATAGAAGTTTCTTCCATGTGTGTTAAATGTTCAGTAGGAAGATGTGGCTCTTCTTATTCACTCTTCTTGTCTTTGTACCTTGATGGACTAAATCTAAGGAATCAGAAAAGTTTGTGAAGTATGAGGGCACTTACTGCAAATTCCTGTCAGCAATTCTACAAATTTAAAAAGTCAGGTCTTGTGATCTGAATTGGGCTGCAGTTGTTTGGGAAAGCCAGGCTGAGTGATTCAGCAAGGGATACCAGTGAATCATAGGTCATTTGTTTTTTCTTACAACTCTTCTTAACACCCAAATGGTATTGTTTATACTTGTATTTTTGATGTGTGCAGAGTCTTAAAGTTGTCAGTTAGGTCCAGGGCTATTTACAGTGGCTTATTTGTAAGACACATCTGATCCTGGCCAAACACCTCTGTCTCCCAGTTGCTCAGCACCTCTAGAGTTGTCTTTAAAAGCTAGGAGGTGAGTTTATAGTATTTATTGCATCATTGGCACCTTGGCTTTGTTGAGACTTTTCTGAGACTAGGTAAAGAGCATTTGGTGCAGGAGAATGTAGTTTGGTCATAGCTCAGTTTTCTGTCACAGTCTGATGCACAGGGTCAGTTCCTGAGAATAACCTTCTGGAGTTCACCAGAACTCTCTGCTGACTGGTAATTTTCAGTGTTTGAGGTGAAAAGCTCAAGGCATCCAGGCTGGATTCAGATGCATACCCATGCTGCTGTAATGCAAGAGTTGTGGTATCTCAGTAAGAGAGAAATCTGTGGAGGACAGAGGAGGATTAGATTTGCACCAGCAGCAGAGAGGAAACAGGCACAAAGCTGTTGTACAGAGCAGTGGTCCTGAAGTTGGAAACAATAGGGGAAAACCTCTGTATTAAAGAAATAGCTAATGACTAAGAGGAAATATATTCCTGCAGAGGAGGGTTGTGGCTATCCATTTTCAAAAGGAAGACTGCAGATGGGAATGGGTACTGGAGAGACTGGAGAGAGTTCAATAGTCATGGGAGATATATGAGAATGCCTTGAGAGAGGATGATACAAGATTGTTAATCTTTCAAAAGATTGGCAGTCTGGGACTTCCCTCCTGCCCAGGGAGGGAAGAAATCATGCTGTTTCACAAAAAAAAAAAAAAAAAAAAAAAAAAAAAAAAAAAAAAAAAACAAGAAAACAAAAAAAAAAAAAAAAAAAAAAAACAGGCAGCTGTAGTAGGTGTTCCCTAATAGAATGTTTCTAATGGGATGTTTTGGAGCCAAGGGCAGAGGTGTAGGCGATCTGCATGTAGTGCACCTGCTACATCTCTGGCATCTCTGGCTTACTCTTACAGTTTACAGATATCTATGTCTTAAAGCCTTTCTGGGCAGCAGATACTGTTTCATAGCTGGCAGCGGTGGCTCTGTGAATTGGTTTAGTCCTTGTTTGAACCTGTTTATGCTTTCACCATGCTGGGGAACAGTCAGATAAGCTACAGGGAGTAAGATGATCTTTTTGAACTCATTGTTTACAAAAGAGTAAAAGGGCTAAGAGAAAATTAAAGGTAGAAGTAGAAGACAACTTCAGTGATTCAGACTCCCTGAAAATAGGGAGCCTCTGGAGCTGAGACTCTGAAGAATAACCATGGGGGAAGGTTTTCTTATCTCTAGTTGTAATTACAGAATCTTATGCAATGGGCTGTGGGATGTGATGTTGGCAATAATGTGTGTTTTTTCAAAGAATAGAGCAAACAACTGGAAATTACATTTCATTTATGACAAAGCATTAAGTAAGAACTTGTTACTTTATTCAGGGGGTTGCAGACGTTTTCACATTTTCTTTCAAAATGTAAACTCAGGATACTTCATCATGCGGAGTTTCAGAAACAGAGAGGAAACAACTGAGAGTACACCAGGCTTAAAAAGTGTGAAGCGTGTAGAAAGGTAAAACCCAACCAAACAGAAATTTTACTTACTGAGTTACTTGTAAGGTGTCCGGAATCAAGAAAGAGAAATTGTGAGTGAAGTCTGTCGGGTTACCCACTGTGGAAGGTATCATTAGCTGGGGTAGAGATGTAGGAAGCTGGAGACATTAATTGTGTAATGAAAAGATAGAAGGGACAGAGGATAGTGGAGGGATTAGGAGAAGGGGGTGAATGTGCCTCTGGAATGGGAAAACAATTGTTATAAATACTAGAAATGTATTAAAAGGCAATTTCAGGCAACTGTGTTCTTTGCTTTGGTGTGTTCATGCTAAAATTCTTCTAACTGGAACCCAAAAAGCCAGAGGAAAATGGAGAAGTTTAATTTCTTTTTATACATATGTTTGTAGAACATAGTCTGTGCTTGAAAAATGAGAAACAGTGTCTGGGGGACAAACAACAGTTTAGAGATCCCATAAATTCAAGATTGAACTTTCTTGTATACTGAACTCAGGAGGGATTATTTCCTAACAAAAGCTTTATTATTGCTGTTGGCAAAAAACCCCAAACATTCTCAGGACATATCTTCACTTATGTCTATTTAGGGCTTCCAGAAAATGTTACAGTGGAGTAAAATGAATTTTCAGACTGGTAACAAATACAATTCTATTGATTATACCTTGATGCCTCAGGATATATATTCACTTCAATCTGTGTAAGTCTTCCAGAAAATGTTGCATTGGAGTAAAATGAATGTTCAGGCTGGTCACAAATACTTTTCCATTGTTTATGCCTTAAAATTTTGGTTAGGCACCTGGGGTTTTATTCCTTAGATTTAGAATGTGCTGTTTATCCATTTTCCATCCTTCATGCCTTTCTGGGGAGAGTAATTCTCCAAGTCTTGTAGAATTAAGTTTGATTCTCTCTTCTGAGGGTATTTTTCCTTGTCTCTATGTTTTTAAGAAGCTTATTATCTGATACACTCAAAAAATTTATCATCAGTGTGGAACTGCACTGGTGAAAAATTCAGCAATGCTTTGTTGCAATTTGAATCAAACCCCATTTGCAGACTGCTTCAGCAGGGCTATTCCATGAAATTGGTGGTGTCTGAAGTGCAGTAACCTGGAATCAGCTGTAGTATGTGTACTGCAGCCTCCTGGTTCAAAGTGTTGTAGGTACTTAAGAGTTATTATTCGGATGATAAGGCACTTACCTTTTTTATCATAAAATCATAAATACCTGCTCAAGGGACAGTGCTCTCTTTTTAGCCATCTGCTGTTCTTGGAAGTAGTAGAAGTCCCTTCTGAATGGGTATTTTCCTTTCTTACTTGAGTTAGAGTGGATAGAGGGGTGTTCTTTAACATCCCCAGGGCGTGCAATGCTTTTGGAAACTGAGCTTTTATCTCTTGCTTTGAGCATTGTTGTAGTACTAGCTGAATTACAATGGGTTGAGCAATTCTGGTATCAAAGAAAGAGTGAATCTGGGGCTGGATGAGTAGGAGACTAAGGAACAAATGCAGAAAAGTAATTACCAAGGGGGTGGAAGGGAAGGACATAATGTGGGCAAGAGCCTGGTAAGAGGCCTCTGCAGTTCAGGGCTAGCTTTTTTATTAATTTTGACTCAGGACTGAGGCAGGTGTGATTGTTGCTTTTTGGATAAGACACTTGTGTGTGTTGTTCTCCGAGTTCAGAGGCTGCAGTTCCAAGACCGAGTCACTGAGTGGGGGGTTAGTCAGACAAATTAAGTCATGCGCTAATCATCTTGGCTTCTGAGTTGAATGATGGTTAGACACCATGGTGATGAACAGTTGTTTGCTCCCAGAGTCCTATGTGGGAAAATATTTGCACAGAAGGAAGAAGGATACCTTTATTTGAAACTTGAATATCTATTTTAAGTTTCAAGAATATATAATTTCTAAGCATTATCCGCCTACTGAACAGCTGCCTTCTATCCTGACAGTGTTGCTTTCTTGAATTCTTGTTGAAGCATATAATAACAGCACTGGTGGTGTACTAATAGCTCTATCAATACAATTCCCAATATATATATATTTGCTTTCTGTTTCCAGTCATAAACTGACTGATAATTCTGTCATAGAGAAGAAAAAGGAAAGCCCAGAAGCTGTACATGTTACTTGTATATTCCAGTGCCTTTCTGTTGCTATTCACAGGATCTGAAAAGCTGATCCATTGACCAAAACTGTCTTTGCAGCTTGAAGAAATAATCCTAGTCCAAGAGCAGGAAAAGCACCCTCTGCCACTCAGTATAGTGACATGTTTTGCATTTAAAACACATACATCATAGTTAATTAGTCCCCCAGTGGTTGGTTTTAAAGTCCTTTTGGTTTTGTACCAAGAAGCAGGCGTCAAAATTAAGAAAGACTGTGTTGTTGAGACAGCAGAACAGACATTGTTCTGTCTGTCTGATTCAGGCTTTTGCCCTGCAAATCAGGCACAGTCTCTGCAGGCAGAGAGAGACCTTTTCCAGGGAAGGAATAATGAAGTTGCCAGGACAAATTATCTGGGCATAGTGGGGAAGCAGTGTGGGTGTAGGTGGGTAGTTTCCTCTGGAGTCACTAGGCAGAGCCAAGTCTTGGAGGTGACTAGAGGGCTATTGGGGGCTGTGTGTCATGTCTTGGACATCCTGCAACCCAGGGTGCCCTGGACTGCTGCTAGGCTTGCAGAGGGATAAATCCACTGTGCAAGGTCTCTGGAGGTTGTGGGGATGTTAAACATGTTTTTTATTAGAATTCCTCCATTTGTCCAAACTTGCATTATAAGGCCTCATTTGATGCTCCTGCAATGCTTGCATTAAGGCTAGATTTAATTGGTTCTTAATTTCCTTGAAGCCAGAAAGGTTAGGGCAGAGTTGATTTCTTTGGATCATGACAGATCTCAGAATTCCAGCTAGGAAAGGCAAATTGTTCAGTTTGGCCTTTCCCAGTTTCCCAATATTTTTCTGTAGTTCTGCTTATAAAGCACAGAGTCCGTCTCCATCCTCAGGAGACCTAGTTCTGCTAAAGCTGAATAGCACTTCTTATATGAAGTTCAAAGCATAGCCCCTGGTATCATTTCAGTTTCATATTCCTTTAATAAATGTTAGGTGCATCACCGATGAGTAGAAACAGCGGGGACTGTGTAATTAATTCCAGTATTTTTGATTTCATTTCATCTTAAGCCAACAACAGGAAACTCTGGGGCATGTACTTTTTATTGTACTAAATGAAATACTGAACATCAAGCCTCTAGGAAGGAAAATGAAAAAGTACTCAGGTAATGTAAAATTATGGCTTGTTTCACACCCAGGTCCTTAAGAACACGCTTTGGTATGTGGTATCCTTAATGAACTTCTGGCACTTCAGAGGTTACAGTCTATTGCAAACTGAAACTCCCTTTTTTCTCTTTGGTTATGTTCTGCTGGGTTCCTCTGTGTGTGTATGTGTTCATAGGACTTTTTTCATGTTTAGTCACTACTTGCTGAAACAGTTTCATATGCAAAACTGTAGTTCCTTACAGCAAGGATATCATATTTGCTCACTTCTGGAAGAAGACACAGTTTCATGTATCTTTGTGGATTGATGACTCCCTTTGCACACACCTTGCACCTGCTATAATAGATATTTTTAAGCTAATTTAATATTTGGTGAATACTTGAATTGAGGACATTTTTCCTTGGACTAAGCTTACTTTAATTATACTGTCCTGGAGAAGAAAAACAAACAAAAGTATATTACATTAAACAGAGAGGTTATGATTGAATGTGTTCATAGGACTTTTGTACTGGTTTAACTTAATCTGATTTAAGATCATAATTTGAAATTGCTGCAGAAAGGGTATAGAGAGACTGTGTGCAATCCTGAGTTCCTGCTTTTCATTTCACACCTGAGTTACCTGCCCTCTTAGCTCACATTAGTGCTTTTATTGATGCATGTCTCACATCTGACACAGTAGTCAGTTTCTAAATCCTGACAGTAAAAATGATTGTCAGAATTGAGTAGCAAGTATTTGGTGGTGGGAGTAGTCTTATCTCATAATTATATGAACTTTGAAATTTTTTAAGAGATATGCAAGCAACCAGAGGCTTCTCTTTTGTCAGATGGAGTTGACTACCTGTGCTGTTATAGACTCTGTGCCTCGTCTGTGTTTCCAGCTGCTGGACACTGTGGTAGCACTACATGCTTATAATGGCCCAGGTTTTGAAATGTTGAGTTTGCTACCTTACAGGTGTATTTGTTGTAGTTAATATACCTGTGCAGTTCTAGAAATGGATTATTTGAGTTGTCTCTGTATGAACTGATAAAATAGAATGGCATCCAGAGAGGCACATTGTGTTTCTGCAGCTTGGTGCCTGATCCAAACAGGGTGGTTCCAGGCAGCAGGAGACATAGGTTTGCAGTGACTCTGAGCTCAGCAGGGAGCTTTGTGACACACATAGGTAGAAAATACTGACAGTGGAGACCCATCTGAGTTTCTCTTCTGCTGAAGTGCAGCCGTGAGACAAGCTCACAGGTACTGTTTGTGATGGAGATCCTATGTCCTCTTCTTAGCACTTGCCTAACCAGGGATTTATTTGTTCATAGCAGAGGTCATGCTGTTAAGAACGTCAGTCCTGGGTGTTCTTCAGCTGTAAGAATATTGAATTCACCTGTTGTTAGAAGGGCAATCTGATCCCAGATTATAGAGGAACTGCTCTGTCTGCCTCCAAATGGTCCAAGTTCTCTGTGTATGTTGGAACAGGGGGAACAGTGTGTGAACATCAGTATCAAGAGCCATTATGTGAAGGGTGACTTGTAGCTTTGATCCCCCTGTCCAGATTCAGTGAGACATGATTTTGTGTGTGTTTTCTGGTGCACAGGAGCAGCGGAGAAGAGCTCAAAGCATGGAGCTGAAGACCGGACCCAGAATTTCATCATGGCCATGAAGGACCGCATGAAAATCCGGGAGCGGAACAAGCCTGAGATCTTTGACTTGATCAGAGATGTGTTTTGTGAGAGCAAAATGACACATGCTCAGCAGATGAAGACAGTGAAACAGAGTGTGCTGGATGGTACCTCAAAATGGTCAGCAAAGATCACGATCACTGGTGAGTGGGATAGTCATGGGGTCTCTTGGTCTCACTTGGGAGCCTCAAGTAAGAGAGTTGTAGAGGAAGGGCTTCTCTGACCTCTGTGTCTTTCTGCTGAGTGCACATAGAGGTAGCAGGTGCAGATATCCCTATTGCAGGTGCTGTAATGCACCATGAGCTGAGGCTCCTCAGAAATGCTCTCTGAGGCTCATTAGAAATGCTCTCATGAGGGGTATTCCTGCTTCTCCTGGCCATTATGAGCTAATACTTCAGGTGATGGTCGAATACATTGTCTTGTTGCAGGGTGATGGTGACCCTTCTGTTTTCTTTTCAGTGGTGTGCGCTCAGGGTCTGCAGGCCAAAGACAAGACTGGGTCCAGTGATCCGTATGTAACTGTTCAAGTGGGTAAAACGAAGAAGAGGACAAAAACAATCTTTGGGAATCTGAACCCTGTATGGGAAGAGAAGTTTTATTTGTAAGTGCTCTGACAAGGACCCTCAGCCCCATGTCACCTGTTTGTATGATCTCTTCTTTGACAGCTGTGTCTTCTTGCTCCATATGCTTTCTCACATCACCTGTAATCTGGAATGGTTCTGTTTTTGCTCAGCGTTGTGTGTGTGCGTGGAGGGTTGACATCTCTAACAATGTACATAGTGCACACCTATTTATCCCATCTGTCTTCCTTGTGTATATACAAATTGTCTGCTTTATGAACACTTCTATACTGATGTTCCGAGAGAATACTAAATGGAAAGGAAAATATTTAAATCAGCAGCTATTGTTCCTGGCTAAAAAAATTCCTTGTAACATGAGAGTAAAATTCGTGTAAAAAATTAAGGAAACTTCTGTGGCCTATTTCTGGGACCTGCTACTGGTGTTTGGCGACCAAATTTAAGGGTAATTAGTTTTCAGTTGTCTGTGACCCCGCCAGCCTCGTCTTTGAATTTTGGAACATCAATGTAACAATAACTCAAAGGAGTTATTGTTGCAAGAGAGAGCTTCCAAGATCATTGAGGTTTGAATTTAAAGCAAAGTTTAGTGGCACAATTCTTTAGATAACATTGTCCAGTCCTGCTTTTATTGAATAAGTAATATGTGCCCTCAGTTTGTCATTGAAGATCTTAAAAACCAAAATGGAGACATGAAATCCAACAACTGTTTTCTGAAGATTCTGGTTGATCTCATTCAACATCAACAATCTTTATTTCTTTTAATGTGTAAGGTCTTCCATTGTACCATCTCTCTCCTTCCTTTCTTTTCCTCTCTGTTCTTTCCTACACTGCTTGGGGGGAGCACTCTCTGCAAAGTGCAATTTGTTTGTGTTTTAAAATCAGTTTCATATCAGTCCAGCTTTGTCTTTACAATGTACAGTAGAAACAAAATTATTTTTAAGCAGTTTTGAGCTACTCATTAACGTCATAAAAATCCTACTGCTATTTTGAGTGAGTAAGCCCCTGGCTTTATTCTTAGTTTAATCCAAGGTAACATTTCTGCTTGGTAAGTAGGAAGAATGCTTAGGTGCCATTTGGATAACTAGTTACAATAGCAGCAAGTCTGTGTGGGAGCCTTAAGGACCTCGATTTACCATGCCAAGTAGTTACCATGGTATTTGCAGTGTGCTCCCTTCTAATTTTAGGATTCTCAGCAAATACTCTGTTTAAAGATAGATAGCAGAGTGTGATAAATGTCACCATTTTAACGGTGACACTGTTTAGACTTAATCGCCATGTCTGTGATTCAGCAGATAACATGCTCTTGGGCATTAGAGTTGATGCTACTTTCTGTCTTGCCTGTGGTGGTTGCCTTCCTTGCCTTGAAAAAGCAGGAGGAGATGAAGGGAATGAGCACAGTTTCCACACTGATGGCTGGAGAGCATTCAGTGCTGCAATCAATGTGTTGTTTCGTTAGCAGATGTCAAAGCTCACCTTCTGCTGGATGAGGAGAGAGTAATATAGAAGCATATGCAGCCCTGGTTTTCTACACACCCGTGTTTCTGTTTTGCATTTATGGATCTTTTTGCAGCTGCAGCTCTTTAGGTTCTAAAATTTCCTTACCCATAATGAAGTGGAAATGTAAATCAACATATTCAGGCCCAAAATACCCATTACATACCAGGCTTTTTTAGAAGAGATTGTCAGGTCAATCAAGAGATTGTCAAATTTTAGGTGTTTGGATGGGGAGGTGTCTTTGATTCTTGAAATTAGGTTAATTTCTTCTTGTGAGAGAAAGGTGTGCTGGTAGTTACTGAAAGCCATGCAGTAGACATATGGAAGCTTTGATGTTCAAAATGGTTAAACAATTAAAAAGGAGCAAGATGTGTAAGTGGAGAGGTCAAGTCAGTTACTAATGTGTGTTCAGCAGTGCTGGCTTGGTGGACTTGTTTGTTGCTGATGTTCATTAGGAGATTAGTGCCTTTCATGTGATCACAATTCCAGTGTGCTTTCAAAGGTTGACTGTAGAGCCAGAAATCAGTCATTAAATTTATAACGCTGTTATTATAACCATGGCATGAATGAAGGCACACATTGTACAAATTAGTGATACAATTCTTTCTACAAGCTCAATAAAGTTTACTAAAAACAGCTTAAATAGGTTTGAAAATTTTTATGTCTCTGGTATTTTAAATAGGGGGAGTTTGTGCTTATTTACAGTGATAGATAGAAAAGTATATAAACTTAAATATCTCTCCCTAAAAATGGCTTTGTTAGTTTTTCGTGTATTTTCTGAAAAAAAAAAAGTGGTAGGTTTGACCCAATTCTAAAGTCCTGATTTAGAATCATATTTTAGAAAAGGCAAAGTTCAAAATGCATTGCGTTTCCATTATAAGTGCTTTTTAGGTCACTGCTAGCCTGTGTAACTGTAGGCATCTGCTTTGATTAATCACCAGTTCTTGCACTGTATTCATGTTGCCTGAGCAAGCAATTTGCAGGCTTTTTCTTTCTGAAAATTATCTCTTTGCATATCTACATCTATAGCTTTAGGAAATAAGTTGTTATGGAGAGATTTTTGTGTATTTCATCAGCGTTTGAAGACCTTTGAAAACATAAGGTGTTGATTTTTCTGCTCTGTTCAAAGTGTTGCAGGCTTGATGCAGACACTGCATATGTGGTGCTTGGCAGCAGGAAGCTTGGTGGGGAACTCCAGCCACT
This sequence comes from Serinus canaria, assembly GCF_022539315.1. NCBI lineage: Eukaryota > Metazoa > Chordata > Aves > Passeriformes > Fringillidae > Serinus > Serinus canaria. The sequence continues at coordinate 66,717,499 of NC_066343.1, read as the reverse complement.
GCTGTAGCATAATGTTCTGTGAACATGCACTAAGAAAACCCTGCTTTCCTTGGATTTACATCCCCTTTCCTCCTGCAGTAAATCCTGATTTCTTTCCTCTAATTGTGATGAGCAGGCTTATAGATGTCCTCCTCCATTTGCTGTGTACTTTTTTCCCCGTGCTCTCAGCTCTCTTGCCTTGCCCTCATCTCTGCCTAGACAGAAGGCAGCATGTGTCCTGCCTGCAACTGGATTCTGAGGTGTCTGTAGTGGTTGGTTCATGAGAGCCAGCTGGCTGCAGGCTTTCCAGGGACAGCAGCTGGTAGGATTTTCTCTTCTCAATCTTGCTGTTGTTTTTTTTGGTTTTTTTTTTTTTTTTCCACAAAACCTGTTGGAACATAGAAGCTTTCATAGCAAATCTACATAACTCTTTTTTCCTTAGGAAGCAGTCCAGTAATATTAGAAGGAAACTATTTTTGACATATTCAAACAAGACACTAATTCCCCAATTAGACATGTTTTAGACTGTCAGTGGAAATTACAGGGCTCCTCGAATCTTTTTTTTTTCTGTAAAGGCTGAAGCTGAGCATCATTTTGCATGGGTTACAATAGGAGACAGTGCTTAGGAAGATAAAGCTGACCACAGGGCAATTTCAATTTTAAAGGGAGAGCTCTGGGATTGTTTGGAGGCTGCTTGTCCAAGCCTTTTGTTCAGGGAATGCCATAGTCTTTAAAGATGTGAGTACTAAATGGTACTATTCTCTCTGGTGTAGGTGCAAAATTACTTGTTCATTTTGCAGTGATTTCCCCTTGAAGTTGTATGGTCTGAGTACAGCTGTGTTTAAAGCTTTGAATGGTGGATGTGAAGTCGTTGCCTGTAACAGATTAAATTGTCTCTGAACAGGTTTCAAGAGGCATGTTTATTCTTTCTCACTGCAGAAGAATAACTGAGTTAAAATGAATGCAGGGCCTCATGCTAGCAGACAGCAAATATTTTACTGGGATGTACAGAGCCCCCCTGATACACATACCTGTTAATCTTTTGGGAATGGTGCTACTCTCAACTAACCACTGACTAGTTGCCCAAAGGCTTCTGTTTGGTCCCAAAATTTTCCTTTTAGCTGCTGAGCAAGTTGTCAAGCTCATCATCTTTCAGTTATGTCTGTGATTATATGTGCTGTTAAAGAGCTGTATTTTAGACTTAGCCTTCTGAGATCACTGTGTTTATATCAATTGCAGCTCTCTCCCCTTAGACTCCCTTCACTGTGTGGCAGAGGCCATGCAGTTTGTCTTGCTTTCCTAATCTCCAGGTACTGCAGATACTGAACCTGGCATTCTGATAAAATCTCGCTTGTTTCCTGCTCAGTTACTACCATGATACAGACCTGATGCCTCGTGGCAAGCACCAGTTGGAAAGCTGAGTTAATGTAGCTAGTGATGTAAAATGCAGAATCACTTTATCTGCTCTTTGTAGTTAGAAGAGCTGCATCATTAATTTGTCAGTTGATGTTGTAACATTGGGTAACAGCAAATGATTGTACTTGTTCTCCTGAGGAAAGAAAGAGCTTCATGCTAGTAAGAAGTGAAAACTCATTTCTTTGTTCATAGACAGCAACAACGGCCTCTCAGGGCATATTATTGTGCTGTCATGCTTAAATTACAAAGTACTGAGGATTTTCCTTCGTTCTCTTTCCACTCAGATTTTGCCTTATGTGTTTTCTCCACTGTCCTTTTTTCTCCCTAAAAGAGGAGTCTTGTCAGCATTTAAAAATGAGCCTCTTCTGAGAAGTTTTTTTGCCTTCCATTCTCGCTGTGGTTGACCACAAGTGAGCTGCCAATTGGACCCTGCAATGTTTTTGACACTTCATTTGAGCCACATTTGAATCCTCCTGCTTTTTCAGTTGTACCATTTCCCAAAATAACTTTTTTTCTGCTCCTCCTCTGTATATTGTTGCAACTTTTAACTGGTCTTTCACATACTGGTTGCTACAACTACTCCTTCCTTTCTCGTTTTCCACAAAATCACTACCTTTATTTAGGCTTTCCTTCTCAGAAGCAGAACTGTACTCTTCAGATTATCACACGTCCTAACATCTTGCTGATCTGTTCTCTCTTTTGCATTTTCCCACCTCCAGTACTCTCATCCATTATTTCTGCCAGCAGCTCTACACTTTCTTTCTCTTTCTTTCTCTACCATTGTATGAAATGTCCCCTGCACATGTGGAACTTTACAGGCCCTTCGTCACAACTGTGTCAGCAGGAAGAAAACTGTTCACAGAATAGAACACACAGACATTCACTAGACTCTTTGAACTGTAAATATTTTTGGTTCAATACCAAAAAAATGCCAAAAATACAATAAAACTACTTAATTCTGGGCTAGACTGACCTACCTTAAAATCTGAAAAATGTTGTTGCTTCGTCTGGACTTTTACTTTCCTTGTCTGTTCTTGTGTAAATCTACATGTTGTGTTTTGTCTTTATTAGCCTGTCAGCTCTACAGAGTAAAATTAGCAAATTCAGCATAAATTTTGTTGGGGATTTTGTTTCAAAGAATGAATCATTGGCTCAGGAGTAGTATTTTGGTCATTTTTTGACACTTCTCCTTTTTCTTTCTCTCCATGTTTTGATGGAGATGAGGCACAGTCCATGACCTGTCCCAGACCCCTGACATCATCCAAGCCCGTCTGGCCCAGACTTTACAGACTTGAAGAGATCTCAGAACTAAAAATCATTTCCTACAATTTTTTTTTTTCGGAAGCTGGAGCTACGTTAGAGGGATACAAATTACTAACTTCATTGTGGGAGGAACTATAGTGTAAATTCAACAGTTGCTTGTTCTGTTTAGCCACCAATATACTAATTACTGTGTGTGTGGGCATGTCACTGTGTGAGCAGACCAGAATTAACCACAGCTTCGTGTGCTCTCGTGCTTCCCCTCAGCTGGGCATGGGAAGAGACCCAAATATTGACAGTGCAGGGGACGTGTGTGGGTGCTGGGGCTTCGGTGCTGTGTAAGACTAAAGGGGAATGTGGCAAAATAGATCGAGGTAGAGAGTGGGATAGTGAGCAAGTCAGCAGAATCAGGCTCAGCTGCTTCCAGTGCAGCAGCGACTGGCTTGAAGCAGAAAATTTTAATGGAAAAAAAAAATCTGATTTTAATTTTTCTTTTAGATTTTATGTGCTGTTTCTGGAAAATGTTACTTCATTTGGTAGCTTGAAGTGTAAAAGCTAGTGCTTTTATAAAAATGGCACTACTCCAAACACTGAGACAATATGCTTAAAAAATAAAGGGTTTGAGCCATGTACATAGCAAACCTGGTTTCCAGTCTCTTGATCTCTGAAATGAACCTGAAAGTATTTGGTAATTTCTTCCTTTTTGTGGGGTCACAGAGTGTTTCTTTTCTCTGCATCCTCTTGGGAAAAGCTGTGAGAGCTCAGCTGTAGGAGGGTGGACAGACATATGTGTGCATGCAGTGAAATCAAGCTTCATAGAAACATAACAAGGAGTGGGGCAGGCATCTTGAGAAATATGCCAGCTCCTGTATTAATGATGGGGAGAGCAGCAGAGCTTGTTAGCCACAGTCTTACGGAGTCATGTCAGTGTCACAAATTGGAAGCTATTTATCATTAATTAGAAAATTCTCACCCATTGGCAAGCCCAAGTCTTCCAACGTTCATGATTCTGTTTTGGGGTGCTCACTGAAAAGTGAACTGGTTTTGACACTACTGTGTTACTTCAGCAAATCAAGGACTATGGTTCTACGGACTTACCCTTTTGATGGTAAGCTACCACCAGCTCAAGGCTTTCAGCTGCAGTAAGCAAGTGGTAAAGCTCACTCACTGGCATGGCACCAGCACAAAGAAAGCAAGTTGAGCAGTCTCTTAAAAACAACAAGGAAAGGTGTGGTAAAATAGAAGCTTTAGTAGCTCAGTAAATGCTATTGGAAGGCTTCCTGTAGGATGTTGGAGTTATGCTGCTGTCTTTGAGTGAAGGATGATAGCCAGCCACCTCAGGAGCAGGGGATGCGTGTGGGACTGCTTAAGTTAGATTTGGGGTTGAACAGTGAACGTTTTTCTTGAGGAAAGACCATTGGAAGTAAAGAAAAAATACTAAAGTGGTCCTAGCAAAGAGCTGTCAGCCAGAAGGTGATGTCTGAAGTAGTCAGGAGTTAACTTACAGATGCTTGCTAAATGGCTCTGTGTCCCAGTTGTGTTTTGAGGCACCTGTGCATTTCTGAACACTGAGCCTCTACAATACTGCCAGGCTGTACAGTAGTTCACTGTGTCAGGAAAAGAGGATTTCTTTTACATGCTTAGGCTGTATTTCTTTTACATGCTTAGGCAGACATGGCAAAGCACTCAGATAAATTTGAGATCTACAAAGAGCAGCAATTCCAGCCATTCCCTGCTTGTGAACACTTGTTTGCATGGTTTTGTTAGGAAGACATTCTTGAAGTTAAGGTGGAGGAAGAGGAAAGTGAAGATAGGAGACAAACATTGAACTTCTTTCATTCTGAACTCTAAATACAGATTTGATTGCCCAGTAAAGGCAGGGAACAATGATGTGCTCTGCCTGTGATCTGAGCTGCATGGAATTGCCTTTAACCTTGTCCATATAATTCCCAGCTATTCCCTTCTACTAGAAAAATCAGTAGGAGCTGCATGGATGTCTGTTAAACATTGTCCTGCATCACAATGGTGGCAGTAAAAGCCCAAATGGTTTCTTGGCAGAGAGCATGCTCATAACCAGCCACTGCCACATCCTGTTGACCAGGCTTAGCAGAGCTCTTCTGACCCATTTCTTCTTTCTCCCTGTTGCTTAGCAACAGATGCAGCATGTTAATGTTAAAAAAGCTGGAAAACAGGCCTTAGGCAGCAGTTGCCTGTTTTCATAGGTTTTATTTGCTTGAGGGTAGACATTTGTAGTGGTTATGGTGAGTAATCACCCTTGTCATGGTCTCATATGAGCATTCAAATTGCTTTATTGCATGCCCTGTAAATGAGCAGAGCTGTTATAATACGGTTCTACCCACTTCTGACATCCAAGAGCCTGTTTGGATATACAAAAGATACCTGAAACACATGAAAAAGGGGGGAGAATCTTTAAATCCCGTCTGTGCATTAAACTGGAGGGTGCTGATTCATCAAATGATAAACTGCTTCTTTTAATGGAAATGTCTTTATTGATCTGCCCAGAGCACAAAGTATCAGTCTAAGCTGTGAGTAATAGGCAGAATCAATTCTAGCAATTAAATACCAATGCTGTAACTACTGTATCACACCCGTTCCCCTCAGGCATTGTGGTGCATCATCTGATTGTAGTGTGTTATGCATTGATACATTACTGCTTTGTTACTGTCTTGAAGAAAGAGATCTACCTCCACCTGAACTATTTATCCTTTGTTAGAAACCAGCACAAAGGGTGTTTGTCACAGGTCTTAATTCTGCTAACCTAGAAACTGCATTAAGACAGGTAGCCCTTACAGCCTACAGCTAAACAGGAGGTCATTGATGGAGAGAGCTGTTCAAACTAATTACATGATGATTGTCATTTTTTGTGGGGGTGTATGCTGGCATTAACCAGCCTAGCTGTCCCCCGGCTTCTGTGGGCTTTGCAGCAAAACTGACAGCTGTGTAGAGAATTCCCAAGTTCTGTGAGCTGCTGCTGAGATTGAGGACAAGCAGCAGAGTCACAGCTGCTTGGAAAGTCAGAAGTTGGTGGCTGAGGTCAGGGCAGGGCTGTCATTCGGCATGCATTTGGAGTATTTGCCATGTCACAGGAGCATTTAGAGTGCATTAACAAGGTTTTGTGTTGTTCATATCAGACACTCCACTTTTGAATAAATACCCATTGTTTACTCTTTGCTAATACATCTCTCTGATGTTGGAGGAGAGGGTCAAGAGGAGTACAGAGAATGTAGCAAATAAATGTTGGCTGCATTGCACACTCTTACAATTACATTTTTTCTTGTTTGCAGTGAGTGCCATAATTCCTCTGACCGGATCAAGGTGCGAGTGTGGGATGAAGATGATGACATCAAGTCTCGTGTCAAGCAGAGGCTGAAACGCGAGTCAGATGATTTCCTGGGGCAAACAATCATTGAAGTTCGCACTCTGAGCGGAGAAATGGATGTGTGGTACAACCTTGGTGAGCAGGGCCTTGGGGCTGAAAACGTGTTACGTGTTGGTTTGGGAATGTTTGAGAGCACTTGGATGCATGTGGACAATTTGCAAGAAGGGAAAAGTGTTTACATGGTTTCAACAGCATATGATGCTGCTGCAGAGCAGCTGCAAAGCTGATCCCAGTTGAAATTGAGTGCAACGTGCCAGAAGGTAGATGTTTTTTCTCTGTCACCTCTTTAAAAATACAATGGAAGAAATGCTTGGAGCAAAACTCGATTCTGCCTCTGCTGGAGATGTGCTGTCCTGTGTTCTTTTTTTTTGGTGTCAACGCAAGCATTTTACAAGTCTGTAAGAACTTCAGGTGCATTGCACTGGGCTGGCAAGTTGTTGAGACCTTTTCCAGTGACAGTTGTAGAAAGTACCAGCAAGCAATCAGAGGGTGCTGAGTTGACAGGCGCTGTGAACCTGCCATCTCCTAGGAGATCCAAAATCTTCTTCCAGCAGTTCCCAGGAGTTCAGGGCTGTGGTGCAGTTAGTGACAAAATCCACATCAGTCAGCCCTATTCTCAGAAAAGGAATCTGTCCTTGGTGGTTCTGGTTCACCTGACTGAATCCAAGAGTCTGTAGCACATTTGCTGGCAGAAAGGGTGTCTTGTGTCCAAAAATATACATAGTTCTAATTAGACATGTAATATTGAGGGTGTATCATGGCAATTGTTTTGCTGATGTCTGCTTAGCATTATTCAATGTTTTGAAAGAAAAGAGAAAGTTTTCACTGTGGTGACTCAGCCCAAGGTTCCAGCAGTTTCTTTTGCCATTGTTGTTGCCCTGAGATGGCTGTGCTCTGAACATGAACAATGCAATAATTGCTGATGTTTTGTCTCCTAGAGAAGCGAACAGATAAGTCTGCAGTGTCCGGGGCTATTCGCCTGCAGATCAGTGTGGAGATCAAAGGCGAGGAGAAAGTGGCTCCATATCATGTTCAGTACACTTGCCTTCATGAGGTAAGGAGTATGAATATCTGTTCATTCTGACAATCTGTTCATTCTGAAAAAGCAATTCTCTGACCTTTATTTCCTTGAAATGTTCCTTCTTGCCCTAGGTGAGCTTTCTTTTCCCTGCCATGCAGTGGTAACACACTGAATCATCAAACCCACATTTGTCAGGGAGCAGCTTTAAGCTCTCTCCCCAACACTGGCTGGCTCAGTGTGTTGCACTGTCACAGCTGTGCTACTGTCAAAGATCAGGCTTTGGTTTCACTCAGAACCCATGATGAGTTTAAGGTGGAGAAACCTGTGAATTTCCTTGAGTGATGTTTTCAACGTGTACTGTATATCTGTTTTTCTTTAGAGGAAGCATACTAAAATGCATTATGAATAAATTCTGATTGAGGAGAGAGTCTCTGTCTTGGGCAGTTGAGTGATGCAGGTATTGGTGGTATAAATTCTTTTGTGCTGCTGCAGTGCTGTGTAGTTTTGAACAACTGTTGGGGAACAGAAGATTCAGCTGAGGTTACTGAGTACTGACCTGTCTCAGGATGGACTGAGCTAGACAGGCAGTGCTGCAGAAGTTGGGAGAAATCCAAAGATGACTTGCAAGAAAGACTAAAGGGAAAACCCTCTCTTGGAGAGATGCCCAGTCTGTCTGTGTCAAAGAAAAGGCAGGCAGCAGGGTCAATCTCAAAAGTGCCTGAATAAGGAAGAGTAGTCAGAGCCCTGTATACAAGAATATCCTGAGGTCACTGAGGGTTAAGCAAATTCATCTTACACAGAGGAGGACGGTTGTATCACTGAGAGGAATGTTCATCTACAGGGGCAGCATATTTATCCAGCCACTGAGCTGGAGGAGCTCTGTGGTGTCTTCTGGCCTTACCAGGGAACTCTCTGTAAGATAAATATCAAGCTCAGAAAGTAGGCTTCTTTTAGTAGGCTATGTTGTATCCTTCAATACATATTTTATTGTTTTTCATTTCAGTGATGGCTACTATTTGGTAAGCTGTAGCTGTTTTGGTTTTGTCCTTTGAACATGCATGTTTATTTACTGCTCTTTTTTTTTGGCAAATAGGTATCTTTTTAACTATCACCTTTTTTTTTGTGTATTCTAAAATGAAGATGATTTGCAGCAAGAATAATATAATCAGGAAAAATAGTACTGTAAAACAGAGTCCTCTAGCTACTAATGAGATCATTAGACTTCTGCCTCGCTTACTGTAGGGAGCCACTCTCAAAGGCTGATGAATCTGTAAGTGACATGAATTTGAGGATTACTGAGAAGCCCACTGAGCTGAATGTGCAATTTCTGCATAGAAATGATAGCTGAAAACTTTTGCTGTGTTAGATAAAGTGAAAGGTCATGTTGAATAATAATAATAATGCGAGTGTCTTGTTGTTAGGGGTGATCTTAAGGGTATCCTTTTCAGGAAAAGAAATCTGTTTGGACTGTTCTGTATAATAATAATTACAGTGCTGATACAGAGCTGTAACGTCAGCTAGTTTAAATAACTTGTACATATTAAGGCATTTTCATGATCAGGACAGAAATGTGTAGGTTTCAGGAAAACTAATTAGTCTGTGGTTTCAGTGCACTGAAGCACTTTTCTGAGTCATTCACATTGTCTACTGGGTAAAGTTGTAGGTATGCATGTGAAAAATTCATCTATGAGATTCCTTCAAGAAGAAAAAAAGGTAAAAGCAGAAAATGGGTGAAAAAAGAGGAGGAGAACAAAGAAATTTGTGATAGTGCCACTGCATCAGCAGTTTCATGCTCTTCATGAATCTTACTTAGTGGCTTCAGCAGCCTCACATACAAACTTGTCCTTGTTTTGTTTTTTAGAATCTCTTTCACCATCTCACAGATGTGCAAGGGAATGGGGTGGTGAAGATCCCTGATGCCAAAGGAGATGATGCATGGAAGGTGTATTTTGATGAGACAGCCCAAGAGATCGTGGATGAATTTGCAATGCGTTATGGCATTGAATCAATATACCAGGCCATGACGTAAGATGCATTTCCTGTGTTCCTTAGTGCAGATAATTGGTGTAACTGATTGATGTAACTCTCACTGTTTAGCAGATGAAGTGTATTGATAATGGAAGGCTTGGCAGGGGCAGCTGCTCCTTATGGGTCTTACTGTGAATGGGAAGAGACTTCCTGTCTTTGAACCACTTTCCTGGTGTCCTCAAAGTCTAAAAATTATTGTCTGCCATTTGCGTTTTGAGGCTCTACAATCTCTCTGAGAGCTCTTCTGTTAAAAAGTTGTTGCTCAAGGTTCCCACTGAAGGTTTCTGATGATCTGAGAAAGGATGAGGTTTTGTGGAAGCATTTGTCCTATATGTCTGTTGTGGCAAATGTTACAGTTCTTTCAAGAGACTGATTTCCCAGGTGCTGCTGAAAGCACCTCCAGAAAGTTTGAGTAATGGTGCCACTAATTTGTCCTCTTTGGACAAATCAGTGGCACCATTAGGTTAATGCAGTTCTGTATCTTCAAAGAACCTTTTTCTTGTCACTGTACTTTTACTAGGATTTGGGATTTGTCATTCATCCTCATAAAGACTAGTATTGCTATACTTAGCTCATTTCTTATTTCAAATGTAATATAAAAAATAGCAGACAAAAGTGAACTTTTTCACATTAGAAGCTGAAAGTTTTGGGTTACAGGTCCTTAGATGAGTTATGAGCTGTACTTATGTCACCTTGCAAGCAGCTTTTCTGCCTATTGGTTTAAGCCAAAATGGAGAAGAATTGGTAGGTTTCTCTGGAGGTCTAGTCACTGCTTATAGCAGGGCTAACTTGAAAGTTTTACTAGGCTGCTCAGGGATGTGAAAAATTTCCAAGGATGAAGGCGGAAGCCTCTCTGATAAGATCCCCATTCCTCACAGCTTCTCTTCTTAAAGCTAGAAGAAGCCATTTCATATGTTTGTATTTACCCAGTGCCTAAATGACCAATAGGTTTGTGTTATATAACAAGCATGGTTTTGAACTTGAAGGGTTTAGATTTGGGATAGATAAAAGGACAAAATCTTTTACAGTGAGGGTGGTGAAACAGTGGCTAGGCTGCCCAGAGAGGTGGTAGATGTCCTAACGTGGAAGTGTTCAAGGTCATGTTGAATGGTATTTTGAGCAGCCTGGTGTGGTTGAAGCAGTGGATCCCTGATCACTGCAGAGGTTGGACTAGATTACCTTTAAAGGCCCCCTCCAACCCAGACTGTTCTGTGATTTTGAGTCCCACAGGGAGAAAGTTACATTTGTAAAGTAACAGATTAGATGAAATTTCTCAGTGAGTATTTCTGCATAAAAATGGCCCATCTCTTCTGCCTCTTGAAATGAACTTGCCATTTCCCATGATAGACTAACAGATTTTGAAAATTTTTTTTTAATCATTTCATAAGCCTGAATGCTCCTAGCATAATTCAGAGATTTTCTGGAGGAGGGTTCCCTGCATTTAATGAGAGAATGGGAAAATACAAATGAGTGTGCACACTTCTTGCAGGCTGAATGGGTTAGCCACAAGGAATCACACATATCGGTGCGGCACAGAAATACTAGTGTGTACTCTCACTGGCCATTAATGCTTTCCAGCAACTGCTGCTACCACGTGACACCTCAGAACTTGTGTCTGCCTCAAGCCGCAACAAATTGTGTTCATTTCCTTGTGTCAGGCTTGGATCTAGGAATTGGCATCAGGACCCAGGGCATCACTATGTCACGTACTGTCGGCAGCAAATGGCTGAGAAGCTGTTTTATGATCTGGAAGTGGCTGCAGTGAAGGGATTTCTCTTTGTTTTGAGCTGTTGTCTAGATGGCACCTTTCTGAATAAAAGCTCTGAGACGCTAGAGTTTTGTAAAGTGATGAAACGTAACTTCCATCTGTTCATGGTGCCCGCCAGCACAAGGGGTCTATTAAATGGATAAAGTCAAGTCCTGCTGCACAAAAGAGACCAGAATGACTTACATCACTGTCCTTTTGCAGGCATTTTGCATGTCTCTCGTCTAAATACATGTGCCCAGGCGTGCCAGCTGTGATGAGCACCTTACTTGCCAATATCAATGCTTATTATGCACACACCACTGCCTCCACAAATGTGTCTGCTTCGGACCGCTTTGCAGCCTCCAATTTTGGGGTAGGTCTGTGTGTTTGGTGATGTTGCAATTGGACTTCTTTAATTTGCTTCAGTGCTTCCACCCTTGAGCAAATGACTTGTTCTGTTTAAAGAACATTAAATTTGTGAGGAGTTTGAAGCAGTGGAACTATTTTATACCAGACAAAGAGTATGGGTTTATTATCTTCATCATCACACATTCAGATATCAATCAGTGTAATGCATTGTGATGTTCATTCTTTGTGTTCGCATTACAGTGGAGCACAGATGGTATGGAATGAGCAAACGATACTATCTCTCCATGTTAGTGCTGTTGGTAAAATATATCGTGTGATCTGATAATTTCAGAACTTTGTTTTTAAAAACAGCAACTGCTTTAGGAGAAAAAAAGCACCACCACAAAAGAAGTCTATCCCCTTAATGGTTAAAATGTTTTGTATACAATTTGTGGTGGAGTTGAATGTGCTAGAAGAGTATTTGGAAAAGCTCATGCTTCCCATCAGACTGAGTATTTATTAATAGATTGAGGAGGTGTTCACAATGCCAAATCCGAATTCATTGGAGGGACCTGACCTCAAAAAGTTATGTCACCAGAAGCCTGTAGTACTTGTCACTTATCTAGATAAGATCACAGAGCTCTATCATTGCTCTAAATTAGACCCTTTTCTGCCTGTAGTTTATTCAACTATGAATAAGTATTTTCTCTCAAATACAAGTTTGGTGTAAATTGCAGATGGAAAGTCAGAATGGTTTCTGTTTTTCCTCTACTTCAGAGTGATAATGGAGTGTTTTTCTGACAATTGTGATGTTTCACAGACTTCAGAAATAATTACAGTTTTAAAGTAAATCCAGGAATTGAAAGAAAATACTGTTTGCACAATGCCTTGTATCCATATTGCTTTCTCCTGCTCTCATGAGATCTGACACTGATTACCTGATACTTTGCTGCTTACTCTGAACATGGATTGGACAGTGGTGATATGTGAATGTTTATTGGTGCTTTCTGCTCAACAGAAAGAACGATTTGTAAAGCTCCTGGATCAGCTTCATAATTCACTTCGGATTGATCTCTCAATGTACAGGGTGAGTGGGAATAAACAGAATCCTTTCAGGTATTTTTGTGGGCAGAGTGGAAACACACCATTTGGAGTTTTCTTACATTTCTATCTTCTTGCACAATTTATGTCTTAAGGAATTGTCATGACAAGCTTGTTGCTCAAATGTACCACTTTGTTTTGCTTATGGATCGATCTTAGACCTTGTTTTTTTCTTCCGTTTTAATTTGCTCAAGACTTCTGAAATAATTTGAGCATTGTGAATTGTGCTTATCTCTGATACTTCCCCAGAAGTTTCCAGTCCAAGCTAGATTGGATAAAATAATTTTAATTACTCTTATCAGCTACTTCAGGTATCATCTAAAAAGGAAAAATAGACTTGTTCTCCCCTACTATGACAGAAATATTTTAGAGCACTGTGTTGTCAGTTATTTAAGGTTTGGCAAACTCAAATCATAATGTATGGTCAGGTTTGACATCCTCCTCACTTCAGCAGATTGTGAAGAGATGAGTTTTACTTATTAGCATTAGTCCAACAAGCTTCATAAACCCTCCACTTTCTTTCCTTGCTACTCCTGAGTCAATATTTTCATGTGACTTGGCTGGTTTTTTTCCCTTAAATTCCTTGCTATATTATTTCAGTCAGTGACTAATTCATTGAAAATTTTGAAAATGGTGGCAAAATGTGAGCTTCGATTTTATTTAGTTATCCACTTCTGATTTTAGCATTTACTTGAAACACAGAAAAATTTATAGAGGAGAAAAACACGAGAAGATAAAGAGAAGTGCATTAGGAAGACAAAAAAGAAAAAAAGGAAAAGGGGAAAGGTGCAAAAGAAGATAAAAGGAATATTGTGTGAAGAGCTATTCTAAAGCTACCTTACTAGAAAGAGAAGGTCTAAATGGAGGCAACTGATCCACAGAGTAGCAGAGGGAAAATTATCAACCCATGACAATAGGAATCTGAAGCAGTGCTGCCTTTTTTGTTTGCTTGGTGTTCAGTAAAAGCTACTTTTTGGTGGCTAATGCAACTGAAATGTGCACAAACAAGATCTTACATAAAGGACCTGGAAAGATTTGTGTAGTTTAAATAATTTAGGTGTAATCTAATGGACATTATATTTAGAGAAATGGCTGAAGCATTATGGGAGCATTTAGGAATTATTTTAAGACCCTGAAGGGCAGGTTAAGTTCTGAAAGAAAAGGTGTTAGTTTGCAGCTTTCCAAACAGGAGATGGCAATTTATATTCTTCAAATAGTTTGTATTTAGGTCTTTACCCATGGAAGTCTTTGATTTTGGTAAATACCCTGAGTTCCAGAGAACCTGCATGTGGACAGCTTAACTTTTAAAAGGAGAGTTCTCTGAGAAGGACCATCTGCAAAAGACATGAAATTGCCTGCACTGGTTAGCTGAACTTTAGTAATACTCAATTACTACTGTCAAGAGACAGCATATTTTCCTGCCACTCCTCAGTAAAAAGTGAAAACTGTTCCCCTCTGCTCTTTTCACCTTCGTATTTAATAATTTTTGAACGTGCAGATATGAAGAGACTATGTGAAGAGAAGGTTGCTCCTGCTGTTTTGCTTGCAGCAAAACCAATCCCATCAGCTTGAATGTAAGAACATGCTGAGGAACTTGAATGCTGTTAAAGGACACGGGCCCATAGGAGACAGTGGGAATATTGGAACGGGCACAGTGCCTGAGGTCAGAAAGGGAAGTTTTGTGCAAAAAGCAAAGCTAGCTGCATTCAGCATATGTATTTACATATGGCATCTCACAGGGTTCTAGCTAGTTCCAGTTCCTTATGGGAACTGTGCTAATTTTTCCTTCTTGGTCTTTTTCACTTTTCTGGAGAGCTGTTGAATACACAACACCCCTTGGCATCTCAGAAGAGAAGCCAAAAACCAGAGTATTGTGTGCAGAAAGGAAAGGTCTCACATAACCTCAGGCAAAAGGCCAGGACTGCTATTGGTAGGGCTGTTCCCAGCCTGCTCCTTCTACAGCCAAAGAGACGGTCCCTGCCACTAAGGGCTGTCAGTCTCCTGGCATCCACAGACTTTACATTTATATGAGAAGCTATTTAATTAAGCAAACAGATAAGCTTCTGCAGTAAAAAGGCCTTATTTATTGAGCATTGTTTTGACTGGTACAAGCTTCTTGAGCAGGAAATGTTTCCAAGACAGTTTCCTTATTTAGCACATGCTTGAAGCCTTGCATGGGTCTGACTGTGCTTTGGAACAGGATTTCCCTTTTCTGTCAACAGAATAACTTCCCAGCCAGCAGTCGTGAGCGGCTGCAGGACCTCAAGTCTACAGTGGATTTGCTGACCAGCATCACTTTTTTCAGGATGAAGGTAGGAATATGGGTGGGGATGGGAATGGCATCTCTGCAGGTTTTTTTCCCCCAGGAGTTGATTTCCCATTTTCAAACCATTGTTTCATGTTGGTTTTTTTTTAAACACTTAAGGAAAATGGAAATCATCTGCTAACCATGTATAAACATCCACATTTTGTCTTTACTTTTCTGTATTTTGCATTATGAAGATGTAAATTGCTTTTCCCTTATTATTCTTCAGTCATAAAAATGGCACAACACTCTCCCACCCTCCCTTGCAAAAAACCAAAAAAATTGAGGAGGAGGAAGAATAAAGGGAATTGTCTAGTTTTAGGAAGATAATTTGCTTTTTTAATAACATTAGGAAGGTTTTTCACTATCTAGTAAATATTTTAGAGTTTCTCTTGGGGAGCATGAGATACTAAAATGGGATAATATCTCTCAGTAGAGATCCACGAGAGTTGTTATGAATGCTAATGTGCTGGTTTCATAGTTAAGTTTATTGTCCTAGCAATGTGTAATGAGATTATTTTATATTCCTGATTTTTGGCTTCTAAACTTTTTTTAAAAGATTACAACCTAATATTGTTGGTTAGTACATGCCACTTAAAAATGTTTATCTTATCAAAAACAAAGCAAGTGTTTAATTTGAGCTTCCTCAAGAAGTGCTTAAAATTTTACACCTAAGCCCTAGTGTAAATGATGATTTAGATCTTTACTTTAAGAGTATTCATTCAGACAGTCTGTGTTGGAAGCTTGATTTAAAGAGATACTCTGAAAAGTTTAGAGGTACTGAAAATATCAAAATTGTTAGGTTATAATTGTATTTGCAGGGTGATTGCCTGTCTGTTTAGTTTAAAGTACCTGTGCAGCATTTTCCTAAAATAGTGTAACAATGAAATAATGAAAACAGCTGCTGTTGCAAGAGGAGAAGGCGTATCAGTTGGCATGTCCCTAATGATTCTGGTTGCTTTAAAATTCAATGAAGCTTGTGATGAAAGATGTCCTTAATGAAAGTTTTTTGTATTTAAAGGCAGACAAGTGGTGTTTGGCAGGACTTTGCAGATCAGATGTCAACTGCTCTGCTGGTCTGTTGCACATTCTTCCAGTGCTGGGGAAGACTGCCTGGAGGCTTTGTAACAAAGTCCTATAAATTCAGCAGTTTGGCTCAGATTATACACATATCGAGCCACATGATCTGTCTGTTCTGGGGAACCTTCCTTGGCACATCAAAATCTCTTTTATGCTTCAAATGGTCCTGTGGGGAGATAAGTGTTGTCACTGATTTTTTATGCCTGTGGAGAGTGACCCATTTGTGTTTTCCGGTCACAAGTTGCTGAAAGCAGATCCACCAAGCCTTGAGTGGTTTCCAAAACAGTGATGTGTCTTTTCCCTGTTTGATTTATGAACCGTGCTTTCTTGACTCTCTTTGTTGTCCCCTTGCCAGGTCCAAGAGCTGCAAAGTCCACCCCGAGCTAGCCAGGTGGTGAAGGACTGTGTAAAAGCTTGCCTCAACTCCACCTATGAGTACATTTTCAACAACTGTCATGAGCTGTACAGTCGGGAGTACCAGACAGATCCTGTGAGTAGCTGATAAGTAGGCAGAAACTGAATTTTTCTTACTTTCTTAAGATAATAGCAAGAATAATAATTGATACAAAAAGCCAGCCCAAACAAAGTTGTGTGACTTGTTATCTTCTGAATGCAGAAAATCTGTAATCAATTAATGAACACTAATTAGTAAGGGGAGGATGATAATTGTTTTACACTGACTAATTATGATGTGTTTTGCCAGCCTCAGCAGTTATTTGTGAAGGGAAGGTTTGATGTAGCTTTGAGTGAGCAAAAGCCAATTACAGCAAATGTAGGCTGATCAAGGAAGCTGTCATTAGCATATGTAAACCTCAAGCAGTGAGATTTTGCCTTGTTTTCAGGCACCCAGTATCCTGCACTGGGTTTAAGAAGGTGCCTCTAGACACAAACTCTTCTCAAATGTGTGAAAGCTCCACTGGCCACTCTGTAGTAGTGCACACACAGTATGTCAACAGGTATACAGTCACCAGCCAGGTGCCTAAAGAGCAAGTATTTGGAATAGGCTTAGGGCAAATGATGTCTCAGCAGGTCCCCTGGAGCTTGGCCTGCTCCTGGCATGATAGATGACAAAACAGGGATTAGTTTGGTTTGAGGCCACCAGTCAGCAACATAGTTTGGCGTGTTAGTGTGTTTTGCATTAGATCAGACAATTTGCCAGCCATCATTAATAATTTTAAGCTCTTTGGAAGAAAGGGTCCACAGGCGGGCTTGGAGTTTGCATGGTGATCTGCATTTGCCAGCTTTTTCTTTGCCCTTACATTTTATGCTGGTTTTCCAATGGCTTCCTTCTCAGAACAAAACTCAGGACCTTCCTGCCGAGGAACAGGGCCCCAGCATCAGAAACCTTGATTTCTGGCCCAAGCTCATAACTTTGATAGTTTCCATCATAGAAGAGGACAAGAATTCTTATACCCCAGTCCTGAATCAGTAAGAATCCTCCGTGTCATGTTTGGCTAATGCTAGTCTGTGTCTGCTCTGCTTTATTTGTTAAACTGCTTTCTATCTCTTCTGTCACTTGTGCATTTATAGAAGTACTTATCTTGTCTGTCTGTCTTTCTGTCTTATCTGTCTCTGTCTGTATAAATAACTTTTTGATTGGGATGGAAGAGTTTCAAAAGGTTCAGTTACGATGGCGTTCGAGCACAAACACCCTGATTATTACAATCCTGAACTCAGGGAGGCACCTGAAACTGGGGTGAGAGTTCTTTTGGTTTTTTCTGATGTTGAGCAGTTCCGGGATGCACATTAATGCACACAGTAGTGCTGTAGTGCCTTGCACTGTGGCTTAGGAATGTGGTGTTCAATTCAGCACTGGGAGATTGCACTGGGTGGAGTTTACATAGCATTGGAAAGGACCCTGAAATGGGTCTGTTCAACTGGTGGATACCCATCCTACAGTCCCACAGAGCAGAGAGAGACAGAGATCCTACAAGGTATTACACACAAAGACCTGGACTGTGCCCTCATCATCTTTCAGCCTAGTGACCCTCAAAAAGGAGAAAGAAAAAAATGGACAAGGAAGGGAAAAAAGGTGCAAGGGCATAGAGATCACATTCCCAGACCTCTGCACCTCTTTTAGGAAAGATATGCAGGACCTGTCTTTTTGAGTTAAACAAA
This sequence comes from Serinus canaria, assembly GCF_022539315.1. Classification (NCBI taxonomy): domain Eukaryota; kingdom Metazoa; phylum Chordata; class Aves; order Passeriformes; family Fringillidae; genus Serinus; species Serinus canaria. The sequence continues at coordinate 66,699,696 of NC_066343.1, read as the reverse complement.
TTATTTTGTTTACCTAATCTGTACCACAGAGTCTAGTCCATGATCTCTGATTTTCACCTGGTCCATTAGGGTGAAGGAAGCATCTGTAAGGTTGAGCTTTTCAGCTTGTAGCATAGCTCAGAGCTAAATCAAGAGCCCTTTGCTTTGACATATGCCAAAACATTTTCCAAATGTCCCCTCAGGTTTCCTCAGGAGCTTGCAGTTGGGAAGATCAGCGCAGAGGTGATGTGGAGTCTTTTTGCCCAGGATATGAAATATGCCATGGAAGGTAAGAGAATGTCTCACTGCTGTTAGCTGACTTGTTGCTGGTCTCTTGTTCCCCATCCGTTTGGTGAAAATGAGGCTTAAGCTCGTGAGTAGCATCACTGATTGGAGTGGGGATTTTTAGTGGTTTGTTTGTTTGTGCACAGCTGGTTTATGGGTCAGAACTGAGGCTCAGATCTGCATAAGCTGTCGACCTCCATGTCAGGCTTTGTTGCAAGCCGTTCATTGACATCCCAGCTGGTTTGAAATCAGAGGTTCCCTTTGGCCTAGAAGTTATGATGGCTTGGATCAGCAGGCAGCAGCAGCATCATGTTCCATTGTGCTGTGGTAGAAAGGGTTGGAGAAGTTGGTGGACTCTGGGTTGTGCCGTGGCTCTAGTTGCCTGGATAATACAGCTCAGGTTGTCTAAGCCATTGGCAGAAAGATTCTTTTATAGTAATTCCTGCTGCAGACATCTTCATTTCCAATTAGTCTTTGCATAATTCCATCTCCTAGCAAGGAGGTGTCACAGTTTGACACTGGCGCAATGCCAGTGCCCCCATGAAAATGCATTCTCCCTGGTGTCTACTGTGAGATGTGACCAGAAATAGAGCAAAGCAGGCTCCAGCTTAGGAATAAAGCCGAAAAAAACTTTATTAACCTACAACTATATTTAAAAAAAGAAACACATGCAGAACTCAGAATGAAAACCTTCCAAAAACATTCCTCCTCCTCCTCCCACCAAATTCCCAATACATCACAGTAGGACAAAACCTTGGACTTTCAATTCAGTTACCACCCCTCAAATCACTAACTCTCAGTCTATCACCACCCTTCAGATAATCAATTCTCAGTTCATCAAGAAGAGAGGAGTCCCTCTTGCACCATGGACTTCCCCTGGAAACACAGTTGAAACCTGCCGTGTTTCCTTCCATGTCACACATGGCACCGCCCAGAGGACATCTGCCATCGTGACATCTTCCTTCCATGCCCCGTGCTCTCACCACTGCACATGGACCAGAGCTGCTTTTAGGGTTTTCCTTTCAAGGATGCTTTGCTCAGTTCCAAAAACAGCACAATCTCTCACTTTTGGGACACCTGTCCCCCCCAGATTTCACCCCCTGGGGCCAAAGGGTCTCGAGAACAGAGGTCTTCTCCTTCACTGAAGATTGAGGGCACCACCACAACCCTCCTCACCTGTTGTCTCTATTCATGCACTCCTTCACATCATATCACTGTGCTCTCTTGGCTCTGAGCCATTGCCTCCTCCCTAAATGCAGTCTCTGTGTCACAGGAAAAATGGTTCTGTCCATGGCTGTACAAGAAGAGTCCAGCCAAAGGCCACTCCATCATCTCCTCCCACCTAGGATTCTTCTCAACTTCTCTCAGACATCTTTCACTTGCATAAACTTGCATCACACTTGCCCATTTCCTGCTATTCCATCTCTATCTCTCTCCTCATTCAGCTCCAGAAGGATCAGCATTTGCAAGGTTTCCATCATCCAAGAGAAGGGTTAAAACATGAGGCTTTGCCTGTCCAGAACTCCCTCCCTGCTGGGCACCTTCCCACTGCATCCCCCTCTTTCTCCTTCTCAGCCAGGCCGTGCTATCAGATTTCAAGGTGGTACCAGCACAGGCACAGGCTCCCTCTCTCTCTCCCCCTCAGGGGGTTGGGGGGGCCTGCCTGATGTCTCTCAGGGTTCCTCCACCCTTCCATTCTGCAGGGGCCTTCACCTCCCTTCTCTGTCCCAGGCCCAGCCTGACTCCTCCGGCTGCATGGCTTCCCCTCCTCAGCCCAGCCTTGATCCGGGCAGGGAAGGTCTGACCTCTTTCATGGATGCAACCCAAGAGAGCGTCCCCTGGGAGTTCTCTGCTTCTAAACTACCCCCCCACCCCCCGCTGTGTTCTCAGAGGTGTATCTGTGTCCTCAGTGGCCACGCCAGGTGCCAATATTCAAATCTGAGCACCTGTTGGTTTGACCACAGCCTCCCAAAAAACTCACTTCCTTTCAAACCAGGACAGGAGGAAATTTTACTGTTTCTGAAAATGAGTTAGGCATGCAAAACCCAACAAATGTCCAGAAAGGAATTCTTCTTCTTTCAGTACTCTTCTGATGGTTGGTTTCTAAACTTGATTTTATTTCTCTTTGTTGATTTTCACAATCTCACCAACTTTTCACAAGTTTCAGAGAGCATCCAACTCCCACTGTCTCTGCAGGGTTGGGCTTTATGATCATTCGTAAGGTGAGACTGTGATAGAACAGAAGTGCCAGTGCTGTCTGCAGTGTGCTAGCTGTATTTATATTCCAAACTGAAGTCAAGCTACTGCTCTTGGCCACTCACAAAATTTTGCTCAATCCACTTGTCTCCACTTTGATCTCAACTCACTTACAGGAGTGACAGCCAATTAGACTCTTCAGATTACTAGGAAAAAATGCTGCCAGTATGACAACTGCCTGCACTTTGTTCTTTGGAAACAGTCTGTGGGGTTGCTCTGTGGGTGAAAAAGATTGACTCCATTTATTTTATTAATCTCTGTCAGTGCAACAGATGTAGAGACTGTGCTGTGGGGGGACAGTCTTTGCCAGGTGAAGGCTTGAATCTGACATGCTGCAGGGCTGGATGAAATGTTCTCAATTCTGTGTTAGGAACTTATTATAAATGCTTGTACCCTACAGTTCCTTTGTTTTGTGAGGTCAAGCTCATGTAAGAACAGACAATGGAAGAAGGACTGTGACCTACTAACTATGTTGAAGAGTCTCTTCTATAGTGACTGTCACTGCTTGCTCATGTGTTAGAGATAAGGCGATGGTGATAATTTCATGTTCTCTTTCCCTAGAAATCGTTTGCTCCTGCAAACCATCTTAGCTCCCCTTTAAATTTTGTCCTTATTTTATCTGGGAGGGATGGAGCACCTCTCCTATGAAGAAAGACTGAGAGAATTGCCTTTGTTCAGCTTTTGGGGTGACCTGCCTGGGGTACCTGATGAGAGCCTACAAGAACAATGGAGAGAGGCTTTTTACAAGAGTGTATAGTGACAGGACAAGGGGGAATGGCTTCAAACTGAAAGAGAAATAGATTGAAATTAAGTATTTCAATACTTAGGAAAAAGTTCTTCCCTGTGAGGGTGGTGAGGCACTGGCACAGGTTGCCCAGAGAAGCTGGTTTTGCCCCATCTCTGTGTTCAAAGCCAGGTTGCATAGGGCTTGGAGCAACCTGATCTAGTGGAAAGTGAAAGGGGGTTGGAATGACATGATCTTTACAGTCCCTTACAACCAAATCCACTCTCTATGGTTCTTTCTACTCTTGAGTGCTCTCCTTCAGGAATTTATAATGCAATTTCCTCTCCAAGTTAAAAGCACCCTATCTTCCTCCTTTATTTGCAGCAGTGAGAATTGCAATTGCTTGTCTCCAGATCTTGTTGCTCACCTTCCTAAGACTCCCTTTCCCTGTTGCATCCAAAGTACAGCTGTATGGCTGTCAAAGGGGACATGTTTGGGTTTTTTTCTTTTATTGGTTGCCAGTTTCCAGATTAGCTTGGTCTCCCAAGTTTTCTCTTTTCATGTTTTATACCATGTCCCCACTGATGACTCTGGGCTTATTTTACCTTTTCCTGATAGCTTTCTGGTCACTTGTGAGCTTCTTAGGACAACCATTGGTGTCACCCCTGAGTTCCTCAGTGCATAGTAAATACTTTCTGAAAAGAGCATCCCTCTTCAGAATATTTATTGGTGGCAGAAGTTGATACAAATGCAGCTGGTGAACTGGGATTTTTCATTTTGAACAAAAATCTAAAAACTGCATGGTAATTTATTTGTAGTCTAACTGTTCAAGTTCTGCAGGAGGGTTGAACAGTGATAGAGTCTGTGTTAGGAAGTGTCTTTTCCAAATATATATTCAAGAAATGCTTAGGGTGCAGAATTCTATTTGAGGCAAGTGTGATTCCTCACACCGCTTTGCTCTCCAGAAACTTGTGAAGATAACCTTTAGAACAAGCTCTACAATAATTCAATTACAGGCCTTACTACATAAATTTTAAATACAGATGATTGGATTAGCTTGCTGCATTTTTTTTTTAAACTAGGGAAAAAGGGATTAAAGGAAACTGATTAAATGATGTGTAGGATGATAATTAGATTTGCCAGCCTCAGCTCTTGGCTCTGTCATTTCTCAGGTTCAGCTGCTGGCTTTTCTACCAGTTAACCTGCACCAAGAGTTTCATATTCCTTTTCCCAATTTGTGGCATAATCCTTGGGTATATTTCTTGTCTGCTCTGAGATAAGGAGCTCTGCAACAAAAGCTAATCTATTTTTTGGAGATATGTGCGCATGAGCGCAGAGTATAGTTCTTGCCCCTAATTTTTTTCAAATTTTCTTCATGGTGTTTTCCCTTATGTTCTATTCCTAAGTTCTGGATAGCATGAGCTCATTCACCTCACCAAGTGGTAAGTTCATGCTCCTTGATAGAGCTTGTAGCTGTGAGTAGACAAAGACTTTCATTTGTTACCTGTAGTTTTAGCGCTTTGGATGTAGTATGTAACACTAGCTCTAGAGTTCTGTAGTTTTTATGCCAGCAATAAACAGACCTGCAAACAAGACTTGAAAGACCATGCTGCAGCTGTAGAAATGGGGGGCATGTGCTATAAGGAGACTTTGGAGGAGAAGGAGTTCAGACCTGGCTGCCCCCTCCCTCCCTCCTTCCTGCCTGAGGCTTCCACTCTGCTCTCCAGTAGGCAGTGTGGAAGAGACTTGGGAGGTCCAAGTAGAAGATGGCTTCTCTGAGCTGAAAAACAGTACCTGGTTGCCTGAGTTTTTCTTCTCCCCATTGTGCCTATCTCCCATAAGCTGGAGCTTACCCCCATATGCTTCACGCAGCCTGTACAGGACAATGCATGAATCCTAATTTATACCTTGAATGCTGAGGGATTCAGACCCGAAATTAGTGCCAGCCTGTGGATGCTGCAGCAGTGTGTCCTTTGGGCACCTTCTGGAGCATTAGATTGCTATTATGTAAAATGTTGAATCGTAAAAATGAAACACATATTCTCTGTATAAATCAGCAGCTGGTAGCAGTAGCCACGGCAGCAGTGTGCTTGACTGCTGGATATAATGCCTTTGGCTGTCAAAGGAGACTCTGTCTGAGGCACAGCAGAATCTGCAGGATCTACTCCATTTTTTTTTCTGTCTCCCAAATCAGTGACTATTCAAGGCACCATGCACAGTCGACCCAGCTTTTCCCTGCTTGCTGGGTCTTTAAGAAGTGTGCCTTGTCCCCCATTAGCCCAAGAGTAAAACAGGTTAAATACACGTCCCAGACTTGGTTGGCAGGCTTATGTTACCCTGGAGTCACTGTAGGTTAGAGTATGATTCTCCAAGCTATACCGTTGGTTCCACCCCTGGGGCACTGCCCAGTGCTCAAGCAGCTGGATAGCCTCTCTCTTAGCACACTAATTGTAGTTAGTAGTTTTCTCGTTGACCTCCCTGAAACCTCTGTCACCCAGAAATCACAAACACCCAGAGCAAAGAGGCTTCTGCTCTTCCTTTGCTAGGAACACCTTAAAAGGGAGTAATAGAAAATCAAAGTCATCTTTGACAGCAACATTTCATCTTAGTTTGGACACATCAGTATTAGGAGAGCTGCAAATTGGAAACATCTCTGGTAGGAAAAGAGACTGAGTAGACTTGGCAGGCAGGATTGAAATAAATCATTCTGCCACTTTCTCACTTCTAATAAGAAGGGAATCAGAGGCACAAAAAGATGCCAGCTATCTAAAGTGTTTACACTTCAACAGCCCTGGTACCTATTAGAGTTTCTTTACAGAAATTTGTCGTAATTTGCTGGAAGTTAACCCGTGAAAAATAGGCTAACAATCAAGAAAAAAGAAATCTTTGATTGAGGAGTGTGTAGGTAGAAGTCCTGTTCTCTGCCTGAAAAGGAGAACTGGACATAATGCTAGAAAGTGTGCTGCTGGCAGCAGTTCCCTATTAATGTCTTAATAATATGGCCTTGGTTACTCCAAAAGCTTTTCTCTGAAGAAGGCTGTTTGCAGCTGAAATCTGCTAAGTGTAGGAGACTTACAGAACTCTGTGGTCTTTTTGGGATAAAACACAGCAGTTGCTGCACGGTATCTGTGTCCTGTTCTGCTGCTCCTAAGCTCTTTTAAAGCCAGCAGGTTATTAAGCAGAACAGAAATGTTCTAAGACTGATGGCTGCCAGGATCTTCACTTTACTTTTTCTAAAATGGGTTTTCAACGTATGCCTCTGACTGATGTGTTTTGATATCACCTTCAGGTGGTCTTAAACATTTCCACTTACAAAGGAAGCAACTGATCAAAACTATGTGGGGTCCATTGAAGGGGGAAGGGGAGATGAAAGCTGGGGATGGGGGAGGTTGGGTCTTTGTTGGCTTTCCCGGTGCTCCAGAACGTTTGAGTTCATTCTTGCCTTTTCTCTGTCACAAGCCCCTCCTTTCTTTCGAATACGTAAAGTTCTCTTCTATGGTGGTAAGACCTCTCCTTTCTTTTAGTTTCCTGTGATTTATCCCTTAGTATCAAGTGTCTCCTTTAGTGCCTAGATGGCCAGGTAGTCCTAGTAGCTGTACTTGGGTTTATGCTTCTGTGGCGGCTTCGTGTCTTCTTCTTCTGCAACTTAGAAGTATTTTAGATGTCCTAGAACACAGGAAAAAGCTGGAATTGCTTGCTTTTATAGCATTGTTTAATTTTAAGGAACTAAATCTGATTTAAGTCCTTTTTAGATCCAAGTCAGACCTTTCCTCGGCAGGAACAGCACTTTCCGCATGCGGGAGCAGCAGCTGGTGGCAGCACACATCCGAGTTAATGAAGTTATAATTGTCCATCAGTTTCCTCACTCACAGGGAGCAGAGCAGGCACAGTTATTGCTCTGTTTGTTTCCAGTTTTAGATCTGCAGAGGGAGTTCTCATTTTCTTCTACCATTGCTTGAAGTATAGCAGAGGGTCAGCAGTTCAGATGCTGAGAATACTCCTGCTTTCTTAGTGCTCAAGAAAGAGATGAGGTTATTAATGTAAAACAGGAATGGACTTTACACAGTTCCCTGTGGAGTGAAATGGACCATAGCACCTGTAATTTGTCCATTGAACCATTACTCCTGAGGATTATGTCTCTCAGATACTGGGCTTTTTAATCTCTTCAAAACAAAGACTGGGTTTCTCTTTTCTTTTATTTTTTTTTTTTAATATTGTATCTGTGTGGGTCTGTGGACATGAGCTAGGAGGAAATGTGTATTACACTCCTACAAAAGCTTGTAAACAAACCACTGGAACATTCAGCTGCTTGACAGTTGGACAAAGGTTTATGGAAAAATTTGGCATGAACATTTCTGTGGATTTTGTGTTTTCAGTTGGGTAATTCACACTTGATTTGTACTTTATTCTTGTTCATGTTGAGGAAGGTTCACGAGAGATGTGAACCACAAGAGATGTGGAAGTTTCTCAGTGCTTTGAATTAGTTGCAAGAGTTCACATTTTCCTGAAAATAGATAATGTTGTAACATAGGCATGCCTATCAGTTAATAAGCCATTCAGAGCTGAGAAAAATACTCACTCTTTCTAACATAGCTGAAACCTGTCTGCACATGAGCAGTGATGCCCTTGGAAAGTTACATCAGTGATGAGGTTTCCCCGTCAAAGGTCAAAAGAAGAGTCTAGAGTGAAATACTGAGATAAAAACCTGAGGCTAAGCCAAAATAATGTATGTTTTAGTATAATATCTCACATTGTAGTCATGGACTAGCAGCTTGCTGTGGTGCTAGATTGAACAAAGAAGCTTGGCACAAAATGTATTCCTGCTGTGAAAGTTGGCAGAAGAAAGAGATGGATACAGACAGGAGGCATAGGGGAGCAGCAGTGTAGAATTGATCACCTGATGATGCAGGGTCACAGTGCAGGCAAAAGTCAGCTGCTGAGTCCTCATATCAGGAAAAAGGAATTAATTTTAATCTCTTCAAGGAAGATTTGGAAGAAAAGCAGTGCAGTAGAAGGATCTGCCTGTGTAAGCACATGAGGGATGGCTTGGGAGAAAGCATTGAGCTGCTTTTGGGAGAATTTAGCAAGCATTTTAAATACATAATTGTGGGCTGATCAGAGGTGGGAGTCAATTACTGAAATATGGTAGTGTAGACGTAGGCTGTGAAGAGCCTTGAGAGTGAAGACGTGGACCATGCATTTCTCCTGATAAGGAAGGGGAGCTCTGCATCTCTGCTAAGAGATGATCTCTGCAGAAACGTAGGTCTGGTTACGGCCAGTGCTTTAGTGGTGTAGATGTGTGGGAAGGGTTATGTTGGGGAGGTATGGGCATTACACAGGGAAAAACTGCATTTTCCCAGCATTGCCTGGGTTCAAAAGCATAAGGAAACCTGGCAGGAGGAAGAAGCTCAGCAGCAGACCCTGCTTTGTGGAAGAGAAATATTTCTCCAAGCAGGAGCTGGGAAGGCTCTAGTTCCTGTGTAGCTCATTTGATCTTGTTTGAGTCACGCTGTCAAACTTTCTTGGTGCTTTCAACTGTTGTCTCATAGGGCATGGAATGTAACATGTTGCTGTTGCCTTTGTTTATATCCAAGAATGAACAGATTTGCTCACCTTGATTTTTCCCCTGCAAAGATGGAGTCTCAACTGTGATGTGTTAAATGAAAAGGCCATGAGACATTGCTCTGTTTTTATTGCTTTGACAACAAAAAAATGTTCAACAAATGAAAGTATTAATTAGAGCTACAGAAAAAAACTCTAGAGCCCCAATAGTCCCAACCTCCAAGAACTCCTGCCTGCTGCCAAAACCCTGTGCTGTGAAGATTTTGTGACTCTATAGATGCTTCATCCTCAACACCCTTGCATTCTGCAGACATGCATCATAAGTCCTTACTATGCCTGGTGTGGTTACAGTGGTGAATTCAGACATAACTGCTTTTACTGCTTTTTTTTTTCCCCTTCCTTACAGAGCATGAGAAACACAGACTGTGTAAAAGTGCAGACTATATGAATTTACACTTCAAAGTGAAGTGGCTGTACAATGAATACGTTCGTGATCTGCCTGCCTTCAAGGGAAAAGTGCCTGAATATCCAGCGTGAGTGTTTTAAGTCTCCTGTAGTAAATCCCCATTATCTATTTCCTTTTGTTACCTTGGTGGTAGGGTTGCCGTTTGGATCTCATGTGGCTGCCTTCAAGATACATCATTTCTTACCTCTCAGTTTTCTCTGTGTGCATGTTTTTCCCCTGTGGTGTTCTGTGCTGCTGCCCCTCACCCAGCTCAGTCCATTATTGTACAGTGTCTCCCAGCGTGTCCAAAGCTTAGCAATGGGATGGACAGATTTAAAGCTACTCTGTGTCTGCAGTGTGGGCAGTTCTTGAATAGAAGATATATGCCTACAGATATGCTTTATGCATGTATACTGTACATGGATGTCATATGTACACACACAGAGCAGGATTTGTAAGTAAAGATAATGTTTTTTCTTAGTAAGACTGGGTAGCTTAGTTGGAAGCATCAGATAAGCTGTTGCTCTCAAGCTCTAAGCAGTTGTTTGTAACTTCTAACTTTAAAAGAGCAACAATAGATTTCAAACCTGGAGAAGCTGTATGAGACCGAAAGGTTATGAGAAGGTGTCTGAGACCAAAAGGTTGTCTGAACAACCTGGAGAAAACAACCTAGAGTCCCACACCTGCTTCAAGCAACAGCAGATATCCTGGGTCTTAGCAGTGCTTTAACTGGTTTTCGAAAGCTTTCAGTGATGTTTGCTCCACAATTCCTTTTATCCTGTGCTTCACTGTTACTCCTTCACTGGGTTTTGGGGATTTAACATACATTCTCCTTTTCACCCTCTCAAAATCTTTCTTGCTTCAGTTTGAGCTTGTTATAGCCTATATATAGGCTACACATAAAGAGTAAATTGTTCCTGCTTTACAAGAGTAAAATGCTTTTCTCACGGTTCTTTATGGTCTTCTGCTGGTTCTTGTTTGTTCCTAGCTTTCCTTCTAAGTGGGGTTTACTCACCCTTTCAAGACAATCTGTGTCTGCACATAACAGTTGATCTGGACCATGCCACGCATTGCCTTGCAGGCAGTGCTGCTGCTTTCATATGCCATGTGCTATGTTGAAAGCAACATTTTTATTTTCTTTTATTCAGAGATATTGCTGACTAGTGGTGCTCTCAGTGGGCCACTGGCTGCTCTGCAGGCACCCTCAGCATTGTGTCTCACCACTCTGCTGTTCCCACCCTGTATGTAACTGTTCTGTGCTGTCTAAATGCATCACTTTATCCCTCTTAACAAACACATTTTTCCTGGACTGTGTTTCCAGTTTGGCACTTTAAATTCTCTTGCCATGCTGTTGTGCATGCAGTCCCTCAAGCCTGGTGCTAGCTGCATGCTGATCAGACTTGAGGCAGTTGGGCATAATTGCTCAGTGTGGGCTGCGGGCCTGATTAAGAAATCAGGTCAGCCAGAGACATAAGCTGCTCACTGAGCAGGGTGCTAGAGTGACAGTCTCAGAAGCCCCTTTCTCTTTGCTGTGCCTCTGAGTCAGGGCAGTTTCATGCAAGCCATCAGATATTCTTAATCTCTCTTTTTCTCCGGTGTAATCAGGATAATGATGCTCGGTTTTGTTCTGCAGTCTGCTCTGCTCTGCTGGCCTTTGTGGTAGAGCTTCAGTGCTCATGTGCATTTGCAGCCACTGGCTTTGTTACGTCATCCTTCTATTTCAGTACAATAGCCCCATTGTCAGACATAGGTGATGTTTATCTCAGCCGTAACCTTCACCTGTCACAAAGTATCCCCTTGTTATGAATTGTTCTTTGATTTCTTTCATCACAAGTATTTTTAGCCTCAGAACTTCCTTAAACAAAGGAGTCCACACATCAGGTTTGCCCATGGGTAAACTCCTTAGATGAAACTAAATTGCTTCTCTCCAGACAATGGTTGGGCTGTTGATGCCTCAGGTTTTAGCTTTTATATTTTTCAGATTCTGTACTGCTTTAGTGTGTAGATCTGAGGTTCATATTAGGGGATAGTAAGCTCTCTCTTCACAGAATAGGGAGACAAAACAATTCATTTTCTAGCTGGGGACCAAGGACAAATGATCCAAATCTCAGGTCCAAGAGCACAAACAATGGCAGAATGAAGAGAGAAAAACAAGAAGAATGGGACTTCATAACCTAAAGCTATAACTGGACAATTAACTCCAGTATGCTAATGGACCAGAACTTCTTCTTGTGACTGGTCTTCCATTTTGTGACCATTTTGGGTTCATCTTGGCTGTAGCCCTGGCTGGGCTCTTGTACAGCCCAAGGTGTATCCATTGAGGCCTTCTAATAAATACCTACTTTATTCTTTAACTCCGTCTAGCCTCTCTTCTTTGTCAGCCTTTTTAAGGTGTCACTGTCTGCCTACTTGTCAGACAAGAGGCTATCCACAAATTCACTTTTCCAGTTTATAAACTCTGAGAAGCCGTGTTATTGCTAGCCTTGAGATATGATTGAACAAAGTGCAAGGTGCAAAGTATTGAAGTTTTTATACTTTTATAGTTGAAGGGGTTTTTTTAAGCATTTTCTGAAATGGAAGTAGCTATGTAACTAGGAGTGTATCTTCAAAACTTCCTCTCTGCCAGCTAAAAGCTGTGAAGTGTCAGTTCCAGAAAAAACCCAGCTTTTTAGGTGTGTAAATACATGTTCTGTGCTTTGTTTAAATACTGATCTTAGTGTGCAGGTAGCATTGTAGATTTACTGGAGACTGCCTCCTTTCTGGTGGAGGAAGATGTTCCTTCCTTTGAGATCCTATCGACTGGCTCCTCCTCAATCTGGCTCTCTTCATCAAACACAGTATTTATCATTTTACTGACAGGAACCCTGCCTGCCTTCTTGCCTTAGCTTTTGCTGTGGCACAGAGATTGTTCTGTAGATACCCTCAGCAAATGAGCAAGATTAATTCACCTGCAGAGTGTGACCATGAGGGAGCCAGGCTCATGGCCAAGCTGGAATAGTAGCCTTTTGTGTTACCTCACTGTTGTGTAGCCAAGGGAGGTGAACTTACATGTAGTCCTGAAGTGCTGCTGTCTTTCCCAGCAGGCAAGACTGAAGTGAATTCTGTGCAGACCTTATTTGGAGAGTGTGGCTGTGCCATCTGGAGCCAGGCTGTGCTGACCCCTGTGAGCACAGAATGTCTCTGAAGCAGCACCGTGAGCCACTGCTGTGTGTGCTGGTGTGTGAGTCATTACAGTGTTTGCTTCCTGACCAATAGTTGAGGCAGATGAAGGAGAAGATATTTGCCATATAACAACATTTTGAAGCTATTTATGCATGAAATCAGATTATTTTTATTCATTTCTGTGCTGGATAATTTTGCATATTGTTCTGGATATGTTGCCTTCGTAGTCCTCGGAGTTCCCCTGACTTGCTCAGAAGCCCAAGCTGATAGAAATATATTATAAGAGATATTTGGCCTAAAATAGTTCTTGGTTTGTGTTACAACTCAAAGCATAGTTTGGCCCTGAATGTACACATGGACTGGAAGTATTTGTAAATTATTTGCATCTCTTAGGTTTTTGTGTCAGCCAAAGAACAAAATTGAGGCTGGCTTTGCAGATGTAGTTACGGAATTTCCTGATCTAAATGGTTCATTCAACATTCATAATAAACCTCTTTTTGAAGGTAATGGTTTCTTTTATTAGAGGGGGAGCAAATACACCACTCCTACCCACCCGGCAGTACTGTTTTCTCTGCCACCTTTGCTTAAACAATTTGGCAAGACAGGTATACCTAGGCAGTTGATTTTATGTAGCAACATATGGTATCCATAAAAATGGGCAGTGTTCTCAACAGCAAATGGCCCTTTCTTGTGAATTGTGCAATAACTAAGGATGAATGCTAATCAGGAAGTTGCTCTCCTTCTCAGAGTGAAAACTGTGGCTTCTGGCACAAACGAATAATCTTCCTTGCACGTTGACCTGTGACATGTGAAGCAGTCAGCAGCTCACAGCCTGGGAACTGTGAAACAGGTGGAAGATGTATAGTTGCTTCCTTGTGAAGTGCCTGAGTTCCTTTCTAAGGCTTAAGCTGTTTAAAATACACAATTGCAGTTTAAAAGAAAATGTTGAAAGCTTGAGAAACTTGCAGCAGACTTCAACATATGCTGACTTTTAGAAGCCTGAAGTGCCATTCAAAAGGAATTCTTCCAGAATACAGGAAGTCCATATGTCTGTGACAGTGTTCCACTGTTGCTGTCTGTAATAAATAGGGCTACACAGACAGGTTGCTGTTGGCATTTTAACACTGTGTCAGTTAAAATTTCCAATATTAGCATTGATGTGCTTTATATTTCAAAGTGTAGAGATTATTTAAGGCTATCTAGTATGCTCTGCTTGTGAATTTGCTCTTGATCTCCCTCTCATGTCTGGCACATGCTTTCATGTTCTTTGCAAACTCAGCCCACAATTAGCACAATCTCTATGAACACAGCTGCCTGTGTAGAGAAGGCTGTACTCTGTAAAGCTCATATAATAATCTTTTGTTTGGAATGAATTACACGTGGACACTTCTTTCTCTTGTTTGTGAATGCTGTTTAGTAATATTTGAAATTATGATTTGCTTCAGCTGTGCTGTGTTGGCACTTGCATGCAACAAACTCTAGACAGACATTTAAATAAGGCTGTAAGTGCTATGTTACTGCTTAAACACAGGCAACAAAAACACACACACACCCTTTTGTACTGTGTGTGTCCCTTGGAGCAGAGGACAGAGCGACCAGCTGTCAGATCCCATCACTGAAGTTGCTTCTCAGCTTGCCTATTTTCACACTGCCTGTTTGGTACACCCAAGTGAGCAGCAGGACAGCTGCCTGTGGGCCTGGAAGTCTTCCTTGTGCTCTCTGGCATGTGGATGGAAGGGAAAAATGACAAAGTGCTTTCAGGTGAAGCAGAGTTAAAGGTGGCTCTCAAGGGGGGTAAAGGGGAAGGTACCAAGAAGAGAAAAGACAGGAAGGACAAAAACAGCTCAGAACCAGCCCAGGTGATGGTAACAGGCCCTGTTAGCTTGTGTAGAGGTGCAGGTATATTTGGGAACTTGCACTGCACACATGGACAGCAGCATTCAGATATCTGACAGCTTTCACAAGGCTTGCTGGGTTTGGGTGCTCTTCCTGCTGTAACTTGCTGTCTTTGCTCCACTGCAGGTGGTTTGAGCAGTTTGTGATGCAGTGGCTGGATGAAAATGAAGATGTTTCCTTAGATTTCCTGCATGGTGCTCTGGAGAGAGATAAAAAAGATGGGGTATGTAGGTCACTACTTGGTCTACATCATACAGTGCACAGTACCAAATAAAACACTCTAAATTCAGCTGTCTTATAAAAGGAGGATGTGGTCCTTTTTGCTAGCTAAACAACTGGGAAACTCATTTATTTTAGTACTTTAAGGTCACAGAGAACTTTTTAATAGCAAGATGCATATCATTCATTTTTGTCTGTTCTGCTGCTCTTAATCTGTCAGCCAGTGGTTTGGTGCTCTCTCAGCTCTCTCTGTTAGGGAGAAGTAATTGAAATTGAAAATTGAGGCACTTAGCATGTACTTAGTCATGCAGTGAGAATGTGACCTTAATCTACTGACAGACCAATCTTACTCTTAATTTGCTGAGTATTGCCAATGGAGAGAAGAGCTTTCCTGTTATTCAGTGACTGTTGGCACTGTAGTCTGTGATACTCATGCAACATTCTCTTTAATAGCTAAATCTAAAAAAAATTAAAACAGCTCTTTACTCTCTCCTTTTTTTCTCATTAACTGGCCAGCAAACCATGCATTGCCTTAAGGATCTCAACATCATTGTACATTTCCCTGGTGCTTGTCATGATCATAGTTAGTGAAGTTTATAATCCAACCAAAAAAGGCTATTTATCTCCTCTAAGCCTTTTGAAGAGTTTTTGACTAATTCTGAGGAAGTTGTAGGTTTTGGTAAAGTTACCCCTCCTTCAGTGTGACAGATGATGGAAACACCCATGGGTGGGTTTATTTCAGATCTTTCCATTTGACAATGACTCTCTGTATTTCTGTTGCAGTTCCAGCAAACATCCGAGCACGCTTTGTTCTCTTGCTCAGTGGTGGATGTGTTCACCCAGCTCAACCAGAGCTTTGAGATCATTAAGAAGCTGGAGTGCCCAGACCCTGTCATTGTTGCCCACTACAATAGAAGGTTTGCAAAGGTAATACCCTCAAGATCCAGATATTTTTCTTAATGAGGTGTAAGATAGTATGATTTTGTTTTTTCTGCTTCCTGGAGTTCTTTTGCAGTGGTAGAGGACAAGTAACAGTGCTTACATCTTTTCTTCACAGACTATTGGGAAAGTGCTGATGCAGTATGCTGACATACTCTCCAAGAGCTTTGAGTCCTACTGTTCCAAGGAGAAATTGGTGAGTTATGCTGAGCTTCCATTTTTCCCCAAAGAATCATGTAATTGTCATGATGAAACCAGACTCGCATTGCACCTGACCATGGTGATGGTGTAAATATTTTCAGTGTTGTTTTTTTATCATCATTTGGATGCTTTTGAAGTTTGAATTCTGGCTTGGACCTAAAATAAAAACAGGTCCAGAAGATGATATGCAGGGTTTGGAGGCTGTCAGGTCCCCTTGAAGGTAACTTCCACACTGCCTTTGTTGTGTGATTAAAAAAAACCAAAAGTGGGCACGATTCCTCTGTAGGTCTCCATTTCAAGCTGGAAAAAAAAGGATTTTCTTAAAATTATTTTTTAAATATATTTGAGTGCTGAAATATCTGCATGCAGTGCCTCCTAGGTAACTCTCAGATCTGGTGGTACTTGGGAAAGGTTGTTGAAGTCTCCCACTGGTGACAGTGTGTTGGCATCCTGAGCAGTCACCTGCTTTTGTCCCTTCAGCCCTGCATCCTGATGAACAACATCCAACAACTGCGGGTGCAGCTGGAGAAGATGTTTGAAGCCATGGGTGGTAAAGAGGTAAGAGAGCCCAGAGTCTGAGTGTTATCCTCATTCCTCCTGCACTGTTGTTGCTGGACTGTTTGCATCATATTGGTTCTTGAAGACTGCAGTCATGAGGAGAGCCTTGTGACACCTGGCACTGTAAGTGTGGGGAGACAGCCATGACTGAAGGCTTCCCAACGAAATCTGTCATCAAATGCAGGAGCAAACGTTTTGGAGCACAGAACAGCATAGAAAAGGAAAGAAAATATTGGCTGTTGTGCTTACATGGGCATGGCTGGTGGAGATCTCAGTACTGTGGGCATTGAATTATTTTATAAGTCATATGAATGTGGGACAGTGCCTGTAGCATGAAATGTCCAGTATTTAATACATTACAGACATGCAGATGAGTTCTCTGCTTGTGTTTTGAGGGATATTCAGATGTGTCCATTTGTTACGAGATGGTAATTTTTACAGATATATTACTTTACTCCTCCAGGTCACTGTTTTTGTTCTGATGTAATATGTGTATATTCTTTTTTCTCTTCTTTTTTCATTGCTTTTCAAGACTCAGGAAGATGAAGAAAAGCCTGCTGATGCTGATGTTAGGAAAAATTATTTTCAAGTGCATTTTCTTTGGTTGTGTTGTGATAGAATCTGTGCTATGACCTGTACGCCAAGAGAAAAGTCAGCTTTGCTGATGGACAGCTCAGTTTTTGCCTGTATTGCTTTCTAAATCTTGCTTGTGCTCAGTGGCAGAATTCTGTGAAGTGGCAAAAATTTCAACAAATAGATTTACCCCATGAGGCAAGGAAAAGTGCTGTCATTCTTTCACATGTCACCTCAATAATCCTAATTTCTGAGTCGTGCATCAAGAACTAGCATTATGTGCTTCCTGCTGTAATAGCAGCAGTAGCTAAATACTCATTTTTGGGAAATAATAAACTTGTGATGAAATGTTTGTGAAGTGGCCTATAAAAGATTAATGCCTGTGCATATAATTTCCCTTAAGGAATCGGTTTGCTACTATTTTCCATAGTAGTAGCCATTAAGTAGGGTTTCCCTATATTTAAAATTGAAAATATCTCTTGATACTGTATTAAATACATGGAGTAAAAAGATGTTTCTTGAGGTTATTGGCTACTGTCCCTAGACTAAATCTTCTGCATTCTACCCTTTAAAACCTTCCACAGGAGGTGTAAGTAAGATAAAAAAGGGGTAATGAACCCACTATTTCCCCTGGATTGTGGAATCAAAGGACTGGAAGGGGAGAGAAACCCAGACAGTGAAGCGTAAAACAGGAAGAAATGTGGCAAACACACTAAGAAGCTGGGGGTTTTGTTGGTTTTTTTTTTTTCATTTTGTTTTCAAATGGTGCTTATTGCACTTCATAGGGCTGCCACTGATCACCAAAAATAAATTGTGTTGTGTTAGGTGCCTGCACTATCTGCTGTCCCCGGGGGTTTCCCGCTTGGTGACTGTGTAGTACATTGCTTCTTGACTCAAAAATGCCAGTTTCTCTGTTTTGCTAGAGTAAAGAAGGTCTTGTCCTAGTTTGTGTAGTCTTTTGGCTGCAGATTGAACCTGACAGTTGGGTAACATAGGTGAGACAACAGTTTTGACAGTAGAACTTACTGGAAATGCATCTGTGGGTTCTGTCGTCCTTCAGGAAGGACAGTTCTTAATTTCTGTGGCAGATTTCTATGGTCATCTATCCATGACACGGTAGCTTGTGCAAAAGTAAGCATTATCCTGACTGCTCTATCCAGAAAAGCTTCATTGGAAGAGTAAGAAACTATCATGGTGGTATGCCGTGGTGTTCAGCTGTTCAACTTCTTGTGTTCTCAAATGTGTTCTTGAGAGCCAGGTACCAAATATTCTGTTTTTCCTGTGGCAGGTATGTTACTTGTGCCATGTGTGCAGCCAGACCTTTGGGCTGGTTTCAGTTACTGTGTGCTTGTGGCTTCATCTGCTTCTGATTCCCAGATCCATCTCAATCTGCAGCTGTAGCCTGTAGCACTGCACAGTTCTGGAAAGCTCTGAAATACTGCTGCTATGTGGTGTTCTTTGCCAGTGGGTCCAGAACACACCCCTAGGGAAATTCAAGTCACTTACTCCCTTTTGCAGTGAGGGAGATGAAGGGACAGGACTCACCTGTGGTCACCCTGCAGTGCAGTGGCATAACATGGAACAGAAATGCTTGCCCAATACTGTTTATTGAGATTGGGCCCTAGATATGGGCTTTTCTTTAGTCTCTCCTCCACCCACTGTCCCCACTGAGTTATGATACCTTTTCCCTCACTTCTCTTATTCTTTTCTAAACTGTAGTACTCAAAACAGGGCAAAAATTGCCTAGCATTTCTGAACTTAATTTCAACATCATGTGGTTTGTGAACATTACTACTCAGAAACAGTAAGGACAGCAGCAGAGCTTTAGAGAACTGTTTGGAGGGATTCCCTTGGGTCAAGGCAAATATATACAGACGTAAACACATATGCATACGCAGAGAAAAGTACCTTAATAAATTTTAGGAATTAGGATTAATGCATTTCTTTCCCTTCTGAGCTGTATTGATTTCCTGGGATCAAAACTGTTTCATCATGACTCAGGAGCATTCTCAGGCATCCCAAAGGCATGTTTTTGAAAGGCAGTGTTTATGTGGCAGATAGTATTAAAAGCATAATGAATAGTGTGAAACTGGGGGGTGAGTTCTCAATATCTTTTGAAACCTTTTATTTCTCTGAACCATCTCCAGTACTGCAGAAGAGCAGAGATTATAATTTAGGTCTCTGCTGGGATGGGCTATACATTCAGTGGTAGTGTTTGCCTAAACTTAGCCCCATTTATTTAATTATTCATAGTTTACCTAACAAAACCTAATGTGACTTCCATTTTCTACCCACCTCTGTGGTTTTCCAGCAGACTTCAGCCTGCAGTCCATAATTTTGCTTAGCTTTTCGTGAGTAATGAACTCATGGCAGTGAAATTAAAAAGTTCTGTACTGCATCTCACACTACTGGAGTCTAGATGTAGTGTGAAAGACTAGTTTTAAACATTTCTACACCTTTTTTCCCCAAGTGAAGCATGTGAGGTGAGTATCAGAGACAAGCACTGCTTAGGGAACCCAAGAAATTAGCTGCTGAGCAGCAGCATATTGTCATCATACAATTTTCATGCCTTTGGTTTCAAACTAATCTTCACAATTAAAGCTTCAGGAAACTCTCCTCTTAATGCTTTGCCAGAGTGATCCCACATTTTAAATCCTAAGTTCGCCACCTGAATAACAAAGTGCAGGACAGCTTAGAAACAGCCAAGACTTATATAGAAATATGCTCAAAGGATTTGTGATATCTAGTGCTTGCTCCTCTTTAGCATCCCACATGCCATAGCTAAGGCTGCCCTAGTGTTTGAGAAGTTGGCAGCTATTGTTCAGATTCAGTGCTCCATGTTTCTTACTCTGAATCCTGTAGGAAAGTGGGGAGATGCTTGAAAATTCAGTGCATGTCCTTAAAGGGGGGTTGGATCTGCTGAGCTCCCAGGGGCTGGTGGAGGGAGGCAGACCAAAAATCAGCAGCTTCAAACTGGAGGCACATGAATTCCATAACTTGCTAAAGCTAAAATATGTTAGCAGGGCATAATTCTTCAGCTGCTGATATGCCAGATCAGACCTGATGATTTCATAAAGTCTCTGCCTTTTATAGATAGGAATTGATTAACATCTTTAGCTTTCTAGGAGGCAAGAGTCATGTCTCTCCACCTACACCACTTAGAGAGAAGCCTTCCAGTTCTGGCCACTCGCACTTCACCAGTGTGTGTGGAAACCAAAGAAGAACTAATTCCATCTCCTTGAAAATTTGGAAGCCCGTCATTGCAGATTCTTAGGCTATGGGGTTCTTTTTCATGCATGAGGAAAGGATGAGAAGATCATCCTAAATTCAAGTTGATAGCACTTTGGTATAAATGCCACCGTTCAGATGAGCAGAGGACTTGAGGTTCCAGCTCTGAATGGGTTCAGATGAGACTTTGAGGCCCAGATTCTCTCAAAAGCCAAGTCCCAAATATTTTCAGAAAATTAACAGAGACTTGATTTTCCCCCTGAAGTTTAAATAGGGGATTAGCTTTTCCCTCTTTGCACCTCAGTCCTCAGCATCACACATTTAGTCTCAGACACAGAACTGTAGCTATGCCAGCTGTTATTTCCACTGAAATTGAAACATTTTCTCGGAGATCAGAAGCCACCTCAGTGTGGCTACTGGCTCATGTTTTGCACAGAGAACTTTTCATTCTTCCTCTGAATTATCTCTCATATACTCACAGAATGGAGATCATAAGCCTTCTGAGAGAAATGGTGTGGATGTGACATGTGGCAGTGACCCAGCTGCCTAATCCTGTTTTCTGCTATACCAGCCAGATTTATCATGCAGTCCAAGTAGCATTTCCTGCTATCAGTGATAGCTGATATGCTTAAAATTCATTGACTGAGCAGCAACAGCTACACCGTTGTGGGTTCATTTAAGCACTCTTATCAGTGCTTCACCACATTGGCCAAGTTTGCAGTTAATACCCACATACTGCATTACTCAGTAACTGACATGATTTATGTGTGGGAAACAGCAGTACACACCTACCAGCACCTTCCTAATGAACTTGTATCACACTCACATAATTCCCCAGACTTTGCTTTTGAGCCAAAGCAGGCCAGTGCCTAAGCATTAACCATCAGTAATGTGTTATTTGGAGTCCTTGTTCCCTTGCAGCAGTAGCTCAGAAAACAACAGCTTTTCTAGCATGACAGGGAACTTTGTGGATGCTGAACCAGAATGCTTACTACCAGGGTTTGGCTTCCTGAGGATGAGGCTGGGCACCTCAAAGTTAGATGTGGGCAGCTGTCTTGCCAGTTGTACCCAGAGAGCTGTGTGTGACCTTGTGTTTTGGAGGAGTGAGAGTTCTTTATCACAGATAATGGAGCTCATCCCCTTGGCAAAGCATTGTGTCAGCTGTCTCTTCTTGCAGTACAGGGACAACAATGCACTTGCTATGAGGAAGATCAGTTTGCAGTGAAATACAACAGTGGGGGGAAAGCTTAGAGGTAGCCAGGGAGCTCTCCAGGCCACCTCACAGTAAAATAAATCGTCAGTTGTGGAATTCATGAACCAGGGCAATAAGTTGTTGATCCTGACCTCAGACATCCTCTAGGCTCTGCATCTGGTAGCTTATAAAGAAGTCAAAGTAAATAGTGAAGAATAATTGTCTTGTGCCAAATTCTGGCCTTTTTTTTTTCTTTTTTTTCTTTTTTTTTTTCTTTTTCCTGACTGAAAAGCAGTTAATTGAAATGTTTTGATGAATCATGAACTGGTCCTACCTCAAATTTGTCAGAAATGGCTGAAATCAGAGGGCAATTCAGTGCCATTAATAGTAGAGAAAATCAGGCAGCTTGTGACTCATTGTGCCTTTACACAGTAGGAGGGAAGGATTAATGTAGGGGCAAGAGAAACCACCACCACCAAATGCTGTTTTTGTTACCTACAAGCTTGTCTAGAATGAATGCTGATTGTCATGACATTAGCTTCCTTCTGCCGTCACAGAGCAAGAGTGTTATTACAAAGATGATAGTAAAAGAAATTTACTTTAATAAGGGAAAAATAATCAGAGGCGGCAATGCCTAAAGTTACAAGGCCTACGTAATCATCATTTGCTTGATTGTTGGTTCTTACTTTAATTACTTTTAAAATTCTGATCCAGAAGTTTCATTAGCACAGGTTCAAATGCATAATAGAGACAATTTTCCATGCCAGCTTACAACAGGAAAATGAGCAGATCAGATTCCAAATCCCCTAAGGCTTGGCTTTCTCGGACAGATGCTGAAGCAGTATGAAGAGGGCTTCAGCACTGATTTTAGAGGTGGGAACTCCTGTTGAGTTCAAATCCTGTGTAGATGGATATACCTTAAAAGTCTAAACTGATTTTTAACCACGATACTGGAACCTTCCTCATTACATTCCTAAAGAGATGCTCTGCCTTAGAGGAAGCTTTTTGTTTTACAAACATCTTGCCTGCCTGCATACACAGGGAAATCTGTTTTACAAGTTACTCTTTATGAGCAGATGATGCCAAAGCATTCATCCTGTGTTGCTACGTGTGCACACAGGTATGTTGCTCAAAAGTGACTCGTTTGAGGCTGGAGGGGTGACAGTAGCTGGAAGACTCTGTAAATCATGTTCAATTTAAAAACAGGTGGCTTTGCACTGATAAGATTGGAGGAAGCACTTCCTTACAGAACCTGCCAAGGTGTCAACAGCATTCATGTAGTGCTTGGGGAACTTGTTTTTTGTTTTCCTCTGAACACTTGTATACAAAAAGCTGTCTGGTTCCACGTGAGGGTAGAGCTATGTTTGCTCAATACCAGTAGCTGAGATTTTACTTTCCAAAAATGATCAACAAAAGTGCACAACAGCTCCTGCCATGGTATTGTAGCCAGATTTTCAAAACAGCTGGGGTCCAACCTTCTGCAAGCAATGACTGAGTCAATCTTCAGTTAAAATACTTGGCGGCAGGAAGGAAGGTGAAATAGCTTCTTTCAAGATCATACATGGAGAAATGCATGAGTAGTAACAACCAGTCTGAAAAGCCCTGTGTCGTTCTAGACTCAGAGGGGTGACATGACCTGTGAGCCCAGGGTAAAGCCCAGTACTTGATGGATTCTCAGCCTAAATATACTCTTGGCCACAGGGAGTTCACATTCCCTTTCTTCCTCAACTTCACAAACATCAGGAAGGATACTGAAGGGCTACAGGAGCCTGGGGAAATTACTTGCTGCTTTTTAGGCAAATATCTGCTGACTGTTTCACAGCTTCTGTAGCAGCAGCAGCAGGCAGTGGAGGAGAGCATCCTACCTGGCAGAGTCCAGTGGGGATAGTTCACCTGCTTATTAAGTGTAGCCTCAACAGCGAAGAGAAGCACTGCAGAGGACAGTGGACTGCCCTCTGGGTTCAAACTTAAATGCTTTTTTTTTCATCCACAGTTGGATGCAGAAGCAAGTGACCATCTCAAAGAGCTCCAGGTGAAGCTGAACAATGTTTTGGATGAGCTCAGTGCAGTGTTTGGTAACAGGTCAGTACTACAAGTCCTTGTCTTTGAAGCATTCCTTCCTTTTGTCTAATCTCATTTTCTCAGGTTACAAAAGAAAAGAAACTCCTGTGAACTGCATTATATTTTTCTTATTGTCCTAAATTTATGGCCTTTAATATACAGAGACTATCGATAGAAGTGAGAAACATTTTTGAGGTCTTTCTCTTCCTGTATGTCTCTGCTTGGAAATGTAGCATGGAGATCTCTCAGCTGTGAAACGTATTTGAATTACACAGAGTGATTTTTTTTTTTTTTTCAGTAAGTAGTTCTTGTCAGTAACAGCATTTCCTGCTCCTTTACTGCTCAAAAAGCAGTTTCCAGCTTAGCATTTATGAAGCAGCATTTTTGTTTAAACATTCTGCTCTAAATGTATGAAACAGCTGACTGATTTCTGATTGTTAAATGCATACTGGAATAAGAAGGAAACAGGTTTAGAATCTGAGATTGACCTGTTCTGAAGCTTCTGTAAATGTTATCTAGTGTTTCAGGGAACTGCTTAAAGTATTGCCAGAGTAATTGATGGCAATACTTTAAGCAGTATATTGATTAAATAATTGATTAAGTTTTATTGCAAATCATGTTTTCATTTACCTGGAGATTAAAATGTGCTCAACATTATGAGACTTTTGTAGTGAACTATGGAGCATGTGAGTTAAGTGAAATCTAAAATACAGAACTCCTGACTGATCTTTGAAAACAACCACTTCCCTTCACAAACCCCATTCATTTTGTGTTGTGCTGCATAACAGGATTAATGCAGGCATGAACTGTAGTGTAGCTTGAACATGGCCTAGGCAGAGAAAATTGTACCAACTTGGCCTCCTGGGGTCGAAAGTTTTGCAATTCTTATGGCTAAAAAATCATAGGGGGATTTGTCAAAGACTGTTTGAATTTCACCACACAGAGCTAAGCAGAGAGGTAAGTGAGCAGTGCCCACGACCAGTAATGGATGCTACAGCAAGAATTGGAAAGACTCAAACTGTAACTGAATGGAATTAGTGAAGTTCGTAGTTAGGCACAGAGTGACTGAGAAATAATGATTGGAGAGGTGAATTTTTTTAATCTGAAATTGTCTCCATGGTGTCATTACTACAAAACAATTTGGGGACAATCTTGACATATAATAATGTGATTTAAAGAGATTATCCAGCATCAGTGTAAATATTGGGGGGTGTTTTAGAGAGATGAGCCAGCCAGAGAGCCAGCCAGTCAGATGTCTCAGGTGTTTAACTTATTCTTTAGCAGTTTTAGAGAGTTAAAAGCAGAGCTGCAGTTCACTATATAAGCATGATCTCCTAAAGGATATAAACTTAGGAGATAAAGTAGATATCCACAGTATTCTGTGCAGAGTCTGTAAACAGTTGTTCTTTCACCTCTGTGCATACCTGACACTGCAGATGTTAATTCTTCATCTGTGTGAGATTAACTGTATTTGATGAGAAGGCAGCACATGTCCAGAGAGCCTCAGGCCTTGTGCTGAGAGAGGATTTTGTCTGGACACAGAAGCATTTTCTACTTTGAGAGGAGATACGTGTTGGAAGGGTTTATCCTTCATGGACGGCTAGCTCCTGTTTTGTTCTTGGAGGCTGTAGGAGTGAAGGAAGGAATTCCTGGAGGAATTAGGGACCAGCAGGCCCCATCTGACAGCATAGGTGAAGTTGTCTTGGCAGCAGCTCTTGCTGCTTCCAAGAGCTCCTGTTAAGCTGTACATCTACACAAACTTCACTCTCAGGTGAACCTGTTGCCACAGTAACTGATTTATTATTTTTCATAAAATTGGCAACCATTTTGACTCACATTACATTTTATCCATGAGGGCATTGTTATTTTCCATCCTTGACCTGGGGGGTTTAAAGCATCTTGAAGCAAGGTCCTGCAACAGATGAAGCAGTGGGAGAACTGTGGGGTGGGATTGGCCTGTGACAGAGCAGGAACTGTTAATGGCATGGGAAATTTTTTAGGCTCTTTTGTTTGGTGTGGCTTAGGTCTCTTGTTAAGCTGACATTGCAGCCACAACTGAGTGCTGCAGAACCCTTTCTGCTAGAAATAGGGCAGGTGGGAGACAGCTCTGGAATTTTTCCAGTGAGAGGCAGGCTAGAATTGAGCAAGAAGGACCCTGAGGCTAGAGGTGGCAGAGCAGGAAAGGTGACAAGGTAGAGAAGGAAGGTGAGAGCCGTGGGACACTCACACCCAACCCACAGGTGTCCTGGTGGCTTGCATGTAGAAGTTCACGTCATTTATATAGATGTAAAGCTGGCTTCCAAACTTTTGTACCTCCTCTTTACCCTAGCTTCTAACACTGGTTTCTCTTCCTGGTTTCAAACCTCTTTGCCATTAATGGATAGTTAAATGTCACTTGTAGTGCCTGTTGTTAGTAACTGTTCTTTTAAATGTCAAAGCATTTTCCTTTATTTGCTGAATTGATTAGTTGTCAGCTCTGCTGATCTATTCATAATTTTTAATCACTGCATTATTTAATTTTGAATCTCCTCTTAGCAGGAAGAGGTGGAAAAGTAATTGTGCTTTAATACCTTGTGTGCCACTTCATTGCAGGGAGACTGCACTTTGCACAGCTGAGCCCCACATCCCAGTTTGACACTTGGCATGGGCTCTATGGCAGTGGACTGGTTTAGGCTGGTGCCTGCCTTCAGGCTCTCTCTATTATTTTGAAGACTTAAGCTATGATGGGTCATAACTGGATTTCTGATGGACTCCCGGGTGCTCAGAGCGGGGCATGCATTGTGTCATTGCTCCATGTGATATTCCAGTCTCTGTGGTGGAGAAAGCAAAGGGCACAGCAGGGTGCTTTGTACTAGGGATAACAGCATTTCTTGAAGTCGGGGAAAGGATCATTTCTTGCTGCAAGATGAATGAAAAAACTCCTCTCAAATGTGCTTGTGTCTCATGTTTAGAGGTGGTCATCTGTGTGTGGGTGGTGGTCATAAGTAACTGGAGAGCATGGCCCTTGGTAACAAATACAGTAAGGAAAAGAGCAGCAAGTCTTGTGAAAGAAAAGTGTGAAACTGAGTGAACTTGAAATTTTTTACCGTGTATTTCTGCCACTAATAGTATTGTTTTTGCCTTTCTCCTATCTGTGCAGCTTTCAGACAAGGATTGATGAGTGTGTCAAGCAAATGTCTGATATCCTCTGTCAAGTGAAAGGGACTGCAAATTCTGCTGCTAATGCCAGAAACACAGTTGCACAGGATGCAGATAATGTCCTGAGGCCACTGATGGACTTCCTGGATGGAAAGTAAGGGAGTTTCAAATATATGCTACACATAGAGTTCATTGGATTGGAACAAGAATGAGGCAGAGGGGAAAATAGCTCCATGTTCTTGGATTGTTACTGAGATTTTCAGTCTCCATATTTTCAAGAAGGATTAATAGCTTTTCCTCCCATATCTGCTTCTCACAAGCCCTGGATGGACTCTTCAGCCTTCATTCAATTCAGTTATGACCCAAAGCACACTCCAGTTCTTCTTTCTACCTCTGGCAGTTATAGCAATCAGCAAAATACGCTGCTGATCAAGTAGTGAAAAAGACTGAAATTCTAAATTTTCTAGCTAAATTTTCTCTCTATATAGAGATTTTGCTGTAGGCGCTTAGCAAGCATATTGCAAACAGTGCTTATGTACTTGATACATATTCTGCTCAGTATCACAGTTCTGTCAAAAGTATGTTCTAGTTGTACCTGCTGCTGTTCTGACTAGCAAATAAGCTTCTGAATGATGGGACATGAACATGGTTGGTCTGTTGCTTTACTTAACTGTTGCATTAATACCATGCAGCATGAGTCAGCTGGACAAGGACAGTTAAATGTTTAAGACAAGTCTTGAACTGCAAAGAGAAACAATTTTCCATGTTTGTACAAGTTATACTTAATGCTGATGCACATCAGTTCTTCATTTAGTAAGAGATGACCAGCAATTTTCATTATAAATGCTGCAAGAGATAGGAAACTTTGCAAGTTTAAAACATAGGAGGTTTGGTTGCTCTTAGTGTTGATTATCCCATCTTTTTTTTGGGTCCCTGTGTTCTAAGTGACTCTCTGCAGCAGTCATTACATCTAGAAGCCTTCTCATTTGATCATTCTCCCTGCATTCCTTCATGAATCCCTTTGTACCATTGGGAATGTGGCTTGCATCAGCTGTGCATCTGCTTGCATACAGCATTCAGCTGTGGAGCAAGTAACTTTGAAAATGTTAATCCATGCTTGGATTATCTTCTCCCCTCCTTTACAGAAGGAGGGTACTTTTTAGTGCCTCCTGCATCCCACCCATATCAGTCCTGTCCCTGTTTGTTTTGTTCATTTACTGTCTAACCTGTGGGAAGAAGGGAAGTTGGAAGAAGACACAGCAGAGAAGAGTCAGCTGTCTTAGTGGTACTGGCCACAGAATTCCTGTTCACAATGTGATCAGTAAATGCTGAAGTTCAACAAATGGTTCGGAGAAGATTCTAGCACTTCTTGGCCTTTTTTATAGCCTGTACAATAAAAAGGAAGAAAACTTAGGGAAATAAAGCTCCTTGTGTTAGAGCAGATAAAAAAATGGCAGGTGGTTGGTGAATGCAGTCATGACAAAATATGGAGTTGTCCTGGAAGTATTTTGGGGTGTTAAAGGTGAAAGATTTAGCTAACTTCAGCAGCTTTCAGAAGCTGTGCAGGAATTTCTGCACAACACTCTGGGAAGTGTTAATTTAGGTATTCATCAAAAATCATCATTGTAACCCCTTGAGGCTTAAACCTATTATTCTATATTTATAATTTTTACTGTATACTCTCTAAACCAAGTATGTATTCTTAAAGGGATCATGTTCAATGGTACCTGCTCTTATTTCTATCATATGTACTATTCCAATAATTATTACATGTATTATTCCACCTATCACCAAGTGACACCTTCTGTAATCCCCAGGTCAATAAACAGAAATTATTGAGATCAGAAATGTCAATCATCCATTTTGTGGTTTTAGTGTTTTTAGTGCTAGAACTCCAACAGTGAGCACACATTCTATGCTTTAAAAAAGGGAAGATTTTTTTATCCTTAAAGCAATTGTTACGAGAAACTGCTTTGGTAGGGCACTGAATCTACCATATGCAGCTCCCTTTTCATTGGGTATTGTGTTCTTTGAACTTACTCAGTTCTTGCTCTTTCCCTGCAGCCTGACACTGTTTGCAACTGTGTGTGAAAAGACAGTATTGAAACGGGTGCTGAAAGAGCTCTGGAGGGTGGTAATGAACACCATGGAGAAGCTGATTGTGCTGCCTCCTCTTACAGACCATACGGTAAAGCTTTTTATCCTTCCTGACTCATACCAGAAAGTGTTGCCATTGCCTGTGTAACTCATCCCTCTGACCTAGTGAGTCATCCATCCAGGTAAATTTGTCTGCATGTAGCATGCCTGAGGATGGAAAAACATGTCTGTAAGTTGGTAAAGAAAGGGGGCATCTCTATTTATGGTAGGGTTTCAAGATACAGAGTACGCTCTAGAAAAAAAAACCACAATTCAAAGTCCATGAGCCAAAAGGAGTTTCTGTCCAGTGTATCAGTTTGCACTGATTAGTGTTTTGCAGTCCTCTAAGGAGAGCTGTTTGTGTATGTGGGAATTGTGAAACAGTTAGGCTGCATGGCCTTAGGTCATGACCTGCAGCCGCTTTTGCCCAATCATCTATTAGCCATATATGTAGATGTGGTTGATTTGAGCTTGATTTTTAATCAACCATCCCCCGTTTTATGCTGGGCAGAAGGTTTTTGTTGAAGTGTGGTTTTATTTTGCAGGTTATTGTTTGATTTGTACTTGGTAGTCCTTTTGGGGTTTTTTGTCCCCCTGTTTTAGAGGGACGCAAACCTGCCTTTGTTATTCAGTTGAGCCAGGTGTCCACTTTTCTGTTTGTTACTTAGCTACTTTTCTGCCAATTTTAAATCCCCTTCCTCCCACATCCAGTTGTTAACCCCTCCTGTCCCAAGCAGTTTTCCTCCCTTGTATCCCTTGCCCTTGTGTTCCATCCCCAGTTTTCCTGATTAGTTGAACATTGTATCCTCCCTTGAAACCTGCCCTCCTTTACAAGCTATTGTTTGCCCCCAGCTCCTTGCCTGGGACCCCGGGACTAAAGGAGTTTAACATCAAATAAAGTAACCCAGTGCCCCCCCCAGGCCCGGGCTGCTGTGGCCTTCTTGTTCCACGTTGCACTTCCACTGGTAGCTGGGATTCTGAGGGGCCCTGGAAAAGGGGGACTGTCGTCCCCCCATTGTCACCATCTAGCCAGGACATGCGACAGTTTTAACACCAGCAATGGCTGGCAGGATTTCTCTGTGATGCTGGGGAGTTGGAAGGGAGTCCAGATAGTTCTTCTTCAAAGGCAGTCTTTTGTATAATTGTTCAGCTGTGTGGACATGCTGGATGAATGTGTGTTGTGAATGTAGTGATGCTTTTAACAATGGAAGATTAACTCTTCCCCAGTTCTGAGAAACCAGAAAAACTGATTAAATGTCAGTCATGCATGCCTAGCTGCTCTGGGGGACAACACTCAGTTGGAGGCAGTGTGAAGTTTGGGATGTAACCTCATTATTTACAGATGATCCTGAACTTCTTTTCATCTTGCTGTTAGAGTGAACTTGCAGTCTGTAGCTCAGTTATGCAGCCTTACTTTTCTCCCAGTGGTGGGTAGAACAATAGTGGTTTTCATTATTCAGCAGTTCCCTCACATATCTGGACTGGGATTCTTGAGTTGCAGTGTTCAGGGAAGTGATGCAAACCTGCCTCTTACTATAGGTGTTTCTTGCTCTAAGAGGGAAGGCCCTTGTCTCTGGCCTTGATGATGATGACTTTAAATAAGACTGTTGGGATGAAGTGCACTCTTATACCTACAACCATGAAATTAGCATGAGGTATAATTTGCTAAAGACTGCTTTCTCTGAGCTCAGATTTGGAGTAATCATTTCAGCTTGCCTTTATGATTTGTAAAGAAGAAAAATAATAAATTTAGGTAGGTGAAATTTCTTTGTCTTGGTTGAATTGCTTTAAAAAGTAGTCTTTGGGGGCAGGTGCTAAAATCATCATGTAGGAGCAGCATTAACATGACCCATTTGGAATGGAATCAGTGAGATCAAGGGCCTTAGAGAGAACTAGGGAGGAGCCGTTTGAGCTTTATACTTGCTAGTTTTGGATTTCAAAGGCAGAGTAGGAGAGTGATTCAGTACTTGTATCATGAAGCAGACAATAACTGTGATCAGCCAATTCTTCCAACCTGCAGGATATTGCTATAAGCTGCGTAAAGGTTTTTTCATAGTTTCTTGTTGCCATCATTTCAGTTTCAAATGGAGAAGCAAATTGAAGCATATACTCTCTTGTCTGAGATAACACAAAATGTTCATAGCTGGATTTCTTGGTGTCTTTTTAGTTGTATGTAGCAAGGAGGCTGCACTAGTCTAATCTGGAAGTGAGTTGCTCTTCCAGAAGGACAGTTATGAACAATGCAATGATTAAATGGCCTTGTCTGCAGTCCTTGAGCAGGGAACTGGTGGTGAGGCTGGATGAGTTGCAAGGATGAAGAGCTGCTTCCACTGATCTCTGGGGCACAGCCATTTATTCTGTCACCAACAGATTTTCATCACTCAGTGAAGGCTAGCAGGGCAAGGCAAGGCAAAATCTGGGGCTGCCAGCATGGGCAGAAGCAGTACTTCTCTTTGCTATTCTACTTCTTTGCCAAGTTGCTCTTATCTAATTTGGCTGGCCTTTTTTTTTTCTTTTTCTTTTTTTTTTCCTTTTTTTTTCTTTTATTTTTTTTTTTCTTTTGCAAGCACATCAGACACAAATAGCCTTGGGCACTGTAACACACTTTCATCCCAGCCCTTAGCAACAGAAAGCCCTAGTGGTGCCTCTCTATGTTTGAAAGACCACTGATGGGGATTTCCATCCTAAAATTCATATGCGGCCCTTAAGAAGTAGGAAATATTCATGAAAAGAATGTCTTTTATGGAATATTTTATCTTCTTTCTGCAAAACTGCTGGAGGTGCTGAAGTCTTTTTTCATGGAGGTCATGGAAAGCATACTCAGGTAGAAGGTTCCTGTCACCCTGCAGTTTGCCTTGCCTGTCACTTGCTTGACCCTGCCACTGCACAGTGCTTAAATACCTCTCTCCAAACTTAACAATTCCACTTAAAGTAGCTTCTGGAAGATTCTGTGGTGTGGGGTTCAGGTGAGAAAGTGTTAGCGCTGTGAGGAATCCAGTGAGGACAGGGCAGTTTTACAACCTCCCACTCTGACAACCTGATCTGCAGCTCCTTCATGACTTTCAGATGGGTGACTTCTCTGAGCACTCTCTGCCTGTGGCTTGTGTGATTAGCAGCAATATGAACCCAGTAACTCACCAAGAAAAAATATCTCACTAATTTTAAGATCCAGCATGTAATTAAACACCTTCTGTCTTGATTGAGTGGATATACACTCTGGGAATCTGTATTTTAGGGTTCAGTGCACAACGCTCGGTGATATTAAGAGAATAGTTATACATTTCTTTCTCAACTGCTTACGATGAAACTATACCATGCCATCAGTGACTAGTCAGGTGAGAGAAGAAGTGCTCAGTTTACACTCAGGTGATTCCTCTGGAACCTCTCCTTTATTTATTTCACACAGTATCCTGCAGCCATTCATGTGAGGTTCCATTTGTGCTTGCTCCTGCTGTGCTTTTTTCTACTTGTCAGACTTCTCGTCACTAAATGAGAACATCTTCCAGGATAAAAACTAAATTTTCTTCAAGCTGAGGGCAGAATTTGCATTTGTCTTCCAGACTGCCTATTTTTCAGGCTCATCTGCCTGAGCCACTCCAGAGCTCTCTGGTGGAGGAATGTGGCTTTAAGAGGTTTTCTGAAGCCTTTCTGAACTTATGTTATTTTAAATGAATCCTCTCCCTTTTGCTAGCTTGGAGCAGAAAAGTTGAAGGCTGCCTCTGTGAGGAGAAAAAGCTTTCTTAGCCTTGAATAAAATTATGGTCTGTGAACTGCATATGTACCTAGTTCTCTGTACTGACAGGTAATTATTTTCCTCTTTTCATCCCCACTTTTAAGCTTATTTTGTCAATTTTTGTGGTTTAATACACCACAACAAGTAAAAAATAGTTTTATCTCAATGTGTGCTAACAGACATTGCCAGGTACAATAGAGTTTTTTAAATGAACTTAAATGCTGTTAAATTATCAGATCTCGTTGTTGAACATAGGAATTACAAAAATATAGGAAATAAATGTACAATATGAGATAAAATTTCATTTTCAGTGTTATGTTTCAGAAAAATAAGCATCACATATAATACACTTTCCAAAAAAGGACTGGAATCCAAAAAACTTGCAGTAGACTTTTGTTTCCTAACTTTGTCAGCTGAGCAGTAGGACAGTTAAACTTTGAGGGTTTTAGTCACTTGGAGTGTAAGTCAGTGCCATTCTGTTGACTTCCAGCAATTAGACTTGAGTCAGCTGAGGATCCTTCTCTGCATGCTTTCACTGAAGGGACAAAAAGCATCAGACCCTTAACAAGGAATCTAAAATCTCTGCGTTGTGGACTATAGGTGTGTTTCTTGTTTCTGTAGAATTTAGGAAAGTGCAACTAACATTATGGAAGAGCTAGGAAAACCAGCGTGAAGGCCCATCCCCTTTCCAGCTGTGTTTGCCGCAGAGCTAGGCATGATTCATTATGAGGATTTAATTTGTCCTCATATTCTATCCTTGACATTTTAATCAATTCCATTGTGGGCAGCTTTTCTCAAAGCTACCTGATAATTTAAGTTCAGTTGTTCTCACTCTCTGGCACAACTGGAATAAGTGCTGTCTGTAAAGCTTTGTGGTATGTTTTCCATCATAAATAACTTCTCTTAGGAGTATGGCATCTTGTTTAAAAGAATGCCATTTGGCAGAGGAAGGAGTTGTCTAGATTTTCATTAGATGTTACCAGCACTGATGACAAACTCAGTGTAACAGCAAAATATTTTCTCCTTGCAGATGCATTGACAGAGATTGCCACTGATTGACAAGGATTTTCTTAGCGTGCAAGAACTACAAGTTATCTGAGCAGCTTTGTTCCATGAAGCGTGTCCAGTCACTAACTGTTGCTCAGTGTTCCTGACCTGCCCTGCTTAGAAGCCTGAGGCAGGAAGATGACGTGCCTGAGCTGGTTAATGTTGTTCAAATGTATATTAAAAAAAAAAGTGTCCAGTTAATGCTGAAAATACTGAATTAAGAAAGGTTGATGGTACTGCTTTGAGACTATTCCCTTTTTTAAAATTCCAGATACAAAAATATTTTCCCTTTTTTTTCCTGCATGCTCAATGGACTCAAAACCCTTAAATTTTAAGACCCTGTAAGTCAACAGAATTTCATGGCAAGTCGTACAGAACAGGAGGCAGATCTATTGGGTAGAAGAGGATGGTGAAACCCTGTATTCTGGTTGATTATTTGGCATGGCCCACAGTGAAATCTCTCTGTTGCTGCTGGTGTGCAGTCATGCTCAACCCTCCTTGCTGGAAATGCATGGAAATCCATGCTCTATCAGATCAGAGAGCTGTTCTCTTCAGCACAACCCATTGGATACTGACAGCCAGATAAGCTCTCCTTCTCATTTCAGGAGCTTTCCTTTGTAGATTCATTGTGCTTGCCTGCACTTTCCTCTCCACCCCTGCCAAAAGTTGTGAATTTAATCATTTATCAAGAGCTTCTGTTTAGCTAGAAAATCAATAATGTTCATTCTGTGTCGGTTTGTATTCAACAAACATAAAAGGCTGAGGAACACTGAGGGTTAGCTGGTGGTTACAAGTAGAGCAAATCAAGAGGCGATCTGTGGTTTCAGGTCACAGAGTCTTTCAGCTTGAAGAAATTTCCAAAGCTGGAAAAACTAAAGAAAAGGCCTTTCCTTGCCTTGTTCCACAGAGTACTGACCTAAAGAGCAATGAACAAATACCCAGGAAGGCAGCAAAAGAAAGCTGAATGACATTGGCAGGGGCAAAGGGCAGTATAATAATTCTGGGTTTACATCTTGCTTCATTACAGTTTGAGGTATTTTGGGGTGGGGTGTGTTCAACGCTGTTGTGGTTAAGCAGGAGGGTTAAAGACTGTTAAGATAAGAAAGGATAGTAATGGAGAGGGAAGGAGAATTGGATTTACTGAAGACCTTTTGTTCATGAAACCAACAGTCCTTATACAACATGCCTCATCCCAGGTTAGATGGGGCTCTGAGCAACCTGACCAAGTTGAAACACATTTTATGTGTTTAAACATTTATTTTCCAAATGCCTAGATAACCAGTTGGTACACAGGTATCATGCAGCTGTTAAACCAAGAGAGGATAGATTTAGGCTAGATAAAAGGAAGAGATTTTTTACAGTGAGACTGGTGAAGTGCCTTGAAGCAAGATTTCCTATCACTGGGGTTCATCTTCCCATTATGTTTCTTGGTTGGTTATACAGCTTTAGCAAGGCACAGTGGGGGAAGGAGAGCCATTGGCCAAGCTCTAGAACATTTGAAGGTGATGCTGTAGTATTCACAAGACTTTGCCAATCTCTCACCCCTGAATAGCTGAGGTTCAGTTTTGTTTATGATCTGACCTGTGCTTACCCCCACCGTGATGACTGGGCCCTACCTCTGTGGACAGATTCTCATCATCTTGGGTTTGTGTGGTCTTTTGCTGTGGCCAGTCTTTGCAGTCTTTGTGTGTATTTAGATGTGAAATCTAGAGGAGTGTTTGGAGATGGCCTTCACTCCAACCCTGTGCAGTCCATTTGAAGGTTCATCCTGTGTGAGTGGCTGCTGTAAGCAATAGTGAGCTGGTTAGTAAGACACTGTGCTCTGAAATAGCTCTTGATGTGGTATCCACAGAAATGCCAGGGTTTGTACTAGGCAATAAACTGGCAAGGAGAATCCAGTTGTTGTGTCTGGCCTTTGGGTGGTTATGTGAAGTTGCTGTGAACTGACTTAACTTGCTCAAAGGAAAAATATGTTAAGCTTGTTTATAATCTTTTCTCCCCCCCTCCTTTCTTTTCTAAATTCTGCAACCATAGGGCACACAGTTGATTTTCAGTGCTGCTAAGGAACTGGGACACTTGTCAAAGTTGAAGGTATTGTCCTGCATGGCTTGTGTTAATGTCCCTGTGTGTAAGCATGGAAGTGTGGTAGTGCATAGCATGTCTTGTGCTTCCAGTGGTTTGTTGCTGAATGCCGTTGTAGAGAAATGCCTTTAAATGCATCAAATGTGCTTTTAAATGCATTCTACTAACATTAGCATAGTGCTTAACATTAAATCTTACTGTGTGTTTAATCATCAAAGTAGTTTTTCTCTTCTGTATACACGGTGCTAACTCTGGTACATTGATTTAAAATGAAAAAAAGGAAATTTCTCAATATCTGGCCAGCTCCTCCGTATCCCCATTTATAAAAGGGAGTCCCTAATGCTTGGAAAGACACTTGCGTTAGCTGTGGGTGAATTACATGGACTGTTAAAAAAATAACTGTTGCTTATGGAAGAGAGCCTGTGTCTGTAAATTCCTTCTGCGTGGGCTCCCTTCACAGGCAAGCTGGCATTTAGCATGAAGGCTCTTTTGATGTGTTTTGACAGTGCATGACGTGACAGTGCATGACATGAGCATTATGAAGCGCACGCCACCTCATCATAAGCACTAATTCACTGATCACGACAGGAATGGTATGAAAATAGTGACGCCTCACAGCACTCAGATTGCGCTCTGCTGTGGTTGCACTTGTGCTACAAGACCAGTGTTGTACAAGAGGAGGAGGTCTAAATCTTAAGTGTCATAGTGCAGTCTGCTGCGAGGGAGATGGAGCTGGACCTGAACTCTGTGTCAGAGCATGACCAAGGAAATCTTCCAAGTGCAAAGGATATTCTCCTAAGTGATTGTTGCCGTTTCAAAAGGCATTGTCCCTTCCTGTAGTTTTCTGGTTTTGTCTTGTATACTAATAGAGCTGCGTTCATACATCTATGTCCCTTGCCCAGCAGATACATTTTCTTTACAAGTTTATGTGGCCAATACCCAGCTCATTTAAGGCAGCGCTTATTAGCAGTCCTAGCGAGTGATCAGGGCATGCAGGTTTGTCATTAGATGCACACCTGTTCTCCAGCGACATTTTGAGGCTGGTACATAGCAGTTAATAGTCACTTAGCATAAGCCTCCAAGTGTGTCTCTCCAGGGAATAGCTGTCACTTGTGCTGAGTGATGGCCTTATGCACTCCCACGGTCAGGCTGTCATCCCTGGTGACATGTCGTCTCAGGAGGATTGTGTTTCCTTCCCTGCTTCCTGTGCTTGCAGTGATGGCTGTTGCTTCCATGGGAAAAATGGGGAGAAAGGAGCTTTGTAGCCAGCCTGGGAGATTGGCAGCTGAGCCACAGCATCCAAATGTGACTCCTGTTTCCTGAGTTTCCCTTTTCTCTTGCAAAAGCATCAGCAAGGACTCATCATGTCTCCACATGATGTAAAAGAAGCCATCCCTGCCTTTCCCATGTAATCCTGGTGTCTGAGGGCAGAGCTCTGAATTTGCTGTTTCTTCCCCCAGGTCACAAGGACAGTCTGTGACTTCCTGTGGTTTGCTTGCATTCTTGGGCGTGGCCAGTGAAATTCACTGTTATCTTTTACTTGTTCCATATTTTCTCATAACTGGAATTTCAAAGCATGTAGAGAGCACCTTTTGCCAGGAATGGGTTGGAAGCTTTGCTGGTTTCCATTTGCACTGGTCAGGTGAAGACTGTCCCCCAGCAGCAGCCCTTCTTCAGTTCAGTTACTGTAAAGCTTAACTTTGGTGACTCTGGACTGCATTTTTAGAAATGCACGTAATCATGCAAATCAGGCAAGCCCTGGTGTGTGTTCAAGCCTTTATTTGCATATCCGCATATAGGTACACAGGATGTTATATGTGGCAACACAGTTGTGCTCAAGTGTGAAAGCACCTGAATTTTGGAGACCATAAGGGAAATGACATTGTGTCCAAAAATTTCCAGTAGAATAGGAGTGTTATAAGAGTAAAAATTGTTGGAGTCTGTGTAAGAATTGTGGATATTCTATTTTTTGTCCTTGTATGTTTGCAGGCACATACAAGCTAGCAGGGAAGGCATGGTTCTTCAGACCCCCCCCTCCTCTGCATTTTTCAGTTCCACTAAAACCCTGGGAAAATTATGGGATGGGTTTTAAGCATTATTGGTCTTAAATAGGACAGGAAGAACAGAGCCCTAGTAAATCAGATAACTCAGCTGAAAACTGAGACAGACAGACCTGAGAAGCACAGGCTCTCGTCCTGATGACAAATCAATTTCACAGTGTATTTTAAAATGCTCAGAAAGCCAACCATAAACCTGACTCCTTGGTGCCACATATCTGCCTCCCACTTATTATCAAACTCTTTCTGCTCAGTTTACTTAATAGCCAGCAACTGGAGCAGGGAGCAGCTGCCTCCTCTCCCTTGTGCTGCCCCCAGGGTCAACAGCCAGGCTCTGACTGCAGAGTTTCTACTGAAAATACCTCTGGAGAGTACAAGGATGAGGCTGAGAGATCAGGAAAAGTTTGTTGGGTTGTTTGGGGTTGTGTTTTTTTGGTTTTTTTTTACTTCTTCTGCTTGAACCTTTAAAATTATTTGATGTAAACATTTGTTTCTTGCTCCTGGCTGGCAATCTGGGAAGTGCAAGGTAGCACTCTGCACAGTTCTTTATAGGAACAGTGTGGGATTTGCAGAGGGCAGGTATGCATAGGAACGACAGTTGTGGGCTCCTCTCTGAGTAGGTGCAAGTATTACCAGTCCAGTCTCTGGATTATTTTTACATAATGTGTTGAAGAAAATGACACTGGGAAATTCAGAGAAAGCAGTGAAGTGTTGCTGTGCATTGACAGCATGGGCATGGGTGGAGTGGCCTCTCGGTGGGGTTGAATGAGCTCTGTAGGTGTTTGAGAGAAAAGTGCTGACCACCTGGTTTCTGTGGCAGTTGGGGCAATCTGGCAGGCAGGCCTAGAAAGTCATTTTAGCAGATGTGAAAGTAGCCCTGCCTTGGGAACACAGCTACACTGACTAAACTGGCCTTTCCCATGAATGTGGCCTTGGGCTCTGTCTGATTTTGCACTTAATCTGACTGTGAGACAGAAAAAAGAACGCTTTTCCCTCTGTGCACTGAAGTCTCTGTGTACTGAAGTGTTAAGCCACATCATCTTCAATTGAATTACCCCTAGCTCATGAAGAAAAAGGAGGAGAGCTATTGCTCCCCTCAGGACAGCATATCACAACAGAAGGCACACTGCTGCTCACCAAGTACTGTGCCCCTGCCCACAGCCCCCAGGCCAGGGACATCCTCTGTGGGTGAAGAGGAACGTTGAGGCACATCTCTGCTACTCAAGAAAGCAGAATGTGAACTTGTCTGAGAAACTGTCAACTTGAGAGGCATCTTCTGTGCAGTTCAAGGCTTCACTGTGTAAAGTTGATAGCTAGATGTCTGTGAGAAGTGTGGCAAATGACTTATGGCTGCCCCTAGACTGCAGAGAGCCCTGTCTCCACCAGGCAGGAGATGGATTGCAGTGGATAATGAATGGGGACAGCACCAGGCAGCGTGAAGAATCAGCAAGCTGCAAGATAGCCAACAGGTTCGTCCCTGTGAAACCCACACACGATGCCACAGACTAGGTGTGCTTTTCAGAGAGGCAATTTAGCAGATGTGTCTCCTGGGAAGAGTCTAGGGGCCCTGTGACATGTTTAAAGTAGGGATAAAGCCTTTGCCTGATTGACTTACACCTTCTTTATGAATACTTTAGAGCTCAGCCTGAGTAGATGGAGGGTCAGCTAGCCTGACCCTCCATCTACTCAGTTAGAATATGAGCTTGTGCATAGCTTTGACTTCCTAGAATATGCTGTTTTCCCCTGAGATCTAGACTAAGCATCAGAGAAAGAGCTTAGTGAAATGCCAGAGGGTGGCGCATCCTTGTAGTCAGCCAGGACTCTAACAGGGATGTGCTTCCACTGCAGAAAAGGGAATTTTTTCCCAAGTGATTACTGGCTTTTTGCTGTTAGAGTTGGTGGGTCTTAACAAGAACAATGTCTTCTTTTAACAAATCTATTTTCTTTTGTTTTTCTTCTTCTTCACAAATGATGGAATGAATTAGTTACCTTTGTAGTTGGAAAAGTTTAAAAAATCCACAAACAACAGACATATAACAACTTTCACTAATGCCTAGTACCCAGAATTCCTTGATTTAGATGGTATTTGGAGAGTTTTGTTGTGGCTTTTCCAGAATGACAGTGGTGTAAGTCAGGCTTCTGTTTGGGTTTTCTTGAGAGACAAACTGTTATTTTAAATTGCCGCTTACCTTTGTCCAGTTCTTTCCTTATTTATGTCTTCTGTGCCTGCAAGAAAGAGAGAAAATTAGTTTATTTCCAAGTTAAGTTGTAATAAATGACTCTGAGAGACTCCGTTAAGATTCCTTGAACAGCTGAATTAATGCTGCCACCACATAGATGCAGCATGAATCTGGAGAAAGTGGTGATGCTGAGGATTCCTTTTCCTTTAGCCTCTGACAGCACACTCATGTCAAATACAATGGTTGTTTGCAGGATCATATGGTGAGAGAAGAAACCAGGAGCCTCACTCCAAAGCAGTGTGCTGTTCTGGACCTGGCACTGGATACAATCAAAGTAAGTGATTCCATTTCTGTTTCTGCTGTTCCCAACTCCATCCCCAAGTCCTTTTTTGAAGGACAGTGCCTGTGCTGGTTTGGGAGGTGGCAGGAGTTTGTCCCTGCTGAAACAGTAATAAAGGCTCTAAGTGAATACTGCCGTGTATGTGTACACCTGAAGAGGGGGGACTGGCATGCTGGGGACTGGCATGCTGGGAGTCAGTATATTCACATTTAAGTGCTTTGGAAGAGGAATGCCATGAGCAGTTGGTATCAGCTGGTCTGAGAGCTGGGTTTCCAGTACAGAAGCTGTTTTGTGAATTTTCCCAGCTGTTTCCTATCCATGTGCACAACTGCCCATACACATTGGTTGCTGGTTGCAATTCTTGCTCAGTACCTTTCCTGATTCTTTTTACTCTTAGCAATATTTCCATGCTGGTGGGAATGGACTGAAGAAAACTTTCTTGGAGAAGAGTCCAGACCTACAGTCACTTCGATATGCTCTCTCCCTCTACACTCAGACCACGGACACTCTCATCAAAACATTTGTCCAGTCTCAGACAGCTCAGGGTAAGACTCTCTTGTATTAGCAGGGATCAATGGAGCTCTTGGCTCTGCTCATAATTTCTCTCCCTTGTACTGCCAGTTCGTAAGCGTGCTTTTGGCAGTAACATTTCTGAAATTGTGACAGTTCGGAGCTTGTGAAACTGGAAAAGAGGAAAAGGGGGTTATTTGCCACTCCATGACTACATTTGGGGAAAGCAGAAATATGTGAAACATAAGGCCTGGGGTGTATGTGGTCTTTTTTTCTCTGCAGTCCTCACTTAACAGCCACGTTTCATGAATTAATGTGGGTGGGTGGCTTAAGCGAAATTTGAAGTTACTGTACTGAGGCTTGTGTGGTGGTGTGAGGCACCATTTCAGCAAGACACCACTGCAGAAACCTGTCAGTGCCTGTGTCACAGGCCAGCTGTGTTTGTGGTACAGCCTGTGTGGCCCTGACTAAGGCTGAGTGACAGCAATGTGATGAGTCACAGAGCTACAGCCTGCCTGTAAAGGGATAAGTCTCTGAGGTGAGCAACAAATGCACTGTTTCATCTGCAGCCAGTACAGGGTATGTGGGAGCTAGGTGATTACAGATTACCACAACATATTAATAAGCTGCTGGGATGGGTCACCCAACTGTTTGGTGATTCTCTGAGAAGCCCTATGACTTAGTGGTGCTGTTTCATTGAATGCGGAAGGGTGAACAGTTAATTTTGTTGCTTTCATGTGAACATCTCCATATTATTGTACAGAATAATTTGATCTCTAGTCAAGGATCATCACTGGCTGACTGTGAATGTCACTATTCTGAGTAAGAGAAGACAGATGCTACAAAGGGTTGGGTCTAAACAAAAACTGGTATTTTTGTGTTTTCAGGCTGTTTAATTACTTCATTACTTCATCCCAGAAGCCAAGTCATACAACTCCCTGGCTTGTCCTTCTGCAGTCTTCTTGCATGGGATCCTTTTTTTTCAATTCTTCCAAGCCTAAGAGAGCTGGCAACCCCACAGACTGTACCAGCAGGTCATCACACCAAGTCCCAGGATCAAGGGGGAAGCACTCCCTAGCTCACATACATTGTGTGTAAATGAGGCTGCTTGATACTGGCATTCCCCTAGCACTGTAGAGAGTTCAGAGATTCTGTGAGCAAAACAGGGTTTGTTTCTAAAGAGGAAAGTTTAGTTTTGGTCGGTTGAATCATCAGAATGGGAGGCTCAGAGGGCACCTGAAATTACTGGGAAGGAGATTGTGAGGTGCTAGTTGGTCTTTTTTGCCATGTCTCAAGTGAAAGGATGAGAGGAAATGGCCTGAAGTTGTGTCAGGTTCAGGTTAGATAATAGAATTTATTTTTTCATTGAAAAGATTGGTAGACATTGGAATAAGTTGCCCAGGGTGGGGGGCATGGAGAAGTGTACAGTCTCTAGAAGTGTACAAGAGGTGTCTGAATGTGGAATTTGGGGACATAGTTTAGGGATGATTTTAGTGGTGCTGGATTACCAGTTGGACTAGATGACCTTGCAGGTCTCTTCCAGCTGTGATGTCTCTGTGATTCTGTGATCTCTGCCTACAGCAACATAGTCTAGTGTTCCTTATGTTCAAACACACTGCGTTAAAACACTGAAAATTAAATTAAAAATCCGTACCTTTGAGAGAATGGTCCTGTAGCTGTGTCCCAGCAGAGCAATGATGACATCCAGTGGCCAGACAGGTCAAAGACTGCTACATCCACTAGGGACTCCAGGAACTTGGCTGTTGTGGTTACACAAACCACATTTTAATGGGGAACTTGAGTGCACGCTTGAGTGAGTGCTTACAATCTTTGCTGTTCTGTGCACATATTTCCTGTTATATATCCAAACTATGAATTAATTGAAGCTAGGTTTTTTTATGTCAATACTGTTAAATTACTGTTAAATTGTTAAATAAATGCTGAGCTAAGGTATAAGAAAGTGTGCAGCACTGATGTCCTGCAGTCTGTACTACAGTCTGGAGTACTTAAAATTAGAGAAAGGAAAGTTCTCCATTGAAGACACAAAAGTGACAAATTCAAAGATGATATGAGAAAGTGGCTTCATACAATGCATGATTTGACTGTAAAACTTCACT
The DNA here is from genome assembly GCF_022539315.1 of Serinus canaria. Taxonomy (NCBI): domain Eukaryota; kingdom Metazoa; phylum Chordata; class Aves; order Passeriformes; family Fringillidae; genus Serinus; species Serinus canaria. The sequence goes on along the minus strand of NC_066343.1, from coordinate 66,657,076 downwards.
GAGGGCAAGTATTTAGCAGAAAGACAAAGATAATGGAATATTATCATTACCTCTCAGAAGCAGGAATGTACAAGGCTGCCACAGAAGTGGGTGCATGGGTATTTTTGTATTTTTTAAGCTTAGAAAGAATGATGCTCTGGCTTTAGGGCATCATATGCACACATTACGAGGTCATCAGTTAGATCTCAAAGTTGACTGATGACATTTCTTTGTGATTAATTCTAAGCCACTGTAGGGAGCAATTACTGGGCAGCTGGCCACTGGTCCAAATCAGTATCTTGCAGATTAGTAGGCTTGAGAATTTTGGACTCTGTTTGGGGAATAAAAAGATTTGCACTACACCACCTAATATCTGTAGAATCAGTGCAGAGTTATCTCTGAGAAAGGCATGAGTCTGATCTCCTCCCTGTGCTGACCAGTGACAGGACCTGAGGGAACAGCCTGAAGTTGTGTCAGGAGAGTTTTAGGTTGGATATCAGGGAAAGATTCTTCCCCAGAGGGTGGTTTGGCACTGGAACAGGCTCCCCTGGGAAGTGGTTACAGCACCAAGCCTGTCTGAGTTCAAGAAATGTTTGGACAGTGCTCTCAGGTAGAAGGTGTCACTCTTAGGATGGTCCTGTGCAGGGCCAGGAGCTGGACTCAATGACCCTTGTGGGTCTCTTCATACTCTGTGATTCTGTGACTCCCTCCCAGCACTGGAGCTAAAGAAGGATATTAATTGCTTACCCTTCTCATTAACTATGGCTGGTAGATGGGTTTGGAGAACTGCACACAGGTTGGAGGGACAGAAGGGACAGCACTATTTACAGCTCACATCTGCTTACCAGAGCCCTGTGACTGAGGTTTCCCTTTGCGTAAGTGCCACAAGCTCCTGGGAGGACATGGCTTCATGCAGTATCATTTAAAAATGTTGTTTGCTTCTCTTACTTCCCTGCTCAGTGGTTGCACCTTCCAGTTTATGAGGTACCTACTGCTTTCATTTCATTACTGAGTAGGCTTCTGTGGCACTCTGCTGCTAAATATTTGCTCTGCAGATTGGATCTGGGCTGCAGTTTAGTTATGCCAGCACAAATTCTGTTCTGTTTTAACCCAGACTATGCCTTACTTTCAGACAGCCTTGCTCTCCAAATCCTGGTGCAGAAGATCTAGGAGGATATTTTGTCTTTTAAGAGCTATAATATTTATCTTGTGTTTAAGTGAGATTGCTAATTGTGTTGTAATTCATACTCTTCTCTCTTTATCCTGCTTGCTTTCTTGCCTTTTGAATTCATGTCTCAGTGCATGATGGGAAAGGTATAAGGTTTACCGCTAATGAGGACATTCTTCCTGATAAGGGTATGTTCAAGATTAATGTTGTTACCATAACAACATTACCCAACTGCCTTGCTTTTGAAATCATCTTGCCCATGCTCAGAAACCTTTTCCAGAGTCCTGTTCCCTGTAGTTCCCTTGTAGAAGTGAACTTCCACTGAATGCTTGCATCCCACAGACTGAGCCACAGGTTGTGTGGTTTAGAAGTCTGTACCTTGCCTGAGAACCTGTTCCCATGCTTGAGACTTTTTCATGGGATGTGAAAGCTGTCTTCAAAATGGACTGGTTTTTGGGAGATGCTGCAGATTTGTTCCCCTTCCCTTTACCATGGGGTGTGTGTTTCAAGTCCTGGGCTTGCATGCATGTGGTCTGCTGAGAAGGACTACTGTAATACATGGGAATGTTGGATATGCACTCAAGGTTATGGCCAAGCTTGAACCATCTGGCTTGAAGGGGGGTTATCTAAAGGTCTGGATGCCCAGGAGACCCCTACCTATATTAAGTCTTGCAGTGTTTCATCTCTTAATTTATTTTTTGCTGTCCAAAGTCTTTTCATTATCTCAGGTGAAACACATCTATAACCCTTTGCACGAGCTCAGTTTTGCAGTTTCACCTTTCAGCATTGCAATACCAGTAAGGCTTTCATGTCAAGAATTAAATGTGCTTATCACTAAACATACAAGTGTGCGTATGTGCACAGTTATATATACTCAGAATATTTTTGTTGGCCATCTTCAGAGTAGTTTTTTGTCTCTGAAAATATTAGTTCATAGAACAAGATTTTTATATGAAAAGACAAGAATGAAGGGAAGGAAAAAAACTGTAATATGAGTTTTGTCTTCTTCAAAGGTAGTGGGATGATTCTGCTTTATTCTTCTGAGTCATCAGCATCTCCTTTATATCCTACTAGTTACACTAAAGATTGATAAAGACCTGAGTGTTTGGTGGCTGATATTTCTGTGGATATGGCCATTATATACTGTTGGAAATTCTGCCTCTTCTTGTGGAAGAAGCCAACAATGAAGTGACAGACCCACACCAGCAGATGGATCAGGTCAATAATTAAGCCTACCAATTTTAAAGCTCTGTGCTTATATACAGAAAAAAACCCGATACTGCCCTTCTAAGCAAAGAGGAAACAGTATGTTCAGGACCATATTTGTTACACCCTAAAGATTATTTAATGTACTCAGGTCAAGAATGAGAACCTACCCTGAGGTAATAATTTGAGGTTCTGTTTTGGTTGCTCAGATGCTTTTACTGATATATTAATGTGACTTTCGCTGCCTACAGTTCTGTGGCATGTAATTTTCCTCAGAGAATTGCAGTGCTTGGCACTCAACCTCTTGGTTTTTAAATGAGTGTTTTTGCTGCTGCAGACCATTCTTGTGAAAGTTGACTTGTTAGATCAGTCTAATCAAAATGTTTGTGTAATGATATCCTTCAATCTCCTTATCTGGAATTTCAAACGGACCAGTTTTTCACTTAGTAATGTATCTTACCCTCAAATTTGACAAAATAACTGCTGTTCGTAGGTACTCAATTACCCTTTAGATATCTCAATTACAACAGCATTGCTAATTGGCAAACTGCGGTCAGGCAGTTATCAAAGAGAAAGTCAGAAAAATCTCACTCTCTTATCAAAACTTGATTTTCATTTTACAGAGCAGTAATTTTCTGTAATTTACATCACATCTTAACTTTATTACCCAGAAAAATGTCATTTCCACATATTACATGATGATAATTATGATTAAAAGTTAAAAAGTTGGAAAAAATCATAATATATGAATTGTAATGTTCATGAGATCTCCCTCTTTTATGAACATGTTATCTTTTCCCACTGAGACTACATCTTGTTTTCTCCCTGGCTAATTGATAAAGAGAAATAAGTATGCAAGTTGTGAGTACTTCTCTCATAGATTTTGATGCACAGCAAAGAAGGGGTTCTCATCATCTTCCAGAGGGAAACAGATAAAAAGTCAGGATAACAACTTTTAGGTGATGTGCAACATGCAGGAAGGCTCTTGTAGGGTGAGACTGCACTATGGCTCTGTGCAAATCACTAATACTTAGAGATATATTTTTTTCCCTATATTTCCTCTGTTGTGTGATGTTCTCTCCTCCTTTTTCTTTTATTTTTGACTTTTTTTGGCCTTCCTTCTTCCCTGAGCAGACAGGAATGCCAATGCCCCCCACTGGAATGCCTGCATGTATACACAGTAGCTTGGCAGGAACCTCTGAAAAATCCTTGTTCCCTGTGAAGGTCCGCTGTTGAGGTCTTTTAAATTCTTTAAAAGCCTTCACTGGTGTTCTCAATAGGATGCAATCTTTGGTGGAGTGGAAGAGGTGTTGGTGTTTATATGTGTTGGGCATGTGAGCCTGATGTTATCTTGCACTCCCGTGACATTCTCCGTGCTGACTGAAAAGCTGGCTCTGGGAGGTGTGCTGTGAAAACACCACATTGTCTTCCTGAGGCCATAAAGACCTGTGCCAATGACCAGTAATCCATGTTTGCGTGGGGGGGGTGTCCATTTCCTTCCAACAGGCTCCGGTGTGGATGATCCTGTGGGAGAAGTGTCCATCCAGATCGACCTGTACACCCACCCAGGAACAGGGGAGCACAAGGTCACAGTGAAAGGTATGGCAAAGCACGTGCTGCTGCTCAGGCTTGCAGGGGCAAATCTCCAGCTGGCAGTCAGGATATTTCTGTGTTAGCTCATGGGATCTCAGGCCAGAATTATTTTCTCTCGTTCACATCAGGGACACGTAGGGAAACAGCCAATGAGCTTGTCCAGCCAGTGACATGGCAGTGACAGCCCCGTTGTTTATTGGCAGCGATGTATGCAAGTAAACAAAAATCAGATGGTGGCTCTCACCAGGCGCCACAGTTTAGTCTGTGCTGCAGAGGACGGGGCAGGCTGATCTTGCGAAACTGCTCAGTGTACACCCAGAGATCACAGAGGCCCTGAGAGTTCAGAGGCTCCTCTTCCCAGTCCTGAAGGCCACACTGGTCCCTGTACAGCCACTCTGGAAATAACCAAAGCAGTGATTCATCCCAGGGTTCCTTTTCCTCCTTCATCTCCTTCACTTGAGTACAGCATACTTAACTACTTAATTTCCTCTGAAGATTTATATAAACAGTTCTTCAGGCCTCTCTTCTGGTTAAATCTACACTGAAGTACAAAAGCTGATTTTCAGAGCTATTTTCTCTGCTTCAGTCTGTTCTCTGTAGTGACCTGAGATAGAATGAGAATTAAAAGCTAATAATTCTGGATCCTGAAACCACACGCAGCTTGTGGGCTTTGTTTTTTCTTACCTGCTCTCCTATTTTCCTTTTCAACAGAGACTTTAATATTGGCCTCTAAAATGCCACTTTTCTTTCTTATCCCAGACATAATGGTGATGTAAGTATGGAACTGTCAGGGCAGCCTGCCCGGAGCTGGAGGAATGCCTGTTTTCTTGGGCTTATTTCTTGACAATCTGTATGGAAGAAGTTACATACTAATGCAAACATTAAATTCCCTTCACAGAACTTAAACTAAATCAAAAAATCATATCCTTGCATTACAAAAAAGTCCTGCCCATATGTGTTGTGACGCTGTCATGTTTTGAGTTAGAAACAAGAAGTTGAAAGCAGGGCAGAGCTGAAGGATGTCCAGAGCAAAAAATACAAATGAGTATTTGCTGTAAACCAGGTTGTGACTCTCTTTTGCAGTTGTGGCAGCCAACGACCTGAAGTGGCAGACGTCTGGCATGTTCCGTCCGTTTGTTGAAATCACCATGATTGGGCCCCACCAGAGTGACAAGAAGAGGAAATTCACAACCAAGTCAAAGAGCAACAACTGGGCTCCAAAATACAATGAAACATTTCATTTGTAAGTCTGAAAAATATCCTAAGCATCTGGCATTGCAGGTGCAGATGCAGAGGGACAGATAGGGTTGTCCAGTGTCCCCAGACACTCTGCACAAGGCCAAGATGAGTACCTGAACCAGTAGCTTGGTCCTGTCTTCGGTGTCTTGGCAGAAAAGCTGGATTATGGAAGGTTTTGCTGCAGGTGGGATGCAGAGGTTTGTTCTATACCAGCAGTGTCCTTTGGGTACCTTCTGAAATGCTCTGTGTGTGTCCTATGAACACATTTTACTGTGCTCTGTCATCTTAATGAATTTCTTATATTTTATTGGTAGAGTTGAGGCTAAAAGTTCACTTTTATTTATTTCTTAATCTTAACGTGCGTTTTTATCCCAGCTTGACCTGTGGGACTTGCTTTCGGAACTTGTTTCCAAGGATACAGCCCTTGGAATTGATAGCAAGTTGCACTGCTAAAATTGCTGTGTTTCTCAGCATTGAGTATTGATCTCTTCTTATTTCATTTTCTTTCATTATTACAAGGACATATTCCTTCTTGGGAGGCTTAACAGAAGCAGCTGCAGGCTTGAACTCTCTCACCTGTACATATAAAAATGAGATGAGGAGAACTGACCAGCAAAAGGCTATAAACATCTGGGGGAGAAGGGAGAGAAGGGTGTGTTCATATAATTGTTCCATTCTCCAAGGAAAGGCAGGCTTCTTCTAAGTGAAGAGATTTTCTTCCTTTTATTCTTTTAATTTTAGAAACATCAGAAGGGTTGGGGATTTATTTTTATTAGGTTTCGCATTATTGGAAGGTCCTGAATCTTTAACAAAGACTTCATCTCATTAAAATAGTAATTCTGAAATTAAGCCATCCTTAGCAGAAGCAGAAATGTTTAAAGTCATCTGAGTTGAAAATCTATTAGCATGGCTTTAATGTTTCCCACTACTCTCATTTCACAGTTTAACACACACACAAACACACACAAGTTGCAAAGGCAGCTTGAAAGGGGTTGCTTGTTTTTTCTTCTTCAGTAACCAGGTTTTCCTTATCTTCTATAAATCAGCAAAATTGCCCTCATGCTGCAGGTTTTACTTCTCTCTCTCTGACCAGGGTTTTCTGTAGAAAGGAGTTTTCTGTGACTTACCATAGCCCTCCAGTCAGCTGCTGGCATCTTTTTTTTTGACAGATCTGTCAAAAAGACACTGTGAGTGAACTTGTGTGTGTTTTTCAGCATCCTGGGGAATGAAGATGGCCCTGATGCCTACGAGCTCCAAGTCTGTGTGAAGGATTACTGCTTTGCCCGGGAGGACCGGGTTCTGGGGATAGCAGTGATGCAGCTCAGAGACATAGCAGACAAAGGAAGCTGTGCTTGCTGGTGCCCCCTTGGGCGCAGGATTCACATGGATGAGACTGGACTCACAATCCTGAGGATTCTCTCTCAGAGAACCAATGATGAAGTTGCCAAGGAATTTGTGAAGCTGAAATCTGAGTCCCGCTCCACAGAGGAAGGCACCTGAGCTGAGCTGTTCCCCTTCCTCTTCTGCCTTGTGCCAATATGTGCAAGTGTTCAACAATTCTTTTATTAATTGCAAAAGGTTTTTTTCATGTTGTCTTTGTCAGCCCTGATAGCGCACGTGTGCTGTATAGGAAACAAATCCATCGATCTGATGTGAATTATTTATTTTTAGTAGCTGGGTAAGACACCGTAGAGAATGAGACAATCTCTTCTTATTTAACATGTAAATTCTGCTTTGTGTATATAAATTATTTTATATTGGAGGCTGGAATTGCTGGGTTTTGTTGATATGCAGCACTGTGATTTTATCCTCTGAATTTGGCAGGCATTAAAAAGGTTCTGCGTAATCACACTACGATGCAAACACAACTGTGTGGAAATTGGGAGGAGATGATTTGGGGGGGTTTGACAAAGCACAGTTATCTCTCATTGAATTCACGTACTGTGGAGCTGCCTGGGGATCTTCTGACACAGATTATGCCAACGTGATATACAGACACCTCAGCATTTGCTTAAAGAAGAAGAGGTTGCAGATGCTCTGAAGATGCACACCAAATGAATGTATGTCCACGGATGTGCTGCTGTGAGCACGGGCCAGACCAGGGCCACAAGCCTGGGGTGGGGCTGAGATCTCAAAACCAAAAGCTGCAAAGGCAGCGCACCAGGAGCAGGCTGCAGCTGTAATTAGCTGGTGTGTCTTGGAGAATACAAATCCCCACGTGCTGCTGGGAGTCCCTGATGGCCGTGGGAGTGCTGTAAGCTGCTCGGCTCTGTAAGGCACGCTCGGGCTGCCAGGACGGACACGGTCGGGAAGGGATCAGCGTTAGAATCGTAGAGTTAGAGCCATTACAAATCACATGGCTGCTATGTGCTTTTTTCCACTTCAATATTCTTTTGTTAGTGCTTGACAGAGGATTGGATAATTTAATATTGCAGGCTTTCTGTAGCATTTTATTACCCTGGAGTAGCTAAGACCATTCCTCACTATGAACCCAGAAATGATGGCTTGCTTGGGAGAAAGGAACACATCTTCCCTCTGCAAGCCTTCAGTCTGGATTGCTGGTCAAGGGGCAGCACGTCCATTTGCTTCTGATCTTGGAGATGCTGTTGGCCGTGCTGTGGTTGATCCATGCTGGTTGTCATTAATCTTATAATATATAATACCATTGACAATACCATTGAAATATTTTTGCACTGTCTTAAAGAAGCATCCTGATTTTGTTTTCTTAAAAAAACAAAACACTGTCCTGAGCAAAGTAATTGCAGGGAGGTCAGAATTTCTGACTGAAAATTAGTGAGCAGGAAGGTCTGGAATGGTGATTGCACCTGAGGCATGTTCGTTGGAGGGTTTTTATTGGGGATATTTTTGCTTTTCCAGCTGCCCTTGTGCTCTGGAAAGTGCAGCTGGAACAAGCCAGTCCTTGCCCATAAAGTACTGTAATACTGTCAATAAATTCAAGGACTGCATATTGAATGACTTTTTTTTTCCTTTCTATTTTCTCTGACACTTGTGTAGCTGTATGATGTGACTCCTGTATTTCATGGGCCTGCTTGTAGAGTTCTGAGACAGCACATCTGCTTTGTTCTTGTCCATGGTGTGTTGTAATAATGCTCTTCAAAACTCCACACTATTTGTCATGATTTTGAATCATTGTATGTGCCATTGTTATGAGAACTGTTAGTATGGTCTTTAATAAACTCTTTTAGCAGCATTTGGACTTGTGTGTTGGAGTGTAGCTGTGATTGGATTTCCTAAACCATGGAGGGCAGAACCACTGCTGCATCTTTGGAAATTATTCAGGTTTAGTACGTAGATTTCTTCAGTGCTTTAGATGCTAACAAGGAGTATGAGTCAGTTCCCCCCTCCTCCACGGTGCCTCTGTCTGGGACATCTTTCCCTGAAGTCCTTGGCTTCTGATAATACTCTGAGACATCATGAAAAACCATAAAAAGTAGCTTACTTTTTTTCTCCTGTTTGGCCTTTAAGTCACATTTCCTTTGTACTCAGGATAGTCTCCTGAAGGTGCTGAATGGAAAGTCTCAGACAAGGCAGTTAGATATTTGCAAATAACAGATGAAGAAAAATAATTATATACCAAACTTGATTTATAACTTTCAGTCTCTTATGAATATTAATACTCTTTGGATGGCATGCACAAGAGATGAAGGCATAAGCCTTCTTGAAGTCAAGTAAACTGCTCCCCCTCCTCATTTTTTGGGGATTCTGCCAATTTCCAGCAGACAAGGTCAGATAACTCAGAGACTCATATTTCATTATAACATGGGTCTCTGAATTTCTGTGATCTGAAATGCCATTTTTTTCCTTGGTTAGCATATGCTTAGCAACAGAGTCACTTGGGAGGCAATCCTGAAGAGCAAAGGAATCAGGGAACATTGGATATTCTTTAAGAAGTAAATCTTAAGGCACAAGGCATGGGAGTAGGGCATCTCCATGTGCCAAAAGATGAGCCAGCAGGGAAGCAGACCAGCCTGGCTGAACACAGAGCTTTGGCTGGAACTTGGAGAAGAAAGGGAAGTTTCTTACCTCTGGAAGAAGTGCCACCTTGGGACAACAGCAAGTACTTGTAATTGTGGGATTATGCAGGAGAACATTGTAAAGGCCAGAGCCCAACTAGGACTTAATCTGGCTCCTGCCATGTAAAACAGTTTTTACAAATACATGAACAACAAAAGGAGGGCTAAGGACAAGCTCTGTCCTGTGTTGGTGTGGTGGGAAACAGCCACAAAAGATAAGAAAGGCTGAGGTGCTTCATGCCTTCTTTGCCCCAGTCTGTAATAGTAACCCCAGCTGTTCTCGGGGTACACAGCCCTGCAAGCTGGAAGACAGGGATGGGGAGCAGAATGAAGCCCCCATGATCCAAGGAAACAAATGATCAGTGACCTGCTGCAGCACTTGGATGCACACAGGTCTGTGGGCCAGCTGGGATCCACCAAGGGCACTGAGGGAGCTCACCTGGGGGAAGTGCTCACCTGACCTCTTCCCATCAGTTGCCGCTGCTCTGGCTCACCAGGGGGTTCCAGCTGAGTGGAGCTTGGCAAAAACAATGCCCATCTACCAGCAGGGCCAAAAGAAAGATCCAGGGATCTACAGGCCTGGCAGCCTGACCTCAGTGCCATGGAAGGCCATGGGGCAGATCAGCCTGAGTGCCATCATGGACACACAGGGAAACCAGGGCATCGGGCCCAGCCAGCAAGGGTTTGTGAAAGGCAGGTCCTGCTTGACCCTCCTGTGACAAGGTGACCCGTGTGGTGGGTGAGGGAAAGGCTGGGAATGTGTCCACTTGGACTTCAGCAAAGCCTTCAACACCATTCCCCACAGCATCTCCTGGAGAAACTGGCTTTCCATGGTGTGGATGTGGGTACCCTTCACTGGGTAAAGAAGTGCGTGGTGGCCCAGAAAGTGGTGGTGGATGAAGTTCAATGCAGTTGGCAGCCAGTCATTGGTGGTGTCCCCAGTGACAAGCATGAGGGTCAGTCCTTGTGTGATGTCTTAATCATTGATCTGGACAAGGGGGATCAAGAGCCCCTCAGCCAGTTTGCATTTGGCACCAAGCTGGGTGTGAGTGCTGACCTGCTGGAGGGCAGGGGGGCTCTGCAGAGGGATCTGCACAGGCTGGATCCATGGGCCAGGGCCAATTGTGTGAGGTGCAACCAGGCCAAGTGCTGGCTCCTGTCCCTGGGTCACAACAAGCCCCTGCAGCTCCAGGCTGGGACAGCGTGGCTGGAAAGCTGCTGAGTGGGAAAGGGCCTGGGGGTGCTGGTCAGCAGTGGCTGGACATGAGCCAGGGTGTTCCCAGGGGGCCAGGAAGGCCAAGGACATCCTGAATGGATCAGCAATGGTGTGGCCAGCAGGAGCAGGGCAGTGACTGCCCCTCTGTGCTGGGAACTGGTGAGGCTGCACCTCAAATCCTGGGTTCAGTTTTGGGCCACTTACTACTGGAAAGACTTGGAGGTGCTGGAGTGAGTCCAGAGAAGGGCAAGGAGCTGGGGAAGGATCTGGAGCACAAGTCCTGTGAAGAGCAGCTGAGGGAGCTGGGGGTGTTTAGCCTGGAGAAAAGGAGGCTCAAGGAAGGACCTTATGCCTCTCTACAAACCTGAAAGGAGGGTTTGGACAGGCGAGGGTCAGTCTCTTCTCCCGGGTAACAAGTAACAAGGGAATGGCATCAGGTTGCCCCAGAGAAGGTTTAGGTTGGATACTAAGAAAAAAATTTGTCACTGAAAGGGTTGACAAGCACAGGAACAGGCTGTCTAGGGACATGGTGGGGTGAACATCCCTGAAGGTATTTAAAAGATGTGTAGATTCGGCCCTTGGGGACATCATTTAATAGTGGAGTAGGCAATGCTGGGTTAATAGTTGGACTTGATGATCTTAGAGGTCTTTTCCTACTAAAACTATTCTATGGTTCTACAGCTATTATGTAATTCAGCTAACTTAAGTACAACTCAAAGTCCTGGCTTCGTCATGGGGAAGTTGCTGAAGTCGATGGCAGGTCCTGAAAGGTGTGTAGTTTAAAGCATGATTTTAAAGCCCCAATTTAATACCTGGTCAGGTGGTTCACAGGTTTTAACTCATCAGAATTCCTGCTTGTCATCACTTCAGCAAGTGCTGCAGTGGAGAGAGACCAATACAAAGCAATTTAAAGGAAAAAAGTGTTGCCTGTAACCGTGGAGAAGAGGCCTGGACAGGGCAAAAGGTTTGGCTTTTACAACAGAGCCCAGAACCCAGCTCTGCTGAAGGTACTGCTTATCCACTAGTCTACCACTTCTCTTGCCATTCAAGCTTGAGAGATTTTTAATCATAGCATCAGTTTCCACAAGCGTTGCTTTGTAACATGTTCACCTAAAGTTGTTGGCCCATCTTGCTTCATTTCTTGGGTTTACAGTAATTGTGGAGCTTTGAAATTTTCTTTTCTGCCTGAAAAACCTTGCAGTCTACAAACAATCAGGCTTCTTCTGCTACCTATGGCAACAATACTGTGGCGTGCACATGAATGTCTTTATTCTCAGCATTCCTCAAAATAACAGCTGGATATAGGACGTGCACTGTAGGTATCATATATATATATGATACCTACAGTGCATGTCCTATATCCATAATAATATCCTATATTATTTATATAATAATAAATAAATGAAAAAATTTATAGAATACTTATTTTACGAATATCTATATGCTGGTGTACCTGGGGTGGAAACGACTGCCTTTAGGTGGAAAAGACTGTTCCAGGAACAGTGTGGCAAAGATGACAGGGAGTGGCAAATGGCCTGCTGTTCCATGCAGGAATCATCTGCAGAATGCAGTGACACCAACTTTCAGCAGCACAGGAGAGAGCTGAGAGCTGCATGCTGGAAGCAGGTGGGTGAATTCTGACAATGTTCTCACAGTTCTTGCCCAGGAACTTTCTGTGAGGCCTGTGACTGGTTTCAGATCTCGAACCTTGCCTCCACAAGTGGGCACTGTTCAGAGCAGCTGTCCCAAGAAGAGAAAGGACAAGATAAATTTAATGATGTTTCCTTCTGCTGCTTTTTGTGCTGCTGGTGATTTTTGACTACAGAGCTGTTCCTGACTCTATGACTCCTCTCTAATAAAGTCTAGACTATCTGTTTCCTATCCCTCTTGGAGCAGTTCCGTGCATTTACATGTTCTTCTAGAACATGAGCTATCTTTTTTTTTATTTTTCATATGATTCCATCTAAATAATTTGACATCCTCTTAATTTTTTTCAAAGAGATGCTAAAGTGCTTGTCCTCCTGCCAATGAAGATATTGTAGGTCTCTATCTTATCCCACCCTAGTCAGTGCTCTTTAGGGTGGCAATGTCCTGGTTTCTTTTTTCCCAAACCTTTGATAGTCTTTGTCCTTCTTTGAGCCTTTCTCATTTGAAGGATCATTTCTGAGCTTCCCTGAGGACCAGGAATATTAGGACAGAACAGAATCCACCATGCTAAATGTGGACCAGCTTCCAGGAAGAAGCCTTTTGAGGATAAGAGTTTTCTCCTATCTTAAGGGCAATGGTCAGTAGTTCAAAAAGCACTTTCATTTTTCATCAGAGGGTGTTGTCAGGCTGCTGGGAGGAGCAGAGATGGTGCCAGACCTTCCCAGTGATGCAGAGACCTTTTGCAGGATCCCAAAAAAGGAAACTGAAGAGGTTGCTGCAACTTGGGAAGTCAGGCTGAGAGAGGTCTTATGAATGGTTGAGATCTTTTGACAATACTTTCATTTCTAGACTTCTGATATTTTGTAGGAATAGAGAGAAAGAAAATAAGCCTGGTTTTTGGATTTCAGAGACTTTTTGATCTTTGGGAAATCACCTTCAAAGCTGTGGCTAACTTAGGTCTGTGACATCATCAGAAAACTTGGCTGGAGGAGTGAGATAACTGGGCTCAGAGGGGTGATGTGTGCTTGTGTGCACATGGTGAGGATAAAAGGTCTGTAAAGGAAAGGATGTTGTGTTTCTGGGTGTGTGATGTATGAGAGCAGAGACCCAAGGGCAGGAGTGGGAAGGGTGGTTTATCAGCCTTCCTGGAAGAGATTAGCAAATTGATGGATGGAGATAAGTAGGCTGGGAGTGACTACATAGACCCTGAGAAGGCAGACAGCACTTGAAATGTGGGATTCAGTTTCTGGACGGCATCAGGGAGGGAGTAGGCAGTGAAATGGCAGTGGATAGGTCAGGCTGAAATGGGATTTCCTCCAGACATGTCATCTTCCTCCTTTTCTGCTTTTGTGCTCTCATTTCCTCCCTCCTAGAGAAATCTCTGGATGTGGCTCTGTGAACATTTGCAATAGCCTAATGAGGCTGGCAGTATTCCCTGGAGCTTGGTGGAGCATTTGCTGTGGGTCTGAGCTCTGCCTGGAGGTTGTGGTACATAATCCCTCAGACTCCCCTTTTCAACTAGGAGTGTGGATGCTGGAGGATTTTTTTCAGGATCTCTGGTATTTTTATCTTCTGGGTTGTTCCCTGAGATTATGTCCAATGTAGAAATATTTGTTCTTGCACCAGTGGTTTTTATCACAGTAAAGTCTCCTTGGGTAACAGTGTCATCTTCACTAGACTTTGTTCTGCTGCACCAGACAAGAGCTGGGTTTTTGCTCGTAAGCAGTTCTCTCCATTTCCAGTCCCATGTGCATAACTTCTTTTTGTTTCTCTAACCTACAGCCTCTCTAGCACCTCTTCCCCTAGCTTTAAGTACTTTACATTATCAGTCCCTGCCCTTGTGGACTTCTAATATTTCTCTGCCCATTTCTATTATGTCACCCCAGAGTCCTTTCATCAGGATTTCCCATTTGTATTCAATGGGGATTTTTTGAGTCCATCTAGATTTGAGCTTTCAGATATGTACCTAGAAATTAAGTTTGCTCAGCCACAATGTGTGGGAAGATTCAGCTGGCTCACAAATGACACTGAATGCCTCTTACTATCATGGATTTATTCCTGCAAGCAGCCCCTGCTCCTATGTCATCTCAGAAATAATGGAGCCAATTTTCAGAAATGAACACCTTGAACAGGTCAGTGTTGAGAAATCACTGATCAGAGCCAGGATTAAGCTGCTTCTGCACATTCTAGCTCTGCCAAACCCATGTTGCATCTCCATTCTCTTTCCATCCTTCCTTTTACTGCTCTTCAATACTTCTAAAGCCTGAAATGTTGCTCAAGTCACCTGCAAAAGTCAGAAGTCACTTGGATATGGCATATATATTTTGGACAAGAGCTCCACCTTCACAGATGAATAGACCCTCTCTGCCCTCTGTTCCATGTGTCAGTGTTACCAGAAGTGTAGTATGGAAGTGATCCTTTCCTGTGGGTCTGGGGAATTTGAGCTCTCTGAACTTCTAGTGACCATAGCACGGTATATTCTATTTTCTTGCTTTCTGTTTTGAGCTGTTTCTTTCTCTGTGGGTGATGTCTGAGGCCAAGTCATTTTGTGGGACTTTTTTTTTCATCTGCCTGTCCTTGCCCACCTTCTTCCTGACCCAGAGCATGTGACAGAAAGGACACCAGGTTCCCTTTGAAACATGTCCCTCAGTCACCGTGACCACAAAAGAGGCTTTATACTCATCAGGGTCCCTGGGAGCTGCCTCACACCAAAACACCAAGGAAACCCTCCAGCATCACTCCAGCAAGCTCAAACTCTCAAGAAACCATGATGACTTACAAGAGGGAGCAAACCAGAACCACGGCACTGCAACCACCTTTGCAAATTCCTCTCTCCTAAATGTGTCCAAGCCAGAGAGGGGCAGAAGAGCAGGCAGGGGAACTGTGCCTCTCTAATCCAGACCCTGGTGACATCTGTCATTCTCACCTGGGCACCTCTACTACCACAATCCTGCATAACACTGAGCACAGCAAGTTTGTGAGAGCTCGAGCTGATTGCTTTGCACATTTTGTGTGCTGCAGAAGACACTGAGAATCAGAGCAGTTGTGCTCTGGGAAAGGAGAGCGATGGTTTTTGGCAGCCAGCAAGGTGACGAGGAGAAGTCTGGAAGTGTAACATTGATTATTTCAGTACAATGTAAAACACTTTGTGACAAATAATATAAGCATATTGAAAGCTCAATGATTACCACATAAAGTTTGGGCCTTTGAGCACTCAGGATATCCACAGGCCCACAGTACTCATCACAAACTGCGTTGAAGACTTCTTCCAGTCCAGTAATTGTTTCACTTTGAGACAAAGGCATTAGCTCCAAGTTCTACCATGACAAGGTATATAGTGCTCAGTACTCTCAATCTATGCACCTCAAAGAATCTTTATATTTTCCTCTGTTTCCTTGGCAAGATTAACTCAGATGGACTTTAACCTGTTGTTATGTATCTTTACTTGATTTTGCTTTGTGAAGTCTTTTGTTGTTGTTTCAGAAATCAAAAACCCTTTACTAGTCCTAACATATCAACTACAGGTAACTATTCACTGGAAAACAGCGCCTTTCTAAGTTACTCTTTCTAGTATTTTTGCTTCTTATTGGAGCTAACCCCAGAATAAAACCTCCTTTTATCAGCTCTGTGACTGTGTAGTGACAAAACCTGTCAGCTGTCACAGCTGGTAGTGCCATGATTAATAGAAGCTATTCACCAATTGCTGAGATGCTGTTTTCCTGTGAGGACAACTGTCAGCCAAAAAGATTTTCATCTATTTTCCATAATTTTAATAATGTGAGAGCACTAACCCTGTGAATGAGCCTACAGGGAGGTGCATCTGAATTAACCAAATTCTGCAGAGAAAGAAGTGCTCTCACTGCCTGCTGGGAATCTTTTTTTCTCTTCTCCCCCACCCTCTGCCCTTGAGATGCTCTTCTCAAGGCTCCCTCATGACCCACGTGTTCAGCAAACTGAGGAACATAAGCTTTGCCCATCAGCATCTCCAGAAACAGAAAATACAATTTATAGTGATTTGTCTCCTTCCTAATCACAGTTAGAGGTGCAGAAAGGTGTATGGTTTTGGCAGCTGGAAGGGGTGATGAAGTCAAAAACCCTTCTTTAATTTAAGTTGCTGATAAACATGGTCAGTTTATCCTTCTCTGGAGCACAGCAGCTTGTCAGGCTGCAGGTCCTTATTTGGAATTATTTTCATGTGCCTGGAGTCAAGCCTAGGTCATCAGTTTCATCAAAGGAGGAAATTTCTGAGGATGACCATCACAGATGCAATAAAAACACAATAGAAACCAAGGTTTTCTCTGGAAGTTTGGCAGCAGCAATAGCTTATTCCCCTGTGTGTATTTGTGTGCCTGTGTCTCTGTGTGTGTGTGTGTGTGTGTATCTGTGTGTCTCTGTGTCTGTGTATGTAGTTTGAAGACATAAACACCCTCCGTGTTTCAGTAAAGTTCCATGCTTGCTTTTGAAACATTTTCCAACAAACCCACACAGCCTTTTACAAATACCCTCAATCCCCACATGATACAGATGTGAAGCTTTTGGGGCATTTTCCTCCTTACTTTTCTTCTCCCCACTGGAAGCAGCAAAAAAGCCATGAGCAGAAGTGGGAGACCATGGCCAGTGCTGCATATGGAGCAGCTGATTCCTGCAAGCCACCCTTTCCTGACAGCACCTGATAGCACTGCAGAGCAACCTTTGCACGTTTTTCTGCAGGGAGGGGAGCTTGTACTCCAGCCTTGACACTGGAAGCAGGAAAAACAATATCTTGTTCTTTCAACTGGAGCCCAAATGAGCTTCCCAGCAGCCATCTCATAATTGCCATGATGGCACTTGGTGATCACTCTTCCTAGTCAGATTTGGTCCCCCTTCTTTAGCAATAAAAATATGGCTCTCCAAGCAATATACATCCCTTAAATTACACAGTTTCAGTCATGTCAACAAATGCTTTTCCACTAAAATCAGCAATAAACAATATGGAGACTGATACATTTTGCTTGGGAAGTCTTTCTCCTCTCTGCCCTTGACAAGTCATTTACTGGCTTTATCTTGTATGTCACAATATTTTTTCTTGTCCAGATATCCAAGGTGAGTTGTACCTGTGTTCAATCTTTTGATTTGACATTAAAAAGTCATCAGGACTCTTCCATGCCATTTGGACTAACTGTAACAATCAGTCATTTTGCTGAAATTTCAAAATTTTTACCTAATATGCATGAGGTTTGAACTAAGGGGAAATAGGGACAAGAGGGAAATATGACTTGAGGATATCCACCTTTAGTCTTCCCTGCATCATGTGGAATGGTGAAATGGGAAAGAAAGAAATGTCATTTATTTCTTGGCATTGATACATCCCAGTCTCCAGTGTCTCTCTGGTGCCACCCTGGTGCCAAAGCAGTGACAGCTCACCCTTGGTAAGAGCTCACCTCTGTCCTCCTGGGCACCACCTCCATGAGCAACAGTAAGCCAAGAGCTAACGATGCTGCAGGCAATTTTGCCCATGCTGTGGGTTCATCTGAGTCATGAAATGTGGTTTGAGAACACTGACAGAGAAGTGGGACTTGGCAGAAAGCGTTGCTAGCATGAATTTTAATAAAGGTTATCAACTCTGAGAGAAGAGCCCACCACTTCTCTTATCATTTAGCACCCCACCATCCGCCCAACTCACTGCAGACTTTTCTTTTATTCATGATGACTGCAGGATGTCCCATCCCTGGAGCTGTTCAGGACCTGGCCTAGTGTGTGGCATCTCTGCCCACAACAGGGATATCAGAATGAGATGATCTTTAGGGTCTCCTCCAAGCGAAACCATTCTGTGGTTCTATGATTCTCTGTAAAACATTCATAAAAGTAGAGCAAGGGAAGGACCAGCAGGTCATTTCACCTCATCTGCTGCATTGCCCAGGTCCTAGAGCACCACCAGTGAACTCTGAATTGAGCTCAGTGGCTTTGGATGCATTTGTCAACTCCACCAGAAAAATATTCTTTATCCTGCTGCTAAAACTCTAAAAAATGGAGATCAGCTCTTGGTGTCTTGCCTTGTTGGTTAATGGTTTGGGAAATTTTAGTTTTCTAATACTCATTTACTTGGTTTGAGACTTTGAGACACTTCTTTATTATACACTTGTGGTAGAAGGTCCAGTGTTCAGAGCAAATAAATGGGGGAGTCCAACTGGAGTTGTTTATCTGCAAGTTTACCAGAGCATTAGATGCTGAAATGAGCACAAATGGACCCAGTCAGCCCAGAACAAAGAAAGAAATGCCATGAGATAACACACCATTGCCAGGCCATGTATTTTGGTATTTCAGAAGCCTCCTGGAAGGATCAGGCAGTATCCCATCCATCTCCATCTCACTGAACAGCTGGTTGGAAATCAGCTAAAACTAAATGCAAATTTCCTCCTCCCACCTTTCCTGTGAAGCACCAGAGCTGACCTTATACAGTCCTCCGTGGTTTATAGGCACCTCAAAGCTTCCCTCTTCTGAAACATTTTGTTACTGCATGTCATGGTTCAGGAATGGTATTCCACAACTTGGTAGTCCCACTTAAGAAAAAACAAAGCCAAAAACCAAACCAAAACAAACAAAAAAACCTTCCACCAAAACCACACCACAAGAAAAAAACCCAAACAAACAAACCAACCAAAAAAGCCCCCACACAACAAAAAACCCACTACCACTCACTTACACTTCCAAACACTTCCAGCTCAGAACACAAAGAGATAACAACAATTTACTGGGAAAAGAAACAAGATAAGAAAAATAACAGTAACAGTGATAATAATAACAAAAGGTGTGGGAAAAATAAACTATTTAGAAAGAACTATTTAGAAATAACTATTTAGAAAGCACAGAAAGCCCATGGCAAAATACCAACCTATCTTCCCCTCCACCCAAGACTTCCTCTCAACTAGAAAGGAACATCCTTCTTCCTGGAAGTGAGCATCCCTTTCCCTACCCCTGGCAATGACATAAAGAGGTGTTGAATTCCACAAAGTCTTGGTCATGCTCCCTCCCTCTGATCCCAGCTGGAACCAGGCCTGGGCATCTCACTCAAATTCCCAGGGTCATGCTGGTTAATGGATTTGGGATCAAGCAGTATTCTTTCAGGTCATGTTGACTGGAGATGCAGGGGGTTTCCACCCAGCTTGTCTTCAAGCAACTTTCCAAGCTCCTTTGGCATCCCTGTCCCAGGCAAAGCTTTCTCCATTAAAAGCCCTGTCCTGCAGGAGTCCTCTCAATTAATCCCACTGCCTGGGATGATCAGGCCAGCCCTCTGAGAGCTGAGGTATTTTTGTCAATTAGTAGTTTGGGTTCTTACCACCACCTTGTCATCTACACCCAGCCTATTCCTCAGAGTGCCTGATCTGACTAGAGAGTTCTGCAGAGTAGGAAAGCTAAGCAGAAATTCTTTCATTTCCCCTTTTTTCAAGTGTTGCCAAACAAAAAAAAAAGGTCACGGGTCTACAAATCTGGGAAGCAAAACTTCCTACAGCAGAAATTTAGCTTTCATTTCTTTCATATATTGTCACTTTTGGAGAATGGATTTGTTTTGGGTGGATTTCTCACCCAGACTACACAGCTCTCTGGGAAGCCTTTGGGGGCCCCAGAGCTTCCCAGGTTTGTCATTTCCATGGAGCAGCTCTTTTGCAATTATGTAATGGACCCCTTTGCAGAACTGGGAACCCTGACACTGGGTATTTGATGAGAATAAAATTTTCTTGTCCAATGTCAGGAAAGCAAAGATCGTTTTCTCTGAGAACAAGCAGAATTCCCACGTACCTGCTACTCCAGCATTCCCAAGTCCTGGCCTGCTCGTGGGCCTTCAGTCAGGACTAACACATCCTTCATCACACTTAAGGTCCTGCCTCTCTTAGGATCCTACCCTGGGCAGGCTGATAGTGCACAGTCTGTGCAGACACACGGGGATGAGATCCTGGGACTGCTATGGTTTTGCTGCCCCTTGCCCCTCCTGCCAGCTACTGGCTTCTCCCTGCCAGGTTAATTGTATTGCTTTTCTTTGGTCCTAGGTCTGGCAGGGCTATTGCTCCAGCACACCACAATGAGTTCATTAATAAAGAACTTGGAACAAAGGCTCGTGAGACATGATGAAAATCATGAGAAATCACAATTTCCTGGGAAAAATAAAATTATAGAGTGTTGCTACATATATAAAATAATTGTTAAAATAGCATAAAGTGCTATTTTAACAGAAGAATAACAGAGACTTTGGGTAATTTTTATGCTGTCAGTCAGGCTGACTTTTCTGGCTCTTTATGACAGCCTGCAGTGGTGCCAAAGGCTGAGCAATCACGACGTGTATCCCTGTGTTGAACACTTGGGATGAAATCAACCACCAGAACTGAAGGCACTACTGGAAGGATAGCTCTGTCATCACAGAATCACAGCATGGTTTGGGTTGGAAGGGGTCTTTGAGACCACCTTGTTCCAGCCCCTGCCATGGCCAGGGACACCTTCCACCACACCAGGTCACTCAGAATCCCATGCAGCCTGGCCTTGAACATTTCCAGGCGTGAGCTATCCACAGTTTCTCCAGGTGGTGAGAGATTACAGGTAAAGGCAATACTCAGCATTGCAAGAGCTGGTATGCAGCCATGATTCATGCCTGGAGACCTGGAAAGGCTCCCCGGTGACCAGCTGACATAATCTTTGTGAGCTGGTCACTGCAGTTAAATAAGAAGGCAGGAATCTAAGCCCTCAAAATATTGTCCATGCTTTGCTAAGGTCTAAGCACCTTTCTCATGATATTGGAGGAGAGTGCTGCCTTAGTCACAGGCTTGCCTACTGGTTCAGGTGGCTGTTTCAAAGTGAAAGATAACCCATAAATGTGTATTTGTGTATCTGAAGCAAAGGGCAGTATATCTGCTGGTACTATTTCACACTCTGACTCCTGCAAGGAAATAAAAAAATGCCCCAAAGCATCTCACAAGTGTATTTCTCCTCAGATATGGCTCATTGAAGTTCAGCATAGAGCCTGTCCTGAAAAACGTCACATCCAACTCAAGCCATTCTATGATCTCCTAGGACTGACAGTGTCCAGAGGCAGCGGAGAGGGAAATTGGAGCGATAAGCAGAAAAATAACTTTCTCCTCTCCTTTGAAGTCTTGCAGATGCGGTGCTGAAACCAGCTCTCTTGGAAAGCACAGCAGCTCGCTGTGCTGTAAATTCACGTACGCTGGGGCTCCTCCAGAATTCTGCCAGCAGAGAGTTGAGAGAGATCAAAGCCTTAGGTAAGTAGGGCACCTATTATAGCGAGCATTTATCTTTTCTTGAGAGGAGAGAGCAGGGAGTTTGATGATTTTGCTAACCTAAACCAAAAGTTTATTTCTGTAGCTGGGGGATGTCAGAGACGTCTTCACAGAGGTTTTGAATTTGCATCTCTCAACAGCTGACATTCCCAGCATCCAAGGAACATACTGAGGCACTCCAAAAACATGTAAGGAAAAGGGGAAATTATGCTAAAAAGGCAACATCATTGTTTAACTTACTAACTTACTTACCCGATAGTTTAAATTCTGCTTGGGTTTATCAATGTTGCAATTATTTCTCTTGTTTTTATTTGTCAGATGATATTTTATTTTTCAAAATAGTATTATAGATAATAGATAATAGATAATAGATAATAGATAATAGATAATAGATAATAGATAATAGATAATAGATAATATTGCTGGGTTAAAGAGAAGTTTTTAGGTATGTTGGTGATATTGCCTAAACTCAAATTGTCCTGGGAGGAGATGGAAAGCTCTTCACATGCTCAGAACGTGGGAATATATGAAAAATCTTAGAAAGATATCATTCCTGCCTAGTTTTTCCTCCCCAAACCTATTCCAGAATCTTGGAAACTTCAAACACCTCTTGGGACACATCAAATAATGAAAAGCCAAAACCTACATAAGGTTTTCAGTAAAGCAAATTTGGGAAATTTGAGCAGTGGGATGTATTCTCATATGGTGGACGCTGCAGATCAGTTTCACTGGGGGCCCTTGGCACTGACTGCCTAATAATGAAGTTTGGAAAGAGCCATGTGGCCTGGAAAATACCAAACCTTTGGCCAATCCTCAGTTAGCACATAGTATGTTAGCTTCATTTCTGACTTCAGCTGGGACAGAAAATGGCCCTTAGTTACTTGTTCCACAAAGGGAAGCTGAGTCTCATGTACTCTGCTTTGCCTGTCATGCTGAGGGAGTGTTTTAACTCAAAGGTTTTATTTCAAACACTTTAGCCATTAAGCTTCTAGAAGTCCTTCTTCAAAATTTCTCCTCTGTCATAATGGGTATTGGTATGCCTGAGTCTGCTCTTGTGGGGGACTAAAATTCACTGTGTTGTTCTCTATGGACACCGTCGCGCTTGAGTATGGGATATGTTAAATAAAAGTATTTTGTGATGTTCTAGAGTTCCCTGACCAGTTCAGGGTGGATGATGCCAGACAGACATATGTCAGCCATCACTTTCAATAATATTTTTTTAATGTTTTCATTGAAGAAGTTCATGTGTGTTCAACGATTTCAAGTTTAACACGTGTCGTGATCTTTTGTTTGCTTGCACTGTTAGGCCCTTAGGGTCAAATTCTAATTTATGATCCTGTTGTAAATTCAAAGTCTTGTCATATAATTGATGTTACCTATGAACCACACTGATGATTTCAATCACAGAAAAAGTGAGATGAGCCTTGCACAAGACTTGACTTACCTCTAACAAAATCAGTTCTGAACAGGCTGTTGACCCCTGTATGGGGTTGATTTTCACCTTTATTGGGGCCAGATTTTATTTTGTTACTGTTCTCTGGCTGCTATTTCATCCAGATGCCTCTCATGTCTTTTAATGTTCTTTCCTTGTAATGTTCTCTACATTTAACTGCTGGTCAGAGAGCCAAAAGTTTTCTCTTTTCTATTTAGCCATGAATGAAAAATGTCAGTTTTCCCGGAAGCCTTAGAAATTGTTGATTTGAAGGTTATGTCACTGATATTCTCACAAACTGCTCGGAAACTGAGACTTTTCACAGCAGCCAAAGGGAAGTAGGAACATGAATCTTGAAATTCACAGGAAGGTGACAACCACACTATAGCAAAAGTTAAAAAGGAAACCTTGGTCAGGAGTTCTCATGACAGCAGTGGGTTGTAGTGACTACATGACCATGTGCTGCTTTTAGACTCAGACTGTGGCACCCTTTCTTTACTTAACACCTCTTATTTTTAATTTTCCATCATGATGAAAGCATCAGGGAGTCTGTTTGTGCAACAAACATCCGACATGCCTTAGAACAAATCAAACCAATACTAACAACACCAGGGAGGGCTGTCTGAATCCTAATCAGGAACAACAAACCCATTTTATACAGAGCTGTCTCTCCCTGGGGTCTTATGCTATTCCTTCATATGTTTTGGAGTGAAAGGCTGTTTATAGCCCCATTATAACATGTTTAGCATTAAATGTCAGGAAGCATCTGCTAGAATATTTCTCAGTAGGAGACTTCTAAATTCTGCAAGTGAGTTTGGGTAGCTGTCCTGAATATACATGGGAGTTCCCTCCAGAGACTTAAGTCAGGTCTTTGAAGGCAAGTTAATGCTGCCTTATTGCAAATATTCTTCATAGAACAGGGTTCTCAGTAAATGGTCAGGCTGAATATTCAACAGCAGACATTTTGTTCTTCCTTCATTTCAGTAGCATCCACTCTCTGACCCATGTTGTTATTTATCACCACTGGCAGATTTCTATTGCTGTTATTTCTGACATATGTGAAGGCACCCTCCCATGACGTACTGGTTTCAGTCATAAAGCTGGTTTAAGGAGTTAACCTCTGCCTAACCCTACCACCACGGTTCATCTGAAGTAGATTGTGACAGCAAAGCCTTTGTGAGACCCTGTTTTGAACTTAGTGGCTGAAAAGATGTATTTAAAAAAAAAAAAAAAAAGAAAAAGGAATTTTGAAAGCCTTTGTGCTTGATTTGTCTGACAATAACTTCAAGAAGACATAGCCAGAGCTCACCAGTTGTCACTACATTGTGCAGACATTGTAGTGTAGATGCTACATTAATGCCAGTGAGTCAGATCACAGATTCATAGAATAGTTTGGGTTCCAGGGATCTTAAAGATCCTCCTGTTCCAATTCACCCACCATGGGCAGAAACACCTTTCACTAGTCCAGGCTGTTCAGAGCCTCATCCAGCCTGGCCTTGAACACTTCCAGGGATGGGGCACCCACAACTTCTCTGGGCAGCCTGTGCCAGTGCCTCACCACCCTCAGGATAAAGAATTTCTTCCTAATATCTAATATAAGCCCACTCTCTTTCCGTTTGAAGCCGTTCCCCCTTGTTACTATATGCCCTTGCAAAAAGTCTCTCCATCTTTTTTTTTGTCTCCCTTCAGGTTCTGGAAGGCTACAATTAGGTCACCCTGAAGCCTTCTCTTTTCCAGGCTGGCTCCCACTCTCTCAGCCTTTCCTCACAGCAGAGGTGCCCCAGTCCTCTGATCATCTTGGTGGCCTCCTCTGCACTGACTCCAGCAGGTCCCTGTCCCTCCCATGCTGGGAGCCCAGCTCTGGATGCAGTGCTCCAGGTGGGTCTGAGCAGAGCAGAGCAGAGGGGCAGAATCCCCTCCCTGCCCTGCTGCCCACGGGGCTCTGGATGCAGCCCAGGACACGTTTGACTCTCTGGGCTGTGAGTGCCATGGCAGGGCATGTGCAGCCTCTCACCCACAGCACCCCAAGTCCTTCTGGGCAGGGCTGCTCTGGGGCTGCTCATGCCCAGCCTGTGCTGGTACTGGGGGCTGCCCTGACCCAGGTAGAGGACCTTGAACTTGGTTTTTTTAATGTTTCCATGGACGCAACCCTCAAGCTTGTCTAGGTCAAAGGGGAACAAGGGACATCAAGGGGGTTGCACCTTTGACTTTCCTTTTCTGGTTAACACACCCTTAGAAGCCCTTCCTGCTTTTCTCTGTGTGCCTTGCCATGTTCAGTTCCATCTTTGCCTTGGCATTCCTTGCCTCACTGCTGCAAAACCATACTTCATCTCCATACTCTTCCCAGCTCACTGCCCTTGCTTCTATTTCCTGTGCATTTGCTTTCCCTCCAGTTTGACCAGCAGTTCTCTACTCAGCCATGCTGGTCTCTTGTCTTCTTTGCCTGACTTCATGCTCCTAGTGATTGCTAGCTCTTGTGCTTTATGGGAAATACTCTTAAACTTCTGACAGGTCTATTCCAATCTCTTGTCCCTGTGGGCAG
This sequence comes from Serinus canaria, assembly GCF_022539315.1. Lineage (NCBI taxonomy): Eukaryota > Metazoa > Chordata > Aves > Passeriformes > Fringillidae > Serinus > Serinus canaria. Next base: position 66,631,757 of record NC_066343.1, on the reverse strand, counting down.
TGTCCCAGGAGGTCTCCCTGAAAAGCTGGAACTCTGCTTTCCTAAAGTTCAGTTCACTTCCTGACCTTTACCTCCTTACCTGACTACATCCCCCATGACTAAAACTCCATCAATGCCTGGTCACTGTGGACTGGTCACTCCAGTCTTGATGTCCCCAATTATCTTTTTTGCATTGGAGACCAGCATATCCAGTGCCACATCCCCTCTGGTAGGGCTGTCTATACCTGGCTCAAGGAGCTATCCTCCATTCCATGAGTTTCCTGGATTGCTTACAGCTCCCTGAGCTCCTTTCCCAGCGGATGTTGGGGAGGTTGAAGTCCCCCAGCACAACTAAAGCCTACAAGTGTAATGCCTCCCATAGCTGGAGAAAGAAGGCTTCAGCAACTGGCTCCTCTTGATCAGGGCTTGTAGTAAACACCAGCCACAAGGTTCCCTTTGTTTCCTCAGTCCCTGATCCTTACCCACAGGCTTTCAGCTTGCTCATGACTGTTCTTCAAAGACAGCTCTTCATGCTCAATGCACTTCTTGATGCAGAGGGCACCCCCCTGCCTCTCTTTCCTGCCCTGTCCTTTCTGAAAGGATCCAATAAAAATGCAATTTTTAATTTAATTTTTTTTTCCAGATCAGCTTCCAGTCTGTAGATGGGGGCAAAGAGGAGCTTCTAGCAGTGGGTTTTGAGTTAAAGTGGATGTCCCGTGAAACTGCCCTGGTGGTTTGTAGGAACTTCTCTTTCTTTGCAGGAAGTTCTGTGCCAAACCAGTCTGAGGTTTGGTGTCCCTAAATCAAAGTGTCCATTTCTCCTCACACCCAAACAATACATGTTCTTGAGACTCATCTATGTATATCTGATGACCTGTGTGGTCTTTGTGGTCTGCAGGGCAAGACCCACTGAAGGGAGTAGGGATAGCCCTTGCCCAAAATGTTGAATGAAATTGTGTGATTGATGAATGCATCTGTGTTTCAGGGCCTGTTCTTTCATTAGATTTTATCCTTTCTTTTGGATATGTAGAAGTCCCAAACCCAAATATCTGCCACTTCATCTGTCAGTTGAAACAAAAAGTTTTAAATCTAACAGCAAAAAGCTATTAGACAAACATTCCTAATACAAATTTTGAGTCAAAATTTGGAACATATTGGGAATTCATTCACTATAGACATGTTGTTTGTTTTTATTCACCAAGGACATGTTGTTACTTTAAATTTTCACACATTTATATGCCATGACACCCAAGATTTTTTTATAAATACTCCCAAAAGTCTGCCCAATTAATTGCATCATGGTATAGGTGTTTCCTTTCTTTTAATTACTACCAGAGTATCTCATCTGTCTTTGTTTAATGAATAACCCAAGTTTTATTCAGCTAAACAGTGCTTTATTAAATTCACTGTCCTGGTTAGACCATTACCATTGATAAGGTTTTCTGAGGTGTACAAGCCTATGAAATGGGTCCCTTACTGCACCTGCAATGTATTAATCAAGTTTTCTAGGGTGTATAGACCTTTGCCACCTTAACTTTCTCTAGGTATCTTTCTTGTTCTATGACATCTAATTAATCTGTAGTTATATGATAACCATTAAACAATTCTCTATTGAATTTTGTTCTTCAGCTATTGATTAAGGGGTATGGATCCATGAAGTTCCTTTTTGCAGGTGCAGTGAGGTAATTTCTCAGGGTTTTTTACTGACCCTCAGCCAATACAGACTTAAATCAAAACCAGCTAATACCACAGTCAGACATTCCTTAACTAATTAAACATAGTACAATACAAAATTTTTAAAGAGTCACAAAACTCCTGGCTAACTAAGATACAGCTCCCTGTCACAGTGTCATTCCAAACTTTCTCATCCCAGGATGTCTGGTGTGCTTGTTGCTGGCAGGATGAGCATCCATAATAAGTCACAAGGGGTTTGTCCATTGCCCTGGCTCTTTCCCAGCACATGACAGCCCAGCAGGAAGCCACAGCCCAGCAGGATATTTCTAAGGTAGAAACTGAGGGTGAAGAAACTCCCTCAGTAGCTCTGAACAAACAGGCACTGAATTGATGGAGCATGAGAAAAAAAGGGGTTATTGGTGCAACCCACAGACCACAAGATGGGAGAAAGCAGAAATGATCCCAAAAAATGTTGTATTTTGCAAAGGGGATAACAACTTTTGAAAGAACTGCTTTGGAAGAAATTTTTTGGAAAAATTCTGAGAGTCATTTAGAGAAGAGTAGATCGTGTAAGCAGCTCTTGCAACACAGCTTTTTTATCAGGCAGCAGCATGTCTTTCTTTTTGCCTTAAAAGTTACATCACTCTTTAAGAGTAGCTTTTTAACTTCAGATGAAGGGAGTTCTCATGTTACAAAAACATTAATTTAAAGCTGTACTCTCGGCTCCAAATTGTTAACCATTGTTAATTTGAAGTTATTTTTACTTTGGTGACCAACACAGCACGGACAGGAAAGAATTGTAATTTCGTGTATCCTCCAAGACTAATTCTGAATGCTACATAAAAGTCTTCCTATCAGCTCGCTGACTCACAGCTGCAGTGCTTGGAGGCAAAATGCTTACAGGAGAGGCTGTCATATTTCCAGTTCACTCTGTGGCACCTTTTTCCCTTAAGAAGACCTCCTGCTTTTAAGAATAGTGTCATGACCCAATACAATAACTGGAAACCCAGCAGAAAAAAAAAGCTTATTCATTTGTGCCCAAAAGACATATTATCATTGCCATTTTGGTCAGAAAAAAAAAAGTCTGTTTAACAGGACTTTGGACAGCCTCTGCCTTTGAAACATGAAAGAGACTTAGAGACACACCAATGATGGCTCGCAACGTGAGAACTTCTAATACCTTGTAGTTGGCAATGTCTCCTATTTGGTCTCTTGATGAAGCACAGAATTATTATTCCCTTTTATGAATAAGGAAAGAGCAGCACAGCAGCATTTACTGACTCATCCAGGATCTCTCGCAGATGTGAGAGGGCTTTTGAGTCTCATTTCAGTGTTGCTTGGGCTGTTATCCTTCCTTCTTTGGGTCTTGTCCACATGACCCTATTAGTCATAACCATGACCCATTATCTACTGGGAGATCTTTAAATAAAATTGTAAGCTTTCACTGCTATGTTTGCTATGTTTGTCTGCTGCTCTGAAAGCGAAAGAATAGATTTAGTTTGAAAAAGGCTGCAGGAAACAGTGGTACTGATGAATCTCTTTTCATTAAACAAGAACAGACAGAATAAAAAATGCCCCAAACAGATAAGGTGGTTTAGGAGATGTGAATTACCATTTAGAAAGGCTTCTGATTCAATTATTTAGCATATTGGAAAAAACGTAAAAAAAAAAAAAAAATAGTTGCTTTGAAAAAAATCGTTATCTATTTAAACCCAGCATTAATTTGGAATTTTTCAGGCAGAAGGTGTCATTAAACCTAAAAGTAGGTGGCAAAAAGATCTTAAAGGAGCAAATCAAAGTTTGTGAATTAGCACTGGAAGTCGGCATTAACAAATTGTAGGAAAGCATGCATTACTGGTGTTGCAGATAAAGATCGTTACTTAGACAATTTAAATTTTATTGCAAGTTTTCATATTGCACCCTATCACCATTGTGAAAAGCCACTTAGGTGGCTTTTTTAGATTAGTTCCGTCTCTTCTCTATCTCAGATTTATCTTTGCAAACGTTTTATTTAGTCTCAAGAGGGCATTGAAACAAAAAAGTGTGCCAAAAGCTGAACCTACGTGGTTTTCCCTCATAGCCATGGAATCCAGGAACACGAATCAGGATCCTGTCGTACTTGGCTCCATAAACTCCTCAAACCAGCAACTGTCCCACAGAAGCTGTGCGCGTTTTGTAGGTCCTTATGGGAGGCAGAGAAATGCCTGACCTGTAAGAAAGAACACATTTTGTGACTGAAATTCCCCGAGCGCTGTCCGAGAGGACAAATCTGCCGCCCGCCAGAAGCTGAGCTCAAGGTCTGCCCGGGCTGCAGGGTGCCCCGCCGGGTTTCCAGGCTGCATTGCCCTCGGATGAAACCCGGAGTCCTGCCCGTGGTGTACAAACCTCTGTAATACCTGGTGTCACACCCGAGTCCAAGGATCACTCGGTTTTTATTTACTCAGTGCTACACGGTGCCACGTTCCAGCCACAGCCCCGGGAACTTTGCCTTTCCCCTCGCAGCCCTTATCGAGGGCACGGAGCGCACCCAGACATCCTGTGACTCCTGGATCGCGCTCAGCGTGCCCCTGCACGGGTTTGCATCCCGGGAAGCGTGGTGTTCCCTCGCCAGCCTCACCTCCCAGCTGGGGAGAAGCCTGTGTCCAGGGAGCTTAAAACAAACTGCGGCTCTTTGCATGGTGCTGGAAACAATCCCTACTGGTCGTCGTGACAAACAGCTCCAGGTTGAACACAAGGCACAGAATAGCCAGGTAGGACAATCTCGTTATTTCTTCTCCAAAGGGAAAAAAGTAAAAACTTGCACAGAAGCCCAGACTTCAGTTTTGTGGTTTGTTTTGTTTTGTTTTGTTTTTTTTCTTTGTTTATTTTTTTCTTTTGCATACGGGATTATTACTCCATCTGTGAATGTTACTTCTCAATAATGAGCCTGGTGTCCAAGTTTTCTGTTTGTAGTGCCAGCCCCCAGTGTGTCAGCACCACTCAAAGCTAGAGCAAGCTAGTACCACTGCAGTGTGGCTTTGGTAAAGCTCTCCAAAGTCGGGGGAAAGCACATGCTCATTTATTGGCTTTGGGTCCAGGCCTCTCTTCTCTCACTTCATAAACTTCTGAAGCAACAGCTGAGCTTATTCTTCTCTGTGAAAGGTGCTCTGAGTTTTCCCTATCATCATTATTGGCAATTGCATTTTAATTTAGCAATAAAGACACAAAACACAGGACTCCATCATGAAGAGCTTTGCATTGGAACTGACTGCCTCTAGAGGGAATGTGCTCTCAAACTGGTAGATGGGCCAATTAGCAAGTTGTTTTCTGGCCTGTCCTGCTCTAAGTGATAAATGGTGTCACTGCCTTTAAAACTGGAGGCTATGAGACCGGGTTGAAGCATTTGCACCACTTGTTTAAGACCCTTATATAGAAATCACAGAGCAAGAGCAAGAGCAGTGATTTCTCCTGGACAGTCTTTTCTTAGCATAGTTATTTTTGTTTCATTAAGCCAGTGTGTGACACACTGCAAAGTCAACTCGTGGATGCCCGAAGACTTTGTGAAATTTTTGCTAGAGGTAACACATCCAGAGTATCATCTGCACTACTGAGAAAGATCACCCTTCCTCCCAAATCCTTTCTCATCTGATATACTAAGTCCTCCAATGTTCTCTCACATCTGGCACTAGTTTGACTCACATCCCAGGAGTAAGACACTTTATCATGTATTGAAGAAGGATTTTCACCACAAAACACTGCTCTTGTCTCTCTGCCCATGATTATTCAGGTATCCTGGCACCTGCAAAAGAAGTCCCATGAAAGCCAGAAGATTTTGCTAAATGAGGTTATGTGAGAAGGAACCTTTTTGTTTTAGGTAAAGCAAATTTGCAGTGATACCTAACTCTGCAAATATTAAATTGCTTCAAAAACAGTATTGAAAGCAAAGGTTAAGGCCATACTACTGGTGATCAGAGGCACTCTCTATTTCTCAGCATTAACTTGGTTGCAAAGCATCAGAGGAAGGTAACACTGCAATTCACAGTACTGTTACCTTCCTCTGTTTACTTCCTTTTCGGTGGATGGATTATTTTTCTTAGTGATAAAAGCTCCCTGTGGACATCTATTTAGTCAAATGTGTGACTTACTGCACCTAAGTCTGGTTCTAGGCGTTGGTTTATTCATGACCTACACGCAGTTTTGCATTACTGAAAGTCACTATTACGGGCTTAAGCAAAACAAAGCTCACTGGAAAGTGGGCTAATTTGCTGGTATCACAGTAAATCATGCTGTTTGGTAACAGTATAGCTCTCTTCAAATGAGCCAGGAATCCACACTAGCAGTTTCACTGGGAATAGCTCGTCTCTGTCAGAGAAGACAGATCCCTGGCTACGACCAGGCAGTCGGCTGTCTGTGCTAGAGGGACACTCGGGGCTCACCTTCCACACGGTTAGATTGGCAGTGTTTAGTCTGGGTGTCAGTCCAGCCCCTTACACTCACGGTTCCAGTCTGGGACCTATAAATGTTTTCATGTGCTGGGCACTGGCCGCGGGAGGAGCAGGATTAGGTTCCTGCACACTTGTAAAGTGCCGTAGAGGTAAGGAGCAAAACCCACCTGAGTACCTGAGACTCGTGCAGCAGGAAAATTCAGAGGTGAGTTCTGCTCTACAGTCTGTAGACCTATAGCTAATCTGTATGTATATTTAAATATTTAAAGGTGATTTTCACACTTTAAAGGTGGAATGTTCTGATTTTGCCGGTGGTCCCAATGCCACCTTCTAAGCAGGAGCAGTGAAAGGGCTGCAGACAGGGCTGTGATCCATAGATAAACAAGACTCCTTTTCCCTTCCCCTGACTCACTCCAGGGGCCTGTGGAGCTCCCTGCCTGCCTCCATAGGTGATTCAGTGTTACTCTTGAATCCATTACTTCTTTCCTGCTCTGTTGTTCCGGTGGGTCTGAGTTTACTGGGATGTGCAGCTACTGCAGGTTGCAGTTTCAGTGGGAACCTGGATTATCCACAAGTTTAATATTTAGATCTCCACTTGCTTTCCCCTGCCCTTCAGTAAGAGCTGCAGTGTGCAATTTGTACTCATGTTGTCTTGTGAAATGCTGCCAATGCATTCCCTACCTGCCATTTCACTTCTTGGACAAACAAGACTTTGTTTACTTTCCCATCTTAAATGTACAGATTTGGCTTTACAAGAGTACAAAGGGTACAGGTGTGAGGGGAGTCAGAACAATAGTTTTGCTTAATTTATGCATGTTTGCAAGAGAGTGATGTCTTGCATTCCAATTAAGATTGCTCTCCCTTGTTTTCTAGACCCCTCCACCCTTCCAGCCATGTCCTCAGAGTGTTTTTCCCCGAGGGCTCTGTCTTTGCACTGGTTGGGATGGCTGTATCCTAAAGGTTGCCCCCTCACAGCAAAGCCACCCAAATTAGAGTGCATCTCTTCCTGAGCTGCTGAATTTGTAGGAGCTGTTATGTGAGCATGAACTGAATCTAATGCTGATTTATATTTATTTATTTGTGGAACTGCAAACCATGACTAGTCCAATTAACATCCTCTTCAGCTCTACCTGCTGCAATATCAATTAATGCCTCAATGCCTGAGTCAGACTTCTCAGGTACCTTTCAGGAACATCCAGTCTCCACTGCCTGCAAACACACAGGCATCACACATTAAATTCCCTGGTTTCCAGGGCTTTTCCTTACTACTACATCCATCAAGCAATTGGGTTTGTCTTTAAATTTATTTCTAATTCTAGGGCTGTTTCTCTTCCTCCTGGTTTGCTCCTAAAGTGAATTCTTTTGCCTCTGCTGCCTGGCCTTCACTGCTCCATAAAAGCATTCCTTTTTTCTTTGACTCTTCCCCTTTGTGTGATGTAGAGCCTCTATGGAGGCCTCTTCTTGTTTCATTAACAAGCAATAGACTTGAAACAAAAACAAAAAACCTGAACAAAATTGTAGAACATTTGCAAGATCAGCTGCTGAAACAACTTTCCAAGAAACCATTAATCCCAAAACTTTCCACTACATCAGATATTGATTAATGAAGCAATATACACTTTGGTCTATTTAAATTTCATGCCTCACTGGCATGATTGTCTCATGCCCCAGGCATTTTTGGGAGTCTCAAGGTATAGCTGTGAAGCACAACTTCACCATACGCTAGAGAGATTTCCCAGCTACAGCTGGACACCAGACATTACTTTTGACTTTGTGTGCTTGCCAGAGATTGTCATTCTCTGGATTGTCACCAGTTTCATTTCTGATCAACCCTTGCTGCAAAGTCGTACTGCAGGTCAACTAGCCAGGCAAATGTGCTTTTCTTTATTTGGTTTACAAACAGCATTTTTTCTCTGCATTTTTTGCTGGACTAGTGTAAATACACTCTTCCCAAATATGCTCTGCAAACTCACTTGGGACACTGCCTTTGACTATCCCTTTTGTGTTTAATGCTGTTTTTTCCTCCTATGACTAAAACAGCAATGGGATTGTAGGAAAAAATTCAAGTCCTTGCCTGGGCAGACACCACCTGTTAGGCAGATGGCACCCAAAGAAACACTCAGACCTCTATCTGACCTGTTTACATCTCTGTACCACTCTCATCCCCAGAGCTAATCCAATCACGCTTTTCTAAGTGAAATTATGACTTTGATTTGCTGACACAAAGCATTTATTCTGTTCTGATTACACCATCTTTACAAAGTCTTTAGGGATTACATGTGTTTTCTAGTATTTGGCTTCACCCAGGGAACTTGGCCAGATACTAGCAGTCCTTAGAGGACTTTTCAGCTTGACTCAAGCCCTGTGAGTGTTTGCTGTCAAACCAGCCTTAGCAGTTACATGGGCAGCTGGGCACGGGGGATGCCAGCAGCCCAGGGTGGAGCTGGGCCACAGGCAGAGCATTACAGAGCTCTGCTTTTGAGATGTGACACATCTGGAATGAGGAGCATGTTGGTGTTTTGCCAAGATTCAAGGTTATCGTTGTAGAATCACAGAATGGTTTAGACTGGAAGGGACAGTAAAATCATGTATTTCCAGGGCCCTTACCACAGGCTGGCACAATTTCCACCAGACCAGGTTGTTCAAAGCCCCATGCAGCCTGGCCTTGAACTTGCAGGGATGGGACATCCACAGCTTCTCTGGGCAACCTGTGCTAGTGTTTTACCACTCTCACAGTAATAATTCTTCCTAATATCTAATATAAACCAGCTCTTTTTCAACTTAAACTCATTCCCACTTATTCTATCACTGCATGATTTTGTCTGAAGTCCCTCTCTGGTGTTCTTGTAGGCTCCCTTTACATGTTAAGAGGCTGTTAAGAAAGTGAAAAATGCAGACTTGGAAATAATGGAACACAGCACAAAAAGAACCTAAAATAACAAAACACGCCCTGGAGATTTTGCTTAAGAGCACAGTTTCTCATTGTCTGCACTAATCCTCATGCAGTTTCCACCTCTGTCTCTATTATTTTAAGCTGGGATATCCCCTGATTATCTAAAGATTATCTCCTTGTGGGGAGGAGGCACCAAAAATGGTTGAGCTTTTATGCTTCAGTGCCACACCAAGATAAAGGGCCATGGGTTTTGTGGGTTTTTTTACTTCCTTATTAAAAAAACGACATTCTCCTGACTAGGCATTTGGTGCTGCACAGTAGTGTTGGAACCTTACTTCAATCACTCTAGTCCCAGAGTCTTTTGATAATGTGGTTTTTTTATTGAGTATCTTCATATAGCACATTACCAATTTGAGGCTGTATGTCATTGCCTTCTGGAGATACACCAACAAAACCTTGATTACTCTATCAAAAGTAGGAAATGCTGTCCCTCCTCATGGGGCCCACAATTTATCCAACCCTCAAGCAGCACATGAAAATCAGAAAGTGGTATGACAAATGGTAACACTGGGAATACAGTGTTTAAATACCTACCTTTCCTTTCCTGTATCTCCTTGTTTTTAAAGGGATCTTCTGTGATACTGCTTCATATCCCAACACAAGAAATGGCAGTGATTAACCTCAGATGAGTTATACACCCACACCCTTGTGGCTGTGTGCACTGCCTGTTTCTCACTGGCTTAGCTGCTGCTGTCTCCTTCGGGTTCTCCTGAGCTGCTGGGTGAAGAGCATGTCCTCCTTCTCCTTGCCATCACGTCCTGAAGGCCACAGGCACCCATTAGGTTGTTCCTCTCCTTCATAAGGCTGCAGAGGGATTCGCATGTACCACTTCTGTCTCAGTTAACAGGAATTCACTGCCTGTCCATGTGCACAGAGATGGGAATAATGCATGTCTTTGCTCTCAGCCAAGCAAGTGCAAAGGAACATGCACTTCTGTTAAATACCTGGAGAACAGACGCCAGAACAATATAACATAAATTAAACTTGCACTCAATAAAATCAAAGGCTGGCAGTGCTGGGATCTGGCATGTGCTGTGGCCACGCTGGCACAGCTGTGGATATATATATGGTTTATTTACTGCCAAGGTGGTGCTGCAGTTGGAGTGCAAACTGTTGATTAAAATGTCATGCAGTTTTGTTGGGGAAGTATCCAGGGAAATAAATTGTTTTGTGCTTATTTATGTCATATTGTGTTAGCACAGATATTTTAGATCTTTGCCTAATTACCTGAAGTTTCACGTTCCAGAGGGGAGCCAAGTTCTCTCTGGTCAATATATTAGACTCTGTGCCTTGTTTTATATGATGGCTATTTTTTTCCAGAGCATCCTCCTTTGCCAACAGGCAGGGTCATCCTGGTTCTTCTCAAAGTTCACAGAACTTGAGTTCTGACAGGTCAAGAAGCCAACTCAAGACCCAGTCATCAGCACTACAAGTTATTGTAGCACTACAGTATTATACTCCTCTGTGCTCACATCCCCTTTTGGGATCATGGCTTGATGGAATGCTGGTCCTGCTGCACATCCCTAAAGTGAACATCAGTCGGTCACCCCCAAGGCCCTCTGGCCTCTCTGAAGTGGGCCAGCTTATCACAATCTAGCCATCAAAAACTATAATAATGTAATAAAGACCCAATTATAGAACTGTAGAATGAGTTGGGTTGAAGAGACCTTAAAGATCATCTTGGCTTCAACCCCCTTTCATGGACAGAACACCTTCCACCAGGTTAATCTAGCCAAGCCTTGAGCACATAATTCAGTAAATAATGCTAGAAGAAATTAAAAAGGATAATTTGATACTAGGAGTAATTTTGTGGCAGGCAGCAAGTTGCCTCCATTTTTTCCTGGCAGGATAGACATAATTGTAACCTGGAAAAGACACAGTAGAGATATACATGCATACATTATGTTCATTTTGGAATTATGCTCAAAATGCTTATGAGCATAACAGATGTGACATATTATTTACAGGAATTCTCTCAGAACATCACCAAGTCTTTTGTGGAATGGATAATTGATCTTTAGAGCAACATGCGATGAAACCATGAAGAACTTAAAGAAATAAGTCCCAGATCTCTTGGCTGATGCTGTTGAGAATGCAGAAGTCATTTACTCCATGCAGATCCAGGGACTTCCCATCCTCTCCACCCATACCTGGTGCAGAAAAGTGTGGAAGACTGTGGGAAGTCTCTGTAAAACATGGAGGCTTGGCAGGGGTTGGATTTCCTCTGAGTGTTCAACCACGGGGTCCCACTGAGGGGTATTCTAATTCCTCAGTGGTTTGAGCTGGATTTTTTGATGGGTATCTGAGGAGTGGGCAAGTGACAGCGTCTGAAGTGTCGCCACACACGGCATGTTTGTGGCAGCTGCTGCCTTGCCAACAGCAGCCATGGGCCTTGTACACCACCCCTGTTACAAAGGACACTGTCCTAAGGGGCTCTAAGGAGCTGGGCTGCCGCTTTGCCCCCAGCTACTGATTTATTTTCCTATTCACATTCTTGTGATTAGCTTTGAACGAGCCCTCCCAGGCATCCCCCTGGGATTCCTCTCTTTTTCACTGGTGGTGATTAGGAAATATGTGTTAAAGGCAGTGTGGACACCTCTGGGGTTTGCTGGGCAGCTGATTAATCCCTGTGTTTTGCTGGTGCAGCTGAGCACATCAGTGTCATGGACAAAGGCAGAGATATTTTATTGCAGGAATGTAATACTGAGACAGGAGGATCTCCATCAGCTCATTCCAATATCTGTGTCCATCAAACCACTCAGTTTCTCACAGGATCACAGAGAACATTTCAGACTTCTCTCCTTGCAATAGCATCTTCCCTCCCAGAGCAGTGAAATTTTTGGCCAGGAGGGAGTTTGTAAAAACAAAATCCCAAATCTGGTGGGAGCTGGACTCAGAAATGAGATACCCTTGGGCTTTGTCCCCTTCAGAATTGATTTTCTTCTACACTTTTTTCTGCTCTTCAGTGTAATCTGAGTATCTCACCCCCTGGATTTTTGACCAAAAGGTTTTCGGCTCCATCTCCTAAGTGCTGCAGAGGTGACACCTAAGAGACAGTATTTCAATTTCTGTTTTAAAACATCAGATGGTATCACATCTGCAGGGGTTGGTGCCAGGAAGAGGAGATCAGCAGAGGGTTTTTTTCTGGGTTTGTCTGAGGTTTTTTGGGGTTTTTTTTTGGTTGGGTTTTTTTTTTTTTTTTTTTTTTTTTTTTTTTTTTTTTTTTTAATTTCTCTTTATTTTCCTTAGCTGGCCATTGTTTGTTAAGGGCTTGGAATATTGGGCAAGGGGCATTGGTGGAGAAAAGGCACCTCTAGCCACACACTCATGGTTCCCTGCTGAAGGTAAGTGACACGCTACCATATCCTGATCAGTATGACTCAGGTTATTCCACACACACTCACAGGAGCTCTTTTCTGACCATTTCCATGTGGTGTGTGCTGGGACAAGTCACAGCTTCTGGAGTAACTGGGGAAGTTTGAGAATACTTCTGTATGAACCTAAAGTGCTGGAGCTGCACCTCAGATTATATCCAGAGAGATGGATACAGAGGTAGGAATCCAGAGCATCCCTTCAAATTGGGTTAATTTGGAATTCCTTGGAGTGGTGGTAAAATGAGTTGAGCAGAGTAGTTCCCAAAAGGCAAGGACAGCTCTAGAACAACTGGTCACTTCATGACATTACCTTCCTCTCCTATTTCATTTTCCACTCACAGGCAGGTCATGATAACAACAACATGTAGGATTTAGTTTTCCCTTCCTCTGCAGAGTTATAGTGTGCATTCTACCAGTAGGATCCTCCACAGGGATCAAGAACACTGACACTTTATGTGTTATGAAGCTTATTTTACAGTCCTTGGACTTTTGTTATTCACCTTATGATTGTGCTGGTGTTTCCTGGACTACAGCAGTTTACAACTTGGATGTTCTCCTTATGGTCTATTTTTAAAACAGTTCTGTCATACCCAAGGAGTGGACAATAATGTCCTGTTTTGTTCCTTTCAGTCCTGTATTTCTCATGCATCCTACTCTGACTTTTGACAAGAAGAGTATACAGAAAGTCTCTCGTTGGAAAGCCATCTATGCCCTTGCACCCATTGAAGGTGCTCATAATAACAAATGTTTCAGGTGTCCCCACAGTGAAGTGAGCTACTTATCCCACCCCTACACAAGGAGCTCCTCACTGGTCAGGACCAGTAGGGAAAGTTGGGACAAGGGAAGCATAGGCTGTGGGAGGCAAATCAGCCATCTCAGGCTAACCCTTGGGGGTTTGTGAGGAAGCCCTCCAGAGCCATGCAGAAAGGTTTTTCTGGAACAGTGACTGGCATGGTTAGGAACTGAGCAATGCACTTGCGCTGTTCAGGGAGATGGAGATGAGGTTGGGTAGGTGGAAATGATCCCTGGAGATTGCATCAGCTCTGGGCTTGAGGGATGAGCCCAGCGTGGCTCATCAGAGAGTGGTACCATCACTCATCTGCAGCGTGGTACCAGCTGTGGCAGAGCAGCTTGAGCTTCAAACCTTGCAGTTCAGGAGTGGCAGAATGCAGCTATAAGAGAGTAAGGGAAAGCACAGACTGTCAGTGCTCCTTTTGAAATATATTGGATCACTGGGAAAGCATCAAGATGAGCATCAGTAATTTTAAAAATTGCATATCTTAGGGAGAGATTCTCTCAAGGACTGGCATTTTATTTAAGTCTACATTGTGGGATGCTCCACGGTGTGCTTCTCTTTAGTTTCTCTCCTGTCCTCTAGTTTGCTCCAGTTACTCAAGGGCTTATTAAGACATTCAAAATGTTACTAGGTCACCAGACATGTTTGGGTTCTGGGTGCTCCTGAGATAGTCCTCTGCTCTGTCAGCTTTGCTGTTTGAAGGAAGATCAAATCTAATCTGGAGAGCAGGTTGAGAGCACACTTTAAAACAGTGTTAGTGTGGCTTCAGTTTTGTATCTTGTTAAATGCAGTTGAAATGCTGCAGAGGCTGAAAGATTGTAGTTGCTTTCCAAGACAAAGTCAGTGGATAAGGTATTAATGGCATGCATTTAAATCCATCCCACTCTTGTTTGCCCTCTATGACTAGTGGGCATTGGGAAAGTGGAGGATTCAAAGGTGAAGGGGCATGGTATGGAGGAGGCTGCTTGGCCAGGAAGACAGCTCATTTACTGGAAAAACTACAGATTTCACTGCTTCCCACCACTGTGGATCATGGCAAGTGACTGCTGCCCTGTTGCATCTGCCCAGCTGAATCTCTGCCCAAACCATGCTGGCTTCAGGGGCCACTCAGACACACAGCACATGTGTACACCCTTTGTACAGGAACTGAAATTCAACAAGTGCCACTGCAGGCAGCAGCACTCCCTGGCATGTTTGGAAATCTGCAAAGGAGGATACAAATTGTGTGGCAATTGTGAAGATGCTGTCCAGGGAACAAAGTGTAAGGCAAGGACAAGAGAACCCAGAGTTCAGTTCGTAACCCTGAGTCACTCCTGCTCTTCTGAATGCTTCCATGTGGATTAAGCCTCCCTGTGTGAGGAGGTTCACTGGAGTCTACAAAGTAAGCATATCTGAGGGAAAAAGTCATGGTCAATGTATGTGAAATGGATTTTCAGTGCCAAGAAAAATCATAAAACAGCCTTCTAAACCCTTAGCTGTTTTAAAGTCTAAACAAGACCCAAGGCTGGGTGACTTTATGCTTGGTTCCACTTGTGTGTCAATGGAAGGAGACAAGCCTAATTCTAGGAAAGAAGAAATTACTGTGGCTGAGGCCAAAGTGGTAACAAGCAAGTATAAAAACAGCAGCAAAAATAGTAGGAATAGTGTAGAATGACTTGTAATCAAGTTACATTAAAATGTCATGAAGAAAAGCAGATGAAAGTTACAAGAAGGAGGAAAACTCCAGAATGAGGCAAAAACAAGGGGTTCTCAAAATATGTAGATGAACCAAAATTAATCCAGATCCTTGTACTTTTGATTGCAGGAAAAAATGTGGTATTTGGGCTGTTGCTGTTGAAATGAGGTGGGTGGGGCAAGAAAATGAAAAATGGCTAGTGCAAGGGGAATGGCTAGTGCATCTCCAGTTAGATGCTGTCAAGGTCACAATCATCTGAAAATGACTGGGATCTTCAGGAGATCAGTCCTGTGTGCCATGTCCCATGTTGGCTGTTTGTATGTGTGCTCAGACTAGGAAGCCAATTCAGCTACCATTGTCTCAATTTGGTGTAGCTGGAATATCCCTGAAGCCATAGCAAAGGGCACAGATTCTTTTTCTTCTTTCAGAAATTGCTTGTGGTGTTAAGAGTGTTACTTAACTGTCACTGTTCCTCAACTTTCATGACCAGCACTGGGGCACTACCACTGCAGCTTCCAGAGTCCTCCATACCTATCCTCTTGACTACAGAAGACTTTATTTTGTAGAAAATACTCTTTGGCAAAGCCTTGACTCTTGTGTTACTATAATTAATCACCCGATTAATGCATTCAAGTGGGTAGGTATGAAATTAATTTTAACAATGTTCATGAGTTCCCCTGTTCATGGGTTTTCCTGTAGGAAAACTCAGACACAAGTACACATAGAAATGCTAAAGTTTCTCGTGTTGTCACAATACATGGAGATGTTCCTGGCAGGCATTACTGTGGACATGACTATGTAAAGAACATGGTACTTTAAAAATAATTGCAATTCACATTTATAGGGAAGCTGGAAGTGGATTAAAGTTGTAGCTGCCCCAATTTTGGTCTGGAGATTAGAGCAGCTGCAGGTAAAATGCCAGGGGACTGGCATTTTACCCATATAGGAGGGCACTGTATTGTGAAAGGTCCCACAGCTTGGGAAAAAAAGCAATGTTTTGTTTGTTGAAGTGGGAAAATGGGGTGGGAAGGTTGGAAGGCTCATGAGAGTGCTGGGGGGCTCTGGTGAGGAGGGTCCCTGTGACCACAGTGTGGTCAGGCAGGTGTCCCAGAGGGCGGGGGAAGGTCACGCTCTCGGGATGAGCAAGCAATTCGGTGCCGAAGCAATCCTCTGGCTGGTTGGAGGAAGCTCTGTGGTTGAGTTATGCAATTGTGCTCTACGAGGCTTTTCTCTGCAGAGTTTTTGCTACTCACAACTTTGAAAAGTGGGTGAGGTGGAGCCTTGGGTTCAGCTTGTAGGACTGTGTCTCTGGGTTTAAGGAGTCCTGATCAACTCCAGTGTTACAGACACAGAGAGAGGGACTGCTGCTCAGAAATTGATCCCTTCCCAAGTTCATCCTTTTTGAAAGCAATTTGATATGTTGGACTCTTTTACTTGCTTGCTTTCTTTTTGAAAGCTTTCACGTCGGCAGGAGGTAGGTAAAGGAAGCAGTCTCTGCCTCTGGAGTTAACTGGGGTTCCCCAAGCCTAGTTGCTGTGCTTTTCTGCTTGACTCCTTCACAGTTTGTAGCACTGAAACATTTTATTTTTAAGGGAGCTACTACACTCTCCCTCCCTACAGGAAACAGAATATAAAAAAAGAAAAGGGGAGGAAAAGAAAAAAAAAAAAAGTTTGGCAAGGAGCCAAGCCCAGTGACTGAAGTAAGAAGTAGGGAACTTGGAGTAAGTGTAGTTGCCGGGACACTGTATGTCATAGCGAGTCAGCGGCGGATTTTAAGGGTGTCGGAGCAGACACGCGATGCCCATCTCCCAGCGCAGATAAGGTTTGCGTCCTTAGGTGAATGTCCTGGCGCTGCGACTGCCAGCGAAGCCGTCGGTCCTGGGAGGGGATAAAGCTGCGTGTAAATGAGAAGAGAGGAGTGTACCGGAGTGCTATGGAGGGCAGCAACTTTGTTGCTGTGACTTTTACAAGCCTTCAAGGGTAAGATTTGACGCTTTCCTTCCGCTCTCTTGTTTTTCCTGACAGTTTCGGGGTGGTGCGGGGGACAGAAACTTGTGGGGTTTTTCCCAGACCCAAGAGTTTTGCGGAGCTTAATCAAAGCGCTAGGGGTTGAGCTTTTCCTACGGGCGAGCTGAGAGACGTCTGGGTGGAGTGAGCTGAGCTGTGCATGATTCCGAGCAGCAGCAGCAGCAGCGGCAGGAGGAGCAGCAGCAGCCGCCCGGGGAAGCTGCTATTGTTTGTTCCAGAGGGATCAGACTGCCTTTCTCTTTGGGAACCCGCTCCGCCACAGCTGTTGATCCGTAACTTGAGCGTCGTCGCAACTAACCTACCCAGAGGAGCTGAATGCAGTTTTTTTGACTGCCATCCTGGTGTCAGTTTAAAGAGTGTTTTAATGAAGACAGATGGAGGATGTTGGATCATTACTTTAAGACGTGGCAGATAACAGACTGAGCCTGTTTCCCAGCAATTACAGCTAATTGCATTGGCACATTGGAGTGTAGGGGTGGGAACGCAGAATTTCATGGGTTTCTGTAAATATAGATTGGAACAACACCAGAAAATAGCTGTAGGACTGGCTCACCTCATCCACGATACCTCTTCAGGTGTGGATAAAGCAGGGAGGTTCCAGGGATACTTCCAAACTCTTAGCACAGAGACGGTAGATTTAAACCAAAGGCTACACTACTTTTGTAAACCCTGATGGCAGGAGTGACCACTTACAGTGCCTTAAACTTATTCCAAGTTTTAACTGTGCCAAATCTGATTTCAATCCTGAAAAAGAGTAGTTTTTGGATTCAAAACACACATTTTGGTTGTCCACTCTGTAGCTAACTTTCTGTGTTTGCAAAGCAGGGAGTGGTACAACACATGCTATTCCCTGTTTTGCTCTTGAGGTATTCAAACACAAGAGAATGTAAGGAGGGGTGGAGAAATGAAAATAGTAACGTGGTTCAGTGCTGAAAGATGATTAATACTACTTATTTCTAATGGCTGACATTTTTGCGTCTGCTTTTGGTAAGGAAAAGCAAATACGTTGTTCTCTTTGGAACCAAAATTTGACAAATTTGACTGAAACAGTTAGTACAGCTTCAGTTCAAAGGGGCTGCTTGGCAAGCACACCTTTGTGTGGCACATGGGAAGGTCAGTTTGTGCCAGCTGTGCCAGGCCTTCGTGCTGCCCTAACCAGAGCCTTGGCAAACACTGTGCTGTGATGTCCTCCTTTTGCAATTCCTGTGGGTGACTGTGACTGTCCAGCTCCAGCATATGACATGTGCCAACAAGGGCATGGAAAAAACAGGGAGGTTGAGGACCTGACGTATTTTAAATCCTTAGTATTTTCTCAGATGTACCTCCAAATCCAGTGTAAAGTGATGCATGTTCAAAATTTAGGGACTGAGATCTCATATTTAACATCATTACTCCACCAAGAACAATGAGTGGAGAAAAGAAGTTTTCAACCTTTTTTGTCATGATCCTCACTGCCTGGCATCTATTTTCTCATATTTTGAGTTATTGGTTGGAAATTTAGTACTTTAGCATGAAAAATAATAGAATTCCAAGATCAGTGGGTATTTGGGATCATTACATCATCTAAACAGAAATTTTAAAAAACCCAAACTTTTGTGCAAAAACTGTCCTGACCTGAGAAGGTGAGTGGAGGCATGATATGCTTTCTGAATTTGTACCTGCACAGGGTTGTTTAAAGTTATTTATACCACAGGATGTTTGGTGGCAAAACTGACTGGAGAAATCTTGTTCTTCTGGCTAATTCTCCTCATTTCTGGGGGCTTGGTTCTGTACTTCAGCACAATTCACTGCCCCCTCAGATCTGATATGACCACTGCTTGGGCAGGAATTTCAGTCTGTACTGAACTACACCCCATGATCTGGATTAAAATAACCCTTCCAAAAATGATTGTATTTAACATGGATCATTTCACAGAGTCTGGGAATGAAGTGATAGGAACAGAGGCACCAAGTATATTCTAATTCATATTTATCATTGGATCTGATGTATCATATAGCTTTGTCCCGAGAAACAGGGCCAAGAAAAGAGGCATGTTTTCCATCCACAACATCTGCTCTGCATTCATCCGGCTTGTGCCATGCCTTTGGTCATTTTGCCACTCAAGGATACAGTGGTGGGAAATGCCTCCCTCCTCCCACAGTTTGCAGTACAGCCCTCAGTGAACCTTTGCAAGGCCCACATGTTGTAGCTCATTGCAGCTCACTCCTCATGCAGGAGGAGCTTTGCACTTGTGTCCTCAAGCCAAACCATTGAATTGTGGAGTTGTTTGGGTTGGAAGGGACCTTAAATATTGTCCTGTTCCAGTTCCCCTGCCATGGGCAGGAGCACCTTTCACTAGTCCAGGTTGCTCAGAGCCCCATCCAGCTGGCCTTGAGCATTTCCAGGGATGGGGCACCCACAGCTTCTCTGGGCAGCCTGTGCCAGAGCCTCAACACCCTCCCAGTAAAGAATTTCTTCCTAATATCTAATATAAGCCCACTCTCTTTCAGTTTAAAGCCATTCACCCTTGTGCTAGCATTACATGCCTTGCTGAAAGTTCCTCTCAAGCTCTCTTGTAGCCTAAGTACTGAAAGTTGCTCTAAGATCTCACCTTCCCTTCTCCAGGCTGAACAACTCCCTCTCTCTCAGCCTTTCCTAACAGCAGAAGTGTTCTATCCTTCTGATCATCTTGGTGCCTCCTCTGGGCTGACTCCAGCAGGTCCCTGTCCTTCTTGTGCTGGGAGCCCAGCTCTGGATGCAGTGCTCCAGGTGGGTCTGAGCAGAGCAGAGCAGAGGGGCAGAATCCCCTCCCTGCCCTGCTGCCCACAGGGCTCTGGATGCAGCCCAGGACACGTTTGGCTCTCTGGGCTGAGTGCACACAGCCAGCTCATTTTGAGTTTCTCATCCAGCAGCTCCCTCAAGCCCTTCTCCTCTGGTCTGCTTTCAAACCACTCTCTGCTCAGCTTGTGCTTGGGATTACCATGACCCACCTTGTTTCTACCTCTCTTAAATGAGGCAAAATTTGTTTTGTGAAAAAACATCACTTCCCTATTCAAGACCTGTCAAAGCAGCTTCTCATTGTGGCTGTTGAAACGCCCAGAGCCCTTGATCAAAGTGTCAGCAGCCATAAGGCAGGTGGGTTGTCCGTGTGTGGATTGTCACACATTGCAGATGTGTGTGTGAGCAGCAGAAACTCTGTAGAGCCCTGTAGGTACAACAGTTTTCTATGGTGAGAGGGGATAATTTATTTGCAGCTTATACACCCAATTCCCTGTAAGAATTGGGAATTTGAACTTTAAATAATTTCTGCAATAGGGCCTGAAAACATGGGGAAACAACACGAGTCCTGTTAAGCTGAGGGGACCTGCATGAGTGCTCAAATACTCTGAGCCCCAGTTGATTACTGATAATGCAGGGTACCTGGGGTAAAAAGAAATTAAGAAAGTAAAAAATAATCAAGTGGAAAATGGAACAACAAAGAGTCCAGAAGGGCTGAACACAGACTGTGGAAAGCAACTAGAGGAGACTGAAGCAGCACTTCACTTTGTCTGACCATGGCTGGTGCCAGGGAAAATTAACACAAGCAGGAAATTGCCTTTTTTCTGACTGTAGAATGTTTTTCGTGTGTTTATGGGTTTTTAATTAATTCAGGAAAAGGAGGCTATGAAATTGTCCTACCAAAATCTGAGAAGTACTTAATACCACACAACAAAAGAAACATGAGATAACCTTTTTTCCCTGATAATTTTAATTTTTTTTTTCCCTGGAAAGCATAAAGAGAAATTAAAACTGCAATTAAAAATAAATGTGAGTGATAGGGGGCTGATGACCCGTCATTGCAAGTTTGGAACGGAAACTGAATCTCAGATTTGAAAAATAGGAAAATAAAGAAAACTGAACAGGGGCATGAATTTTGATTATGTGTGAAATCTCTGGGGGAGAAAAAATACCCTGGTGGACGTTGCTGATAAATACAAGTGCAAAGATGTTGAACTATGCAGGTAGAACTGAGAGTCTAAAATAACCCAAGGAAAAAAAACCTGGGGCTGAAAGGCAGGGAGAGCCAAGGTCAGCCAGGAGAGCACATCTGTCTGCACAAGCTGTGATAAGTGAGACAGGCTGGAGCAGTACCTGTTGCTCCACCAAAGAGGACAACTTCACCACTACTTGCTTGTGTTTCTTTTCACACTGGCAGCCGGTGGTCAACGAACTCTCAGACTGAAAACAGACACCTGGAAGTGTGACAGTGTCCTGTCACAGGGGGGTGTGAGCAGGCAGCCTTGCACAGAAGCCAGAGCCTTCATGAGGGTGGCTCTCCTCTGTAAAGAAGCATGGGGATTAGATGTGTGAGTCAATAACAAAGCAGTAAAGGAAGGTATTTGCAATATTATGAAAATAAAGGGTACACCTCAATGCAATAGGGGTGTGTCCAGACCTCAATGCCATAATCTGTGTGCCCATTGAATACTGACACATTTGCAAATGACATTGTGGTTTGGGCAAGTCAGGAACTGAGTTTTGCCTAGAGGATCAGGTCAGCTTGGGGAAGATTCATACATAACTCCTGGGATTTAACTAAGTGAGCAGGTCTGCCAGGTCTGTGTGGTGGCAATGACATATTGGAGAGGTAATTGGTGAAAATGGATGTGGCAAAGTTATCTTCCACCTCTGCCCTAAAAGACAAAGTTTTGTGGGAATTGAAAGCCTATAAGGGTATTTGTGCTGCCATGATGGTAATTTAAATTTACTGCTGAATGAAGACGTTCAATGCATGCAATCCTGATTTAATGCACTGAGAAGCTGTGAGAACTACATGCTTTCCATATCAAAACACTGTATTGTTTCAGTCTTCTTGTCATGCTGCAGTCCCACCAGAAACCAGGGTTCAAAGAATCACAGTAATTAACAAAAGCCATGTGTCAGAGCTGAAGGAAGTTTCAGGTTTTTGTTTGGAAGATGTGAAAGTCTGTTGTTTGTTTTATGTTATTACTGATAAAAGAAAGCTTATAACCACCTTCGCTTCTCTGCTCCCCAAAAAATAAAAACATCCTTTTTGCACCCTCTGCTGAAATTATATGCCTTGTCAATTGAGTACATGGCTGGGAGAGGTTTGGTGGCTGGGGATTGTTTTTCTAAAAAGTTTGGAAAATACATGAAGATCCAGGGTTCGCAGGGGTCATGTAATCATCAATATGATGATTATAACCAGTTAACATTTTGCATATTTGTGCTGACAGTGAGGAGTGGCTTTTGTTTTTCTGAAATGTTCTGCAAATACAGCAACATCCAGAGTTCATATGGATCATGTAATCATCAATATTTTGATTACAGCCATCCTTGTGCTGCCAGGATTACCAGATCAGTGATTATCAGACTCCTGGTGCTTTAAGAAATCTGAGGTCTTTGCCTCTGTGTGTGTGAAGAGTGTCTCACTCTTCCCACCATCTTATGGGGAATTCTTTGTCCTTGTTAGTAGACTTTTGTAAGACATAGTTCTGATTTTAAAATGTGGAAGAAATGTGTTGAAAGTGATAGACTGAGGTCAGGGATGGAAAGTAAGTTTGGTCAGCAGGGTCAAGAAATCTTTAGGTTGTGGCATTGCATATTTTAACTTTAGGGGTTTGGCTTCACAGGCAGAGAAGTTCTGGGGAGAGGGGGTACCAAAGCATTTGTCATGATGAGCAGAAACAATTGGAGGAGTGAATAGAGAAAGGACATCTTCCAAGGATAGTGGGCACAGAGAGGCTCCCAAACTCCTCACTGAATTCAGATTCATGCAACTGCAGCTTTGCTGGAGCATCTGGAGAACAAGTTTGACATATGCAAGGATTGTAGAGCTTTCCTTAGAAAATGTTTACCTTTTTTTTTCCTGCAAACACATGAAGTCCAAGCTCTCACTGGTGATGGTGTTGTATCAGGCTTGCATTTGGGCAGTGGCATAGGCTGTGTTTGTAAGTCATGTGTGTGTTTCCAATATGACATATTTGCTATTCCTGTCTCTTTAGGCGCCCTTGCTCTGCACAGATAGCATAGGACACATGGAAAAACTACATTCTGTTACCTCGAAAACTTGTTCTAGATAGACTGTGACTCTCTCAAGTGTCTCAGCTTGCCTCACTGACCACTTAAGCAACTGCTACAGTGTTCCTGTTGATTCAGGCTCCTGGTCACAGAGCAATGCCAGCTTTTCTCATGTTCACAGATCCTCTAGGTTGTCAGCACCAACATTACCTTCAAATCCTTTAAATAAACTTGTCTGATGATTGGGACACTGAAAATTTCACCACCAGACAGTTTTGATGTGATTGTTTCTAATGGTCTATTCCTCTGCCTATCAGGATTTATTCAAGGCCATAAATCCATTTCTGGTGCCTGGCCTTAGCTTCTGGGCCAGGCAATTTGCAGCCAGTGGAGGAGAAATTTGATTGTAGTCTGCCCCAAACATGCAGGATGACCAGCAATGGACAACAGTGAGGGCTAGCACGTGTTGAGCAGCAGCAGATTTACAGGAAACCAGTGCTTCCCGCTGCTTCCTCCTCTTCAAGGAGGCTGGTCTTGCTCTGGGTAGACACTCAGTTCCTCTGTACCTAAAGTACAAGCTCTGGGTGTATTTCTCATTTTCATATAGCACCAGTCTAGTGGGAATCTCCTTTTCAGTCTCTCCTCCACCGGCCCCTTCTTTGTGCCATGTCAGGTGATGAATTGACCAACCTTTCCCAGGTAAAGTAGCCCCCTGATGCAACCTGAAAACTTAAGATTGTTTCGTATTTTAATGCATTCTAGATGATAAACTGTGTCTGCTGGCCACAGTGCTTAGGAATTTGTTTCCCCCATTTATTTGGCATAGAATGACATGTATGTGCTGCTCTATGTGTTGTGAATTGCCTTCTCTTTTCTCTTGCAGAAGTTCCATGGAGTTGGACTAAAATAAAGTTTTGGGATGTCTCTATTTGGATTAAAATTTGGAAAGAAGAAATTGAAAGGTGAGTGTGGTCTGGTAATGCCACTGTGATGGGAGCAAAGGAATGTGAATACAGCACACGTGCAAGTCCCTGAGCTCCTCTTTGGGAGCACGTCTGGCCCAGAGCAGGTGGGGGCAGATACACTTTCTTTCCTTTTCCTGCACTTCATACTGCCTTGGAGGAGTGCTGCAGACTGGGTGCCAGTGAAGGGGGGCATGTGTGCAGCAGGACCAGCTACAGAGTTTGTGCACTGTTGTGACACATGACTGCCATGGGGAAGTTGGGTTTTGGTGGTTTTTTCTACAGGAATCCTTTGCGGGAGTGGGTGGATGAGCAGTGCACATTGCAAAGGTCCAGTGCAGTCTGTGGATGATGAAATGTACTGGTGCATCTCAAATTCTGTGTCCAGTTTTGAGCCCCTCACAAGAAAGGCTTTGAGGTGCTGGGATATGTCCAGAGAAGGGAAAAGAAGCTGGTGAAGGGTCTAGAGCACAAGCTGAGAGAGCTGAGGAGAGTTTAACTTGGAGAAAAGGAGGCTCAGAGTAGACCTTATTGTTTTCTAAAAGTACCTGAAAGGAAGCTGTAGTTAGGTGGGGGTCAGTCTCTTCTCCCAGGTAACAAGCAACAGGACAAGAAGAAATAGCCTCAATACTTTAGGGGAAGTTTAGATTGGATATTAGGAAAAATTTATTCACAGAAAGAGTTGTGTTGTTATAGGAACAGGCTGCCCGTGGCAATTGTGGAGTCACCATCTCTGGAGGTGCTTTTAACAGATGTGTAGATGTGGCATTTAAGGACATGGTTTAGTGATGAAGTTGGCAGTGCTGGGTAAACAGTTGGATTTGCTGATCTTGGAGGTCTTTTCCATTCTAAACAATTGTATGATTCTATTTTATGATGGCAATGGCCCAGATATTCCTTCCAATCAGAAACAGGAAGGGTAAATTAGAGACATGCACCATGAGAGCACACCCGTGTGTGTACCCTGAGAGACCCAGCCTCTGGTCAGGGATCCAGGTCTGCGGACATGGTGAAGAAGAAAAGTCTCTAGGCTTTCCTTTCAGGGTGTTCCTCTGTATTTGGAATGTAAATTGTGGATTTGTAATGTGGAATTACTGCCCTACTTGTATTTTGACAAGAAATTCTCTTCCAGCCTCTCCGAGCTCAGAGGACTGAACAGCTTTTTCCCAGGGGTTTATTTTTGCAATTGTGCTGCTATTTCCCCTTCCTGGACCAGGGCAGACTGTGAGCCCTGGTGTTAAGACAGGGGCATCCGTTTGCTTCTCTGTCAGTCCCAGGAGAGGAGGTTGTGATTGCTCCCAGGGAAGGATCTCTGCCAGCCCCAGATATTTTTTACCCCATCTTGGCTTTGCAGATGAGGGAGCACAGGTTTGTCTGTGAGCCACTGTCCACTCAGGGCACCCCCACTTACAATGCAGTAGTTGCTCAGATTATCAAATAGATTCTGTTGCTATATTAGGAAAGTGTTTTGTTTTGCCTGGGCCCAGGCCTGGATTTCAGCAGGGAAGGGTTCAGCCCCCTCACACTCAAACAAATATTTGAGAAACTTGGCTCTTCCTAGATATAAACCCTGTATTTTATTGGGAAGAATAATTTCTTTTCACATCAAATCATCAGTTGAAAAACAGTGAAGGCAAACTGGAAAAAGTTCAGAGGATAAAGGAAGCAGAGGTGATCAGGGAATGAGGAGCTTCCACAACAGGAAGCTGAGAGTGTTTTCTCCTCCTCTTGTGTTTTTAATTATTTTGCCTTGCAGCCCCAAAGCTATGACTGCTCCTTGCAAGTGTTTAACCAGACGTGTTAGCTCGAATGTTAACTAGAATGACATTGTTGAAGTGCTATTTTAATCCAAGAGTTTATAAGTGTTTGTAGAAGTCCAAAGGACTGTGCAAGATTTTACATGTGTTTGTAGAAGTCCAAAGGACTGTGCTGCCTGAGAGCAGGCAAGGCTCTCCCACAGGGAACATCCCATGTGCTCATCTTGGAGGGGCAGTACTGCTTATGGAAAGACCAAACTTCTGTTCCAAAAACAAAGCTGGATGATGATTGACCTTGCTGAAGAGCCATGATCATGATATGACTTTAATTGGAGGGAATGTTTTACCTCAGGCATCAGCTGCTGGACCTGGGATAAGGATTGCTCCCATGAGACCCAGCATATCTCCCCAGCAAGGCATGGTTTCCACATGAGCTGAGGTGCAGGTGAAATATGATAGGTTTAGTTTAAGGGGACAGGTTACATGGTCTTAAGTTTCTTGGAGATAAGGGTTGGCTTTTTATAGTCTCAAGTTCTTTATAGAAGTTTATCAGGAGTGTAACTAAAACGCAGCTCATGTTGACACACAAAGATGCCTGGAGGAGCCCAGTTGCTGGATAATGTTGGTGCAGCTGTTCCAGCTGAAGCAGGGAAGTACACCTCTTAGATAAGCAGCAGAGGTGTTTCTATGGAAAAGGTGCCTGAGATCTTTTACCCTGAGGTTTATCCTACGGTGAACATGGGTGGAACGGAGAGGAAGGGGGACACTTCTAGTTCATCAGATGTGTGGAAGGTTGGAGATGGCTGATTGTTGGAATCTGAAATGCAAGGAATTCTTGGAACTTTGGGCCTGTAAGCTAAAGCTTGGAATTTAACACAGGAGTTGATCTGAGACCTTGGAAGAGGCTTCTGAACTTGAGTACTAGAAGCAAGAATGTGGATTTATAGTTTAAAGCAGAGACACGTTAAGAAGAAGAAAGTTTAGAGATTAATATGTAGGGTAAAAAAGGTACTTACAAAAGTAAACAATAAGTTTAGAATGTAGTAGGGTAGTTTTGTGTATCATAACATGATTGACTAATTAATTGGCAGTAAGATTGGCTTATCTTACAGTGTAAGATTGGCTTACACTGTAGCATGAGTCCATAAGACGAAATATTTAAGGATTGGGTCAAAAACATAAATATCCTTGTTGGTTGTGTTTTATTGATCAAGAAATCCTTAAAAGGTCTTGTAACTAGGAATTTTGTGGCCTTCTGAACAGTGCAGTAAAGATGTGAGCTGAGCCAACTCAGAAGTCCCATCTCTAATTCATTCAGAATTCTTTAAAAAATCCCCATAACTGGTGCCCTGTGGTAACTGTGGAACATCTCTGTTCACTGCCTTCCTCCCACAGTGGTTTAGTTCAGCACTGGAGCTTCATACCTTGAGGACAGGGATAGGCAGGTTCTGTCCATCAAAAAAATGGGAATAGAGAGCAGGGAGAATTCACCTACCCAGATGGAAGAGCAGTCATTACTGCAGTTTCATCTCCATAAGCCCAGCCTCAGGGCACTGTGAGAGGAGGAAGAAGGTTATAAATCGAGCTAGGGTTTTTGGAAAGCTCCCCTGGGTTTTCCTCCTTGCCACTCGCCAAGGCAGCTGGGCTTGGAGCAGGCAGGCTCTGGGCAGAGCTTGGCAGCTCCTGAGGAAGGCAGCCCATGACTGGCACTATGGGACATCTAGCTCAGCTGCCTTCTGGGATCCCCATTCCGATCCAATCGGAAGTGTCTCGCCACAATAGACATTGAGTATGAAAAATATATTTAGTTTTACATAATTTCCCATGAGGGAAATAACTGCGAATTGAAAAACTTCTCAAAGTTAGTTTTGGAGCTGTATTTATTTTTATGATTTTTTGCATCACTTCCTATCTCTGTGCATTGCTGTTGTTAACAACATGTGCAATTGTGTTAAGCTGTGGTATTTACCAGCATGTCTAAGAGATACTGTTTTCTAGTAAAGGAAATCATATGTGCCAGCCAGTCACGGTCAGACTAGTTTTCAAAATAAAAACACAAGACTAAAAAAAGCTGCTTTTTTTTTGGCATGCCAATATTAGTAAAAATATTGTGAACTATTATCAGAAATAAAACCAGGACACAGAGTGATATAAAATTCTAAACCAACTGTGAAGGGGGAAAAATCAGTTTTTCAAAATTAAGAAAAGGCAATTTATACTGCTAATATATTTGAAAAATGTATATTTCATCCTGAAGTGGACTGAAACAAATATGAAAAGACATAGATGCTTCTTGAGAATTAATTTGTTGCCAGGCGTTTTTGAGACATGATGACTCCCCACCTCTGCCCAGAGCCAGGGCAGGTGGCTGAGATATTGCCAGGAGTAGGAAAGGAAGGAAAACAAGAACTGGTGTTATTGCAGGAGATGGGAAAAGGGAAGAGATGAGTCAACCTATGTCCCTTCCTAGAAAAACCTACATGAGAATATTTTCAGGTTTAAGGTTATACAACACTTCTTCCACCTGTGTCCCAAGATTGCTATTTGACCACAAATGTTGTATATGCTGTGCAAATCTGGGGCATCCTTTTGGAGCTGTCTTTTCTTCTTTTCCCTTTTCTTATGGTGATAATAGAAAGTGCTGTTTTTAGAAAAGGGCAGGGTCTACCACTGAACTTTATGTTGATATTAAAAATGTACTAGACCTGAGGCAGAGATATTTCCACCTCACCCTCAGGGTTTTTTGTTTCAGACCACTCATCTGCTGTATGATAATAGAGGAGGTCAGTACATCACCAAAGTGGGCCCTCTGTCAGTGATTCCAGTAGCAAAATATTTTGGCTTCTATACCAGGGGTATATGGAATGTTTTACTTGTGTGAGAAATTCCACTATGTGTGGTGTTTGTTTGATGCTTAGCAGGAGGCTGAGCTCAGCACCAATCACCAAAGACACTGTCCATGATCACAAAAGTGTATTTATTGAATTTTATTTCTTCAGGAGGAAGGAGGATTCTTGGCTTTTTGAGGCAAAAATACATAATAAATATATTTATTTAATAATGGAGGGACAGGAAGGATGAAAGAGGGCTAAACCCATTGATGATGGTGTCCCCATAAGGTCATTATGTATGCTTTTTCTTAATTAAATGACTCACACTCAGCACAGTGTACTCCATTTCTGAGATGAAAATACATGTGATTGCCAGCATAAATCCTCTCCAGCCAGAGAGTCTACACAGAAGAGGGGGCATCTGCACATTAAAAATGTGTGGGTTTGTAGCATGGAGTCCAGGAGAGCCCCTCCTATGAGTCAATAAAAAAACCGCATTTGTTTGCCAGGCAGCTGAACATGTTCCTGCTCCGAGCTGGGCTTGGCTCTGACCTCCCTCTCCCCCTTTCCATCCCACTGGTTTCTCAGTGCTGCTGCTGCCCCAGCCACACTCACTGAACCCTGCCAGGCTCTGGCTGCAGTTCAGGACAGGGATGGGCTTTGGTTTCGTGCTGCAGAGCAGCAGGTGTGCAGCCCTGCTCAGGTTACAGCATGAGGGTGGCACTCAGGAAATGAGGGTCTGACAAATGTCTGTGTCCCAGACTGCCTGTGAAATATAGAAATTTAACCACTATGACCCTCGGACCTGTCATACGGCTCTTTGCTTCGCCCCTGCATCCTCTGATCCATATGAGGTGATGAACCTTTGGCGTAAAGATCCCTGGCTGTGGTTTTGGATGAAGTTCACTTGCTGCAGCTCTGATCCCAGAAAGGCACTGCTGTACTATGAAGGTGAAATTCTGTGGTATCAGTGCTGTAAGAAATAATACCATTGTCTTTACCCCAGTGACAGGGACTCTACCCAGACACAGCACCTGAAAATAGAGACACTTGTTGCATAGTTATTTCACCTCAAATGATTGCAAAAAGGGGCAATTATTGCTTTAAGGTGCAAGGAGATTTTAGCTATTAGCTTGTATAATTACCTCCTAGTAGAAAAATATCTTGGTTGCTTAACACATTATATGATGACTTGCCCTCTCCCGTGGAGTTGCCTTTCGGTGGAGACTGTAATTCCCAGGTTCTTTGAGGGGAGGATAGAGGTAATGACTCACCATGGCAGTTTTCAGTCTCTTGTGCGCAAAGAGGAGCAGTCCAGCAAAGACCAGAAAACAGGGCCAGGACTTGTCTGTCTGTTAAGAGGTGACTGATCTCCTGGATGCTGGGTGTGAGGTGGCCACAGCTGAGAGGTTGTACCAGAAGTTGGGGCACATAGTGATGATGAGGTGCCCAAAAGTAGGCACAAAACAAAAGTTAGGAGGGAGATGAGACAAGGAGGAAGGAGGTAGCTGGAGACACGTCATGAGATGTGTGACTAGAGGGGGTCTTCTGAGACCTCTTACAGCCTGTTGCAGTAGAGACCTGAATTACAGTCCCAGTAGGGTCAGTTCCCTCGAACCAGAACAATCTGTTACAGCTTTCACAACTTGTTAATAGCTTAGCTAAGAACCACTCAATAAGGGAAGCTGGGGAGATGAGTCTGGCTCCTGGATGCCATTCTTTGTAGCTGGTCCAGGGCAGAGTTTTTGCTCTTGAGGTCACTTGTTTAAAGGGTGGAGGAGAGATTATTATTTTCACAGAGTTTATGCTGTCTCTGTTCTGTTGTCAGGGTTAGTTATGCAGGCACTCCCCTAATTGGTCTGTGTTCATTTCGTGCATGAAGTATCAGTGCCTGGTTTGTACGGGACTTGGCAAAACCAGGCAGATCTTAACCTCACTTTTCTTGGAGCCACAAGACCCAATATCTACAAAACTTCTCTAATACCCCGTTGAAAGCACTTCTCTTGGCATATGCTCCTGAGCATAAACCAGAAACAAATTTCCAGGCTGTCTGACCAGATCTTGAATCTAACCTTTTTCAGGACTTTTCCATGCAGCAATCCTAAAGTAAGAAGGCTGGTGGGCTGCCAGTTACATTTATAGCTGGCTTTTTGGCACAGGTTTAATTTTATTAAATACAGATGTTATTCTGAGGTTTAGCTTCTAAAACTGTCTGCCTGAGAAAACAGGCACTTTCCCAGTGACTTGGTCTCAGTGGTTAGACCAAGAACTGGGCACTAAGCCATATTTATGTACGCCGAGTTTCCACTGCTGAATAATTTAAAATAGTTTTCAGTGGCAGTGAAATGATAACTTGGAGCACAAATACCATTCCTTCTTTCCAGTGAATGCAATTTGCAGAAGCAGAACATTTGATTTACTTAGAGATATATTAAAAAGTTTCAAGAAATGAAAGACTTCTCATCTGATATCCATACAGTTTCACCCTCCCTTTTTCCTCATTGCTTTCAGAATCAACAGGGCATGATAAGACATGTATGCTTGGATCTACAGCCAAAAACCCCTGAGTTATGGTTTCCAGGCAAAGATGGTGTAATGCTTGACTTTTTAAATTTTTTTGTTTATTGTGATGATCCAAGAGACTTCATTTCTGTCCAGACTGTTCCAGAAACAAATGAGAGTTGTGTGGTCTGCACTGGTTGAGAACTGCTGGATTAGGAGGCACAGCAGTAGGACCTCACAGTCCTCAGCTGATAAAAGCCACTGAGGCAGTGTTGCCTTGTGCAAGTGGTCACAGTGGTTCTCCCTTGGTGTAGCCAGAGGACAGGAAGTTCTCCTTGCTGATGCTGCTGGATGAGGCTCCCTGGGAAATTTATTGTGGTTTATCTTGATTTAGCCACAGATATTGGCTGTTACCCAGCAGGAAAATTAAATTCTTGCCACTAGGAATTAGCCTTGTATTTTGGCCTTTAGGGACACTGCCTCTGAGAGACGTGGTTTGCTATGGCAGGCAAAGGCTCCACTCAGTTTTGAACCAGGTTCGGAGTTACCTGGGGCCTTAAGAAAGGGTTATCACAGAAAACCTGCCCTTAGGTGCTGTATGGGAGTGCAGTGCCATTTCTGTTCTGTTCCACATCCCACTGTCTCACGTTTCTGTGCCATCCAGAGCCTTTTGCTGCCTGTAATGTTTCTCACATAAAAGACACTTGGAGAGCGTGTCTCTCACTCTTCTGAGAGGTTCCTTTCCCCACTGGGGCACGTACATGTGTCAGCTTTCTTCCAAGAGCATTTGAGACTCTTGAGTTCAAATCCATGTGTCAAAGACCCAGGGGCAACCTGAGAAAGGGGATGGCTTCTTGCTCCCTCAGTGTGCCCTGGGAAGAGCAAAGTAGCTCAGGGCATGTTCAGCTGTTGCCTGCAGCACTTGGATTTCTGCTTCTGCATACAGAACAGAAAGCCACAAAGGACTTCAGAAGCTGCTGCGCAACACCAAAGCTCTCCAAAGCTTTGTCATCTATTCCTATTTACATTAACACCATTTATCTTTTCTGTGGCACTTCTTCCAGGACTAGGTTTGGAGCCCCTGAGGAGGGGATAAAGGTAGCACTTACTGTATGGCAGGAAACAGGCAAGTGTTGGGAAGTTCTGTTTCTCACAAATAGCTTTGTCTTTCACCAGCTTTAAGAATACCAATTGCTCTCAGGAAAATTCCTGAAGGAGCACATAACACAACAGCTGAAGCCCGGCAAGTCTGGACCTCTTGAGCTCTGCTTCTGTTTTCCTCTGGGACACCAGATAAGTGACTCTGATCTCTTGGTGCATTGTTCTCCCCATGGTGAAGATAAGAAAAGTTTGTCTGAGGAAAGCAGTGAAGGATTGAGCACATTGAGGGTATTGAATGAAGCCACTGGTGGTTGATCTGGATCATCCATTTGGGACAGACGGCACCTGATTTCAAAATGATTGATACTGTTAGATGTGCCTGAAAAAGGAGAAAGGCAAATTTGCCTACTAACAGAGGTTTAGATTAGTGATTAGAAGACTTGATGAAAATAGCTGACAGACGGAGACCAAAAAATGGTGATCTGAAAAAGGGCTTAAAGATTAGGGATGGTGTGTATTTACAGGGTCATTGAAGGAAAAGGAGGAAGGCTAGCACTTCAATGCATTGAACAGCTTAGATTCTTGCTAATGCAAGAGTGAGCAAACAGGAAGAACTAGTTATCTTAACACATCATTTAATAGGTGTAATAGACACGTGCTGTGATAACTCATGAGGCTGGAATATTAATAGAAAAGAATAAAACTAACTCTGTATGGTTAACAGAAGCTTTCCTTTCATGATTACGTGGTCTGAAATGCAGCTTGAAGAAAGAGATGAGCAAACTGCAGATCTCTTAATAATGCTACAAGGTAATGAACACAAGCATAGAAAACCAAGAAGGGCAGTCTTTTATGGAAAAAAAATAAATTCTGAGAGGCAGGATATGGTGGTAAAGGAAGAATTCCATCTATGCAGAAGCAGAGCTGGAAAGAAGTGTAGAGGAACACGACCTACTCAGCTGGCACAGAGTTTTGGTGCAGAGGTGGGTAACTTTTTGGAATGGAGAGGAGGTTGTTTCAGAAGTGATTCCCTCCAAAAGGGAGGGAATGGGAGGAGCTGACTGGTCCTCTGAAGCTGGAGGGAGTGCAAACAGGAATAGTTATGAAATGATGTGGTGGTTCTTAGGAAAAAGTGACGATATCAAATTGTTTAACATTGACTTCAAGAAAGAAACCTTCAATAAATATGAAGAACTAATAGCTGAAACCTCATGGAAGGAATCCTAGGGTGGGGGGAGAATTAGACAGAGCTGTCATTTCCTTAAATAATTGATATTAGGGGACATATATTATTAATTGATATTAAGGGCACATATATTATTGATTGATATTAAGGGCACATGTATAAGTTATCACCTTTCAGAGAAAGGCTCAGAAGGATGAGTGAAATCAGAAGCTCCCCAAAGCTCCCCAAAGCTTCAGACAAAGGAAGGATGTCTCTAGAAGGTGCAAAACAGTTTGTTTTATCCAGCACAAACAGTGTGGCAAAGGCTCGAAGTGAGAAAAGGCTATCAAGGACATGAAGGGCAATAAAAGTTGTTCTGTAAGAGTTGGGGTCTCTGGGGAGGCTCAGTGGAAAAAGCCTAGCAAATAAAGCCAAGAAATCAGAGGGGTTTTGTTGTGGTGTGTTTGTTGGGTTTTGGGTTTTTTTTCTTTTTTTCCCCTCTAGATATCTAACATAATACTTGCCAAAAGCAGAGGAGGGAGGGATAGGTTTTGGGCTGGAATAGAGAGAGAATGTGTTGACTGGGTTAGGTAAAGCATGCCCTGGAGCAGTTCTGCCCTTGAGAGTCTGGCTCACAGGCAGGAAAAGTTCAGAAGTCTGGGAAGAGAGCAAGCACAGGGAAAAGAGAAAAGCTGAGCAATTATAGATGCATTGGCTTCACTTGAGTAAAGGTTAAAACAATACAGCAAACCACTTCAAAGTAACCAGGAGTGTGTGTGTGGGGGGAAGAGATGATTAACAGTCAGCAGTCCTGAAAAACTGCATCAAACCAAAATTAATTTTGTTTTAGTGGTAGCTGGAGGGCTATTGAAAAAGCCTCAGATAGCTGCCATGTATCTTGACTGTCACTTGTGGCATTTTTACAAGTAAACTGGAGATACATGCTGGAGATAAAATCACAAAACAGTGAGTGCCAGATTTCTCAGAAAAAAAGAAGACATTAACAATAGATATTGATGACTGATAAGGAAACTTGAAAGATTCATCAGGGGTATATCCCATCCTGAGTCTGGTATTCAATATTTACTTCTACATCTTGGCTGACAGAATAAAGAACACACTTAGTACATCTGTGAATGGCACCACGCTGGCAAGAGCTACAAGCACACTGAAAGACAGGATTGGAATTGACTACTTGGAGAAATAGTCTGAAAGAATTTGGATGCAGTTCAGCAAGGACAAATGATAGATTTGCATTTCCTGATGAGGCATCTGGCTCTGCCAGAAAGGATCTGCCAAAATGGATCATATGCTGGGAAGCCGTCCTCTGTGTGCTGGTGGTGCATAAGGATGTTACTTTTAATGACTCCTGGGTGAATTCTTATGCACGATGTTCATTGTCTGCAAGGAAAGTTATATGTCCCTTGTGCCCTGGTCAGCTTTGGTAAGGCCTCAGCTGCAAACCATGGCCCACTTTGGGCATCCATCCATAACGGGCTGAACTAGGTGGGAAGCCCACTGGAGGGGGCACCAAGGGTGATGCTCCTTCCAATGGATTAATGGATAAGTAGTGAATGAAGAAAGAGGAGCTGCTTGCCCTTGGGAAGGCTAGTGTAAGGCATAACAGCCTTCAGTATGTAGGGAACTTGGAACCACAGAATCACAGAATCCCTCCACAGAACAGCCCCAAGAACCACAACTCATGCCTGAGGACACTGCCCAGTGTTTCTCGAACTCTGTCAGGATTGCTGCTGTGACCACGTCCCTGGAAGCTGTTGCAGTGCCCAACCACCCTCTGGGTGAAGAACCTTTTCCTGATATCCAACCTAAATTTCCCCTGACACAGCTTCAGGCCATTCACTCTGGTCCTGTCACTGAGCACCCAGAAGGGAGATCAGTGCCTGCCCCTCCTCTTCCCCTCCTGAGGAAATTGTGGACAGCGATGGGGTCTCCCCTCAGTCTACTCCTCTCCAGGCTGGACAGACAAAGTGACCTCAGGTGTTCCTCATATGGCTTCCCCTCAAGTTCCTTCACCATCCACATGACCTTCCTTTGGTCTCTTTCTAATAGCTTTTATACCTTTTGTACACTGTTGTGCCCAAAACTGCACACAGGACTCAAGATGAGGCTGCACCAGTGCAGAGCAGAGTGGGACAATCCCCTCCCTCAACTATCTGTACTTTGCATCCTTGGCAAACAGCACAAGGAACTTAGGGGAAGCAGAAGACTGCCTTTGACCCTTCTGGGAGAAGACAAAACCTCTTGAAATTTAAGTAATGACTTTTATGTTAGATAATACAGGGAAAAACTGCCCTAGGGGAAGGAGACTTCAGTCCTGGAATGGGCAATTGAAGAACAGCTGTTGCTGGAGTTTTTAATGTTATTTTTGGGGAAGACAGGCAAGCCCCTGCTTTGAGGTAATGGACAGATTTGATGACCTTTTGATATCCTTCCAGTAATTTTTGATTTCATGACAGATGTGGGGATGGTGTTCCATCAGTGGGATGATGCTCAGAAATGCACCTGTACTGGAAGAAGGGTGCCAACTGTAAGCTGATAGCAAAAGCTCCAGAGACTTCAGGGGGAAGAGAAGGAGCAGAGCAGGAAGAGTGGGCAGCACTAGTTAAGTGGGAACCCCTACCCAGTAGGGGACAACCTGACCAGGCACGGGCATTGCAGCGAGTGGTGCTTGGAGGAGACGTGTTCCACGGTGTTAAGAGTGCCAGGGCAGCAGCCCGCAGTGCCGCTCCATCAGTGTCACCAGCCACCCCAGTCCCTGACACGGGGCTCCCATTCTCTGTGTCACTCCCTTCTAGCAGCTCTGCCTGCATTTTCTGGTGCTCCATCCACATCTGTATTGACTCTGCTTACCCTCAAGTGTGCTTGATGTGTTTCCTTTTCTTTGCAGAGGAAGAGAGACAACTTCAAGCAAACAACCGAGATTTTAATCTGCAGTTTGAATATGCTGTAAGTAACCAGTGTATGTTGTTTCATGCAGATGTAGTCACAGATGTAGCTGCGTCTGTTTCATGTCTCAAGTGTTGCTTCAAAGGGGTGAACAGAACTGCGTGCCAGCTATGGCTCTGCAAACCAGGCAAACACAAGCCAGATGAACCATCAGAGGTGGATTGCTGCTAAGTCAGCCTGAAAAATGGGCAGCTGAAGGAGATCCAGTTCTAGAAAAGCATGACACAGTGACTTTGCACACTTAGAGAGAATTATTTGTGAGTCAAAGCGTTTGCAGGATCAGGATCCAAGGCCTTTCAATAATGGAACCTGGGGGGATTTTTCTGTGGAAATTTGTCTCCATTTAAAGTAAAACATGAAAGGAAATGTGTCAGTTCCTCAGCTTTTGCAGTGAAATCATCTCTGTCAGGAAGCTTTTGAATCTGGCCCTTGTGGCTTACTGCCAGCTTTTCTGCCAGATTCCTAACAGTCTACTTAGGTTCACTTGGTGCCATGAAATCCGTGATTCCAAAATGCACCTTGACACAGGCTGGCTGTGTCCCAGGGCTGCCAGGCTAATTTGCCAGGGAGCCCCTTGGGCAACTTCAATTCCAAAGCTTGTGAATAATTTTCTGATGCTATGTGCAGAGGAGGGCTAGCTCAGCCTCTAGATCTGTCCTGTCTGCAGGGGCATCCCCTCTGTGAGGCCACTCTGAAGCTGCATTCTTTCAAAGTGTTTGCAGCTGCCAATTAATACCGGAGTGAAATTTGTGAATTTTTGTCCTTTGGATATCTGAATTCCAGTGGTGAAAGTAATCATTCAGTTACTCAGGAGCTCTTTGAATCATTTTTTGGTTTAGGAACATCTCAAGTATTTTCTTGGCAAGAGGTGAAAATACTAAGCATTTTAGAACACACTAATTTCTTGTGATAGGGACAGTATGACTTGCCAGCAGGTTTGACTGATGGCAACATGTGGTTTTCAGGGGTTTTCAGCCACAAACATGGGTTAGAGAGTCCCAGGGTCCAGAGCTGCTGCATGTGTCCTGAATATGAAATGCATGGCAGTTAATATATGTGAAGTACTATGCAGCATGAATTTCTTATCAAGACTGGTGATTTGAGACTGGGGAAGTGAACTTCATTTACACACAACCTGCCAGTGGCGTGCAGCGAAGGTTATTGCCACTACATATGGATTTGTTGTCTTCCAATGAATGGTTGCAATGTGCAGTAGTGGGACAGAAAAGTAGGAGGGAGATGGGCAGGTAAGTCAGGGTAGAGGCAACAAGCAACTCTTCTGGTTCCCTGTCTGATTCTGTGAAAAGCCATTCAGAAAACTGACTTTGCATGACACTGCTTCCCAGATGATTGCTTGATTGTGCCCAAGGATTTGCAAATAGCCACAATGAAGTAGACAGCTTTGAGAACACTTCAGAATTTTGGTAAGTCTGTGATTAGGTGATAAAGTGAAGGCAGCCAAAAAGCCAGTTCAGTATAATTCGGTAAAACTTGGCAGTGAGTTTTGGTAATCATGCACCTCATTTTAGTCAGCTATGGCTCATGATTTCTGGAGACTGAGGCTTGGAAAATCCAGGAAACTGCCCCAAAAGAGCCAAGCCTGGAAGTGGTGAGTGGATGGTGAGGTGCTAACAGACTTTAGGTGGTGGTGCAAGAACTGCCCTAAGTGTACAGGGCTGCACAACATGTCCTGGGCCACTTTTTCCCAAGAAGTCCTCATAAAAGTTCAATTTATTATCTCCACATTACTAGGGTGTATGAAAAGAACTAAACTTGCTCATAATTTACATCACACCCCATGCTGTAGATTGCTGATGAATGTGGAAATGACAAAAAGGGAGATAGTCTCCTGGCATCCTCCCATAACATATCTACGGTGCTCCTGAAAGTTAGCTCTTCCAGGCAAGGGTTAAATTTGGGTGCCTTCCTCACATTCAGGTTTGTCTGTCATGGTGGGGTTGCTCTGCTAAGCACTAGGATGTGATTCAGGGGGAAAGGACCATGAAGATCCAAAAGAAACCCACCAATATAACAAAGCTTTAATAGCATTTTAGACAGTGAAAGTCACAGGACTGAGTTTCAGGTTTCTTGGTAACTTAAGGCCACATTAGCCATAAAACCTATAGAACAGGTTCTTGCAACAAAGCTAGGTGAGCCGGGAAATGTTTCTTTGGAGTAAGGCAGTTGCTGAGCAAGGCCAATAAGGAAAAAGAAAGGGAAATGCAAGCCTGGATGTGTATTGACTTACTGCTGCGGCCAGCTCTCTGTCCCACCTGCTGTGAAGATTTGAGCCTTTCACTAAAAGGGGCAGTTTCTATCATGTAGGCATAGATCAAAGGTACAGAGGTGTATTGTCCCTCTTCATCACAGCAAGAGCAGGGAGGTGAGAAAGTACAACCAGAGGTGGGTGTGTTGTCCCTGAATATCCTTATTCCTGGTGGGACTTTGTCCCTTGCCAGTGCAAAGTCCCCAGGATATCTGTGAAGGGAGAAGAGACGAACTGATAAAGACTTGAAAACTCTATTGTGTGTGGAGTCTGACATCAGCTCTGGCAGCTGCTGAAAGGTGGCTCTCCTGGAATGAGGCAAGACTCCCGAATGGCTCAAACCAGCTTTGCAGGAAGCTGGTACAGCGCTGTGGAAAGCCATGTCTGCCACTGCATGCAAGGGCATGTCCACCTCCATCACACTTCAACTTGCAGGAGACTTCAGAGGGCAAATTCCCTCCCTGAGCTGTCAGAAAACACTGGAGATGCTAAACTGCAGCGTGTCCCTTCCTGCCACACTTCTCCAGCCATGAGGTCTCGATAGTTGAGCAGAAGGCTTAGAAAAATTAAACAGACTTTAAAACAAAGTGCTGTGCAGTTAACTGGAAGGGCTGAGTGTGAAGGTATGAACACTACCCACTAGCTCACAAAATTAGTTAGGAATGACTCAGAAACCAAGTGTGAATGAGTGGCATGAAAAGGCACTTAGAGCAGCACAGGAAAGGGCTCAATATAGGTCAGTAAAAATGAAAAGTCCTAATCCTGTGTTTATTCACAATGCAGACAGAAAGATCCTTCCTGAATTCAGAAAGAGGTTTGTTCTGTGTAAAGACTGAAATAAAGAGAAAAGTAGGGTGGCAGATGAGGTATAACAAGATTTAAGAACTTTAATCAACTTAATCTGTCTGCACTCACCCCAACACAGCTACAGAGGGGACAGCCTCTGTGTGTCCACCACGATGGGCTCTCCATCAACACTCTGGAGAGGAAAATCTCTTCTGAAGGCTTTTAATGTTGATCTGATCCTAGTTCCTTTTTAATTCTTTGCTTTCACACTGGAATTTAGCACAGCTGCACTGGGACGTCATGAAGGCCTGCGAAAACAACTTTGAAATTGGCTTTCAGACAATAGGAAAGGAAATGCAAGGCCTGTGAGTCAATGACAAATTTCATCTTGGATCAGGACCCAGGGTCAAGCCGGCATTCTTTCATCAGGACCAGCGGCAAGGGGGCTGCTTGGACTCAGGTCACCTGATGAAGTCTCTAGTGAAGCAGGAGGGATGTATATAACTTCCTATAGCCAGTACACATTGCCTGGGCTGGATCAGCAGCTGGGCTCTTATCTGTTTGAAATTTAATTGGAGAGCAGGGAGCTCTGGTAGTGGCTCAGACTCTGCTCCACCTCCTCTGCTTGCATGCCTTTGATCTCAGAAGGCTGCCTGGTGGGTGATCCTCAAGGACCTTATCAGCATGGCCAGGGTTGTGGCACCAGCTGCCCTCTCTTCCTGTCTCAACCTGCAAATGTCTCCCAGGGTCCCTCAGGCTCAAGGCAGAAGGGAGTGTGGTCTGATGAAGTGAAAAGTGGTCTCAGTAGTCCCTGAAGGATAGGTACAGCAGCAACCTGCACTGCTCTTTAGTAAAGTGCAAGTTGGGTCCATCTAAAGAGCACTTGAGGCACTGTCAGAGAGCAGCCAGAGCGGGGCTGTACTTTGAGAAATGGCAAGCTGGAAGTGGAGGTGATCCAGCTCAGGCAGAGCTCTCACTGACCATGGTGCAGTCCTGCAGGATGGCAGGATGGCAGGGACAGGGCAGGATGCTGGTGATGGGGTCCATCCTGCCCATTCCAGACAAGGTGAGGTGATGAACCAGGTCCAGGGCCCTCTTAGGGAGCCCAGGCAGAAGTGGTGAGAGATAGGGCTGAAGACAAATCTATACCAGAGATGCAAGGTCCATCAAGGATAGATCTATCCATCTATCCATCCCTGGATAGATCAGGGAAACAAGGACAGATGACATTCTGGGCTGAAGACAAATCTATACCAGAGATGCAAGGTCCATCAAGGATAGATCCATCCATCTATCCATCCCTGGATAGATCAGGGAAACAAGGACAGATGACATTCTGGAGATGGGAACTTCTACAACATAGCTCAGGTAAGGATAGAAGGCTCCTGGCTGAGCTCAAGTGAATTCCTGAGCTCTGGACAGGGTTGTGGCTGGAGACACCAGGGGAGGTCAAGGTCCTCAAGGCATATCAGGCCTTGAGAAGCACATAAAGATTGAGCTGTGCCAGATGTAGTCTTCAGTGAAGTCCACAGACTCCTTTGGATCAAGTCTTCCACTCTCCATCAGATTAAGTCTCATGGAGAGAATACTACCACCACACTGGCTGGGTTCTGTTGTGTGAGACCATAATGAAAACAAAACAGTGGTTTGGAGTTTGTCTCCTTTGCACCAATCAGCAGTGCTCTGCCCTCCCCTTCTTTCCTCCTTCCTGACAGGCAGCAGCTTCAGGTACTGAGCCAAGCCAGAGGAGAGCACAGTGCTGTCAAAGGGGGATGCCTCAGAGACAAGACCTTTAGGTTATTGTGCTTGGCTTGTCTGTGAGTAATGACATGAGGTTATCAAGCCATGCCAGCCCTGTGCACCACCATGACGAGGACACTCACCACACTGATGGCTAACT
This sequence comes from Serinus canaria, assembly GCF_022539315.1. NCBI lineage: Eukaryota > Metazoa > Chordata > Aves > Passeriformes > Fringillidae > Serinus > Serinus canaria. Next base: position 66,590,616 of record NC_066343.1, on the reverse strand, counting down.
GCTCAGTAATGGGGTGACACCAGACTGAAGGAACAACACAGGAAAACACAGCCAGTGATCATGCTTTCCTGCAGATTTTCATGTCATACCTCACATGTGTTGAGATCCTGGAAATCACTTCAATTGTGTTGCCAAGAGAGGGTCAAGGGCTTGCATATGTTAAGACATTCCTATTCTTTTTCTGTTTAAAAAAAAAGTAAAATGGGGGAAAAAAAATAAAAGGGAAGAAAAGAGAACTGTGCTTTGGAAATTGGCATTTTTATCTCTAGTGTTTGGCCAGTCTGTTACTCCTGGGAGTTTACTTTTTTACAGGGACTTTTACAGGGAGCAGATTAACACCACCACATCCTTTTGGCCTTTACCAGTCTTCTGTAGAGCTGTGGCTGCTTCCTACCATCAGGAATAAGTCAGTGAACTTGGGAGTCTTAAAATGGTCTGGTCTGGAGTTATGTACTCCCTGTGAAGACAAAACCTTGGTAGCACATTATGCACTCTTACATGAGTTTATTAAAAATTTTCATGAGCACATTCACAACCCTGTGGTCACATTTCTGCTTATGGCTTCTGTGTTCTTTCCAATGGCACTGCTGCAGTTAAACAGAGCACCATGGAATTGCACTTCTGCCACCTCCTCAGTGAGGCTTCACCAAAACACCTGGGAAAGACATTTCTGCTCCTCAGCTGTTCCATTGGTCTGTGCTACCCAAGTACCAACGAAATTGCCAAGTGTTGTGACATAACACCTCCCTCTGGGGTCACCAAAGTCTTGCTAAAATTTACTTGGGGCTAGATTGTCCAGCTGCTGGGAACTATTATGTCACTGAGCCAGGGGTATAAATTCAGAGGGTCAATGCCTTGCCATACACTTTATCCCCTGTAATCTAGCCACAAAAGCATTGGTGTCTCTTATTTCCAGTGACTTTTATGGCAAGGAGATGATTTGTTTGCTCAGCGATCTAAGGTAGGAGCCATCTGCTGAGTTTTGCTTAATGTTGGACGTCACAGGCGGGCTTCTGAAAACACCCCCAAAGTAACAGCTCATCCGCCAGATCTGGACTTGTGTAACTGTGGAGAGATGAGCACTATTCTTAGGGACAGCATTTTGGTGGAGTCACACCTCCAGGAGGTGTGAATCTAGCCCCTGAAAAGAGCAGATGAGAATAATCTCTCACCCACAGACAACATTGCTCTGGTGTCAAGCTTCGCATCTGGAGAGCTCCAGGCTGGCTGTGGGTAACCACGCTCAGACCTGCTCATTTAGGACACAGGTGCATGCAGGGACTGCCCTCGCACAACCAGAAGTCTAGGGCAGATCAGGAAGTAAATGTAAAGCTCCCCATCTTTGTGCTTAGTTCATAGAACTGCTCATCTTAGCTGTTGTTTTTAATGAATCTATAGGAAAACCAGAAGTTTCAGTGAGGCCTCTCAATTCCTAATTGCTGTTACAAAGATTATTCCTCTCCATGACTTTTTCTCTATGGGAGTCTCCCCCACTGAAGGCAGAGAGTGGGCACAGTGAGACAGATGATGTGTTAGAGGCATTGCTTGTGAAATGATGGCTGCATGTGGACTATTTAATGCACTGCAGTGATGCAGGCTCCTGTAGCAGCCCTCCCACCCCAGAGTCAGGCTCTGGTCCAGTCTAACCCAGTGACAGGGTTTGATCACGTTAAGCATCACAGAAGAGGATAAGATCGAGAGCAGAGGCCAACTGAGATTTCCCTGTAGCTGGCCAAGAGCCTGAGCTGTCGAAGCACGCAGCCCTGTAGTATTGCCTGGAAAGATAATCGATACCTGAGAGAAATGGTTTTGCTCAGCCTGGAGAAGAGAAGGCTTCAGGCTGACCTAGCTGTAACCTTGCAGTACCTGAAGGGAGCCCGTAAGAATGATGGAGAGGGACTTTTTACAAGGGCAGGTAGCAGACAGGGCAAAGGAATGGCTTCAAACTGAGCGTGGGTTTAGATTAGATACTGGGAAGAAATTATTTACCGTAAGGATGTGGAGGCACTGGCACAAGTTGACCAGAGAAGCTGTGGATGGCCCATCCCTGGAAGCTTTCAAAGCCAGGCTGGAGCGACCTGGTCTGGTGGGAGGTGTCCCTAGCCATGGCAGGGATAGCTGGAATGACATGAACTTTAATACCCCTTCCAACACAAACCATTCTGTATTTCCATGATTATAAAATACCCTGCATGGTGCTTCAGCTGTACCTGTGATGCGAAAATGCAGAGTTTGGATTTGGAAAGACTGAAATTTTCTCTAGTTTGTCATTATAATTTGCTGTTGCTATGCCTTTAGCCCCTGAAGTCCATGAACAAGTTATGTGTTTAATTAGATATATTTATAGTAATTATAAGTTCTTTTTTTTTTTCTGGTGATTGATTTTAATTATAGATTCTGGAATAATGAGAAGATTCATGATAATACTCCCTGTCCTTATCCTCAGGTCTAAAGTGCCCTAGTGTCCCAAAAGACAGTATGTGCCCAACAATATAATGATCCTGAGCAACTATGGAGAAAACACTGACAATCCAGATTCCTGCAGTTAAGCATTTGGAAGCTGTTATGTCTGGGGTTTTTACCATGCCTAATGGCAATAGGAAATAAAATGAATGGCTGTGGTTCATTCAATGATTTTTCTGACGTAATTAATGGACAGAAATAGAAGGCAGGAATTGAAATAAACCACTCCCATTCTTTTCTTATTCCCTTCTGAGATTTTTGCAGGCAAAGATCTATAAACTTTATCTGAGTGTTTACTGAGTAGTTTTTCCCATGTTATATGCAACCCTCTGAAATCTCTTGGCGCACAAAGGTCAAGTCCCCTGCATTTACTTTTTCCTGCAGCAACAGTCTTTTGTTTTTTCTTTAAGTAATTGGTCATAATACTTGTCCTCAGAATAGTGGGCAGATTTCTTTATTTAGATCCAGCTTTTATTAAAAAATCTGCTAGATTGTGAGCCTGATGGACACAGTCTTGTCAAGCAATTTAGTTCCTAGTATGCTGTGTTTGCAGAGGATGCTCTTTCTCCATTGCTTCTGTTTCAGCAGTGTTCATGGAGCCTGTCCACGACACATACCCCACAGTTAAGGATTTTGAAATAAACCAAATTTAACTACACGTCATGGCATGGACAGAGTTAACCACACTCGCAGGTAGCCGCATGATACCAGGAGACAGGCAATATTGTATATATGATGATCACTGATAAATATATTTTCTTGCTGGAGTGCAACCAGGAGGAGGATTTGGCTAGCTCTTCTATGAAGGCTGTTTTAATTTCTGCCCTTTTAGAGATTTACTCATTTGGCTTGTCCAAGGGATAAAACATGATTTTAATGCTGAAGAACATACACTGTACTGTGAGACTGAAGGTAGAGAAATCCAGTAACTGCCAAAAACAGAATAGCTTCCCCCACACATACCTTTCAGTGGTAACCTGGAATAATTGGTTTAGTGCTGGAAACATGCGGATGCATGTCAGTGTGGATGTCAAGATCCCCGATTAATGCATAGATAAAAAGTGGGCTGTGATTCATACTTAGTAGCTTCTGTCCTCCCACCAGCTTAGCAATATCTAAAGGCTATTACAAATACCACAATCACCATTTTCTCTCCTGTTGAACCAGCATATTTATTATGGAATTCAGGTGTGCTTCAAATCTGCCTCCTTGGGCTGTCACACCTTAGGTTCCCTGGAAGGGGGTTCATGGGCATTATCTGGAGAGCCTCTAGGGGGAAAAAATGTAAGATGTTCTCTCAACAGGGGGGATTCATCCTTCCAGAACGAAACCCAGACCAGGGTCTGTTAAACACCATATGAAAAGATGGTCTAGCACACCTGAAAACTAAAGGCACAGCAGCAGCTGGTGGGTCAGTAGGATGCATTGAGCCTGTCTGGCTGGTGGCACATACTGGACCAGACTGCTCTCATCTTTGGGGAAGAAAATACCCTGTCCTGCAACATCAAGCTTAGGTCTTTCTGTGGTTTGCAAAAGACAGACTGGGGAGTAAACTCTTCTTGTGGCTGGAGAGGTAATTTGAAATTAGAAAAGGAAACTGGAAATAGGGAACAGAGCTGCAGCTCACTTACTGAAACAGTGAGTTCTTGTATTAGTGACTGTTTGCACAACACCACATCCAAGTGATTTTTGTGGAGTAGAAACAAGTCACCCGTCGTAGCTGCTGAGCTGAAAGTTTGCTGAATGAGCTGAAAATGATAATAATAATGTCATATTCTGCTCCTGGGAGGACATATACCTCCAGTAGGGCTGTACAGCCAATGGGAATTTCAAAGCATCTGACAAAAAGCATCAGAAAAAAATGTTGTCTTCTGGTTACAATTCTCAATTTTCTTTGGGCACTGTGTAATTAAGAAGACTATTAATAAAGGGAAGATGTTGTGAGCAACAGCATACAAGTTAATCTACCTGCAGCAGCACTGGCATAAGCCGAGCATCATATTTTCACCCATTCCAAGAGGAATTATCTGTTTATCCAGACTTGGCATGTTTGTGTGAGAGAAAAGGAAACGCTTTTTGAGCTGCTGTTGGGAACAATGCTATTGCTAAATATAAGCAAGTAAAACACAGTTAAAATGTGTTGTGCTGTAATTTTGTTTCCTGTTTTACCAATCCTTATTTTCATTTTTTTCCCTACAGAACAATTCAATTAAAACATCGAAATACAATTTCTTCACTTTCCTGCCTCTCAACCTGTTTGAGCAGTTTCAGCGAATAGCCAATGCTTACTTCCTTTTCTTGCTGATTTTGCAGGTATGAAATCACTGTGCTGTTTCCAACAGATTGTTCTCTGTTATCAAAGCCACTCTATGTTTGACAGGTGTAATGAAGCTTGTAAATAGCAAGCTATAGTCCTGGTGTGAATTAGCATCTTAGTAAAATCTTACAGTACATAGAAAGTAGGGCAGAAAAAAGCAATTTTCTCTTTTACCTTTGGATATGAGGGTTTGAACTAAATGAAGGAAAAAAGTTAATTAGTTTTCAACAAACTGTGCAACTTTTTCATGCCCTGCTCTAATATCCCTTTGTGTCTACCTCTGAGTGCTCCTGGCTGTCCTCAGATTTACATTACTTATTCATTTTGTAGTATAAAGCCAAGTTGTCTCTTACCCATGGATTTTTAAGGTGAATTCCACAGGCAGTCACAAAGGAAAAGAGCAAGAAGGACACGACATTTGCAACCTGTGGTGTTTCCCTGGGAAGGAAGGGGTTAACATCAGGAAGGCTCAAGGTTTTGGCTAGTTTGCATAAAGCTGGATATTGCTGGTACCCTCTCCAGGGTGAGGAGGTGTCCAGTAGGGAGTGTGTCAGACTCTGGCAGCACTGCTGAACCCTGTGGATTGCCATGGCATTGTGTTGCACTTTGCTCATCACTGCTAATGATACCCTGAAAGCTGAACACACCGGATAAATTGATATCAGGATTTCTGCCCCTTTGCACCTTGCTGTGTACTCTGCCATTGTTGAGTCATATCAGAATACGCCTTATCAAAAGAAGGGTATAATTTTGATTATGTTTCAAGCTTAATGTTTTAAAGTTGATCATTTCACTGCACACAAATGTGCGAAATAACCCGTCTCAAATGCTTTTTTTTTTTTTTACAATTTCAGCTCAAAAAAGCATAGGTGAAATGTGGTTAAGCCATCAGCAAGCCACAAATGATCCTTTTTGTTTATTTGCAGGGAATGAATTTTTGAAATTACAGTGCATCTATATTTTTCAAGAGAAGGTGCCTTTTCAGCTGAGCTGAGAGCACAGTTCCTGCGTTGTTGTGCTGCACTCTAGCTGTTTGTCTGTCAAATTCATAGCATTCCAAAGTATTTGCCTAAAATTATTCCACTGTGTGTTTTGCTAGGCCATTTAGGGTTGACTATATATGAAAGCACACAGCTTTTTCTTTACATCAAGGTAGCCTAAAGAGGGCAGGCATTAGTCGACATATTCCTCTCTCCATCCCTGTGGGACTATTCCTGCATCAGGAGTGGATGCGATGGGCAGGCTGTGGGGACTCTGTCTCCCTCTCTTTTGTCACAGACCAGTGGGACATGCATTTTCCAAGGGAGGTGAGAAGGCAGCAGTTGCAGCCTGTACAGCTGAGCAGGGCTGTGGTGCCTGTAGGATCTGGGCTATGACAGTGCATAAATGTCAACTTCACAACGCACTTCTCAGATCCAAACTGAGGGACATACTGCTGCTGGTTTCACATTGTTTCCATCCCTAGTGCTGCACTTCTAGAGGAGGGGGAGAACTGTGTGGGGGTGAGACATCTCCCTCTGCTTGACTGACAGCCTAAGAAAGTCACCTTCAACTCTTTGGTCCTCTCACTGTTAAAGATGTAGGTAACAAAAGTGGCTGTGCTGCTCTTGGGAGAGCAAGGTCAGCCCTGGCAACACCTTGCATTGTCCATTGATGTAAAATTTACTTCAGCAAAAATGTGAGAAGTTACTGAAACAAAGAACAGAAGTTTTTGAGGGCTCTGCACAGCTGGTTTTGCTCAGATAGCTCTTGAATCTCTCACAGCAGACTTGCCCATGTCAGTATTTCCAAAGAAATACCCTGGGGGTTTGGCAATCCTAATTCTGCAAACAGCAATAAAGAGCAGCTCACTACACTTTCTGACAGCTCCATTTTTCTAACTTAAATTATAGCTTGTTTTGAAAGGAAAACATGGTTCCCTGGCTCTCCCACCTTTGGAGGGGGATGGGTCACATATCAGGGATGGAGCTACACTTCTGCCTTTATTCTGTATTCAGGTATCATAGAAAAATGTTGACTGCAGCTTGATTAGGCAGCAGTAGTTTTCTGAACTGGCAGGAAGTGTCTTAACTCAGATTTTTTCTTCCTACAGTTGATTCCTCAAATTTCCTCACTGGCCTGGTTTACAACAGTGGTGCCCCTGGTGCTGGTGCTGGCTGTATCAGGAGTCAAGGATGCCATTGATGACTTTGTAAGATTTCTAACTTTGGAGTTGACCTGTGATTCTTCAGCACAGTAACTGAAATAAACTGCTTAAACTCAGCTGGTGGCTGGCACTCTAATGGTGTCTGAAATTAAGTCCCCAAAACCTATAGTTTGTTCCTGAAACAGGAGCTAGAATTTCCAAATTGCTGAAGAGCCTAGCAGCTTCATTGACTTTCTCTGAAGCTGCTCAGCATGTCTGAAAATGGGATCACTCATAAATATGTCTGGATGCAGGCACAGAAATCTTCCTTAGGCTTCCCCTTTAGAGAGCTCATCCTCTGTCATCCAGTACAATGTAGGTGGGGAAAAAAATCGGTAAGAAACAAGTGCTCAACCCACTTGTGATTTTTTAAACTTGCTCAGCTTTGGCCAAAGTCTGCTGCCACCAGAGCTAATGGTCAAAAGCCCAATTGACTTCACACAGTAATATTAGAGCTGAGTTTAACATCTGATTTTCTCTCCTTATTAAAATGATTTTGATGTTCAATGGAGCAATGCCAGAACATCAGTGGCCTCTTTCTGTATGAGAGCAGAGGAATGAATTTCTCTGGTGTTTACAGACTAAGGTGGGTGGGAGCAATGCCAGCTGAGTCAGGGCTGTGCTAAGGTGACATGTAAGGCTCTACCCTCCTTCTTCTCTCCAAGAGCAAGCCCGGTGTTGCCTGCTGCCCTTTGCAGACTGGTTATGCTCTGTGTCACTGCCATAAACATGTGCTGGACACTGACTCAGTTGTGACCTTAATCTGCCTGATCCATTCAGGCAGCTGGGTGGAAACCCAGAATGTTAATGAACTGCCTAGGGCTCCTGTGTGTTTGGTTTCCTGGAAATGCCTTTTAACCTTCTGATCCAATTTTCAGAATCGACACAAAAGTGACAAACACGTCAACAACCGCCCAGTCCAGGTCCTGATCAATGGCATGTAAGTCCTTTTTTGCTGCAGTTTTCACCGGGAAAAGCATTTTATTAGTAAATAGTTTTGATTTTTTTTTTTTTTTTTTTTTTTTTTTTTTTTTTTTTTTTTTTTTTTTGGTGTGTGTTTGTGTGTGTGAGATTCTCAAGGATCACTAAACAATTTCAAATTGAATTGTGTTTCACACCACTAGTTCATCATGCAGTTTTGGATTATGTGTCTGATTAATGAACCCTAGATACAGTACCAGAATCTGTGCAGACATTATGGCTGTGACCTTGTGCTGACAAAAACTAAACTCTTTCTCTGTTCCTGGGTGTTTATGTTTAAGTAAGAATTTCAGAGTCTTGTATTACTTGACTCCTTACCCCACAAGTAACATGCAAAGCTATCTTCTGGGTCCATTTATACTCACAGCATTTATTTTGCATTAAGCAAAACTAGGCATTATCAATAAGATATTTTAAATTAAGAAGCTGGAATATCTCCTTCATATATTTCATTATATTTTGAGTGTGTGTAGCACTTCTGGCTTAGATGTATCCAAAACATTTCAGATGCGTGCTTTGGACATTGTAATGCTAGTTCTTTCCTGCAGAAAAAAATAGCAGAGGCTTTGGCTTTCGTGGCAGACAGATGTGTTTACAGCTCCGTGGAGTCCAACTATGCATAGGACACAGCTGTAGACAGCTGGGAAGTATTTTGTGACTTTTTTCCACACTATAGATAGCAGTATGTTGTGTAAACTCCAGCAGATGATCAAACAGTTAAAAATATAAGTGGAAACTGAAGAATAGGGACATAGTTTTTGTGTTCTCTGCTAAGTAAAACAGTTTCTTAGTTTACTGTGTATTAGTTACTGTGTCTAGGAAACAAATTTTGACAAAGAAATTTGATAATGTTTTGCCTTTTTCAAAACCTGGAAACCACAGATCCTGTCCAGCTCTAACCAGCACCGAATAAGCAAGATCAAACTGAGTTCAAGCTTGAGCTCCCAGTCCTGTTTTTGAGACTGATCTTTCTCACCTCTAGAATTTTCATATACAGCTATCTTGGCTGTGTCGGTGCCTGCAGTTTAGCTGGCTTCCTGTGTGCACATCTGGCTTAGTGCTGTGAAGACCACTGCAGCCATGGCTCAGACAGCCAAGTGCACAGCCAAAGCAGCTGCACTGACCTTCCTGAAAGCTGGTTACTCTTGCCCTAAGCACCACCCAGAAAACCTTACACAATCTGCAGTTTTCCCAGATGAAGTCTCTCACACAAAGCACAGAGGGTTTTTTGAGGCAATGTGTCCCTTTAAGAAAAGGAAGGAAGGGAGCAGTCACTGCAGAGACAAGGACAAGGATAGTGCACATGGGCTGTAATACTGTTGTAGGGCTTGGTCTCAACCCAGCATGGGTCATCCCAAACAGTGCTTTCATTGATTTTTACTGGACTTTTTTGTCCTAGCTTAGTATGGATCAGGACACATCATGGCAGGCCCTGCTCCCCAGTCCTGATGGAGCCTACAGTATGGCTCCAGGAGCAGAGCTAAGTTCCCCACTTTCCCAAGAGGCATTTGCTGTATGTGCTTACTTACCAGAGATTTCCTTGCAGGTTAAAGGAGCAAAAATGGATGAATGTTCAAGTGGGGGATATAATAAAACTAGAAAACAACAACTTTGTGACAGTGAGTACCGTTTGTCTCTATCCTGATCACAGCTAATCTCTGCCACTCTTACCACTCACAAGAAAATCAGTCATAGTGATGATGTGGCAGTAACCACAACCAGCAGTGCTGTGCAATGCCTGCTGACTGTGTGAATTCATGCCAAGTCTGTCTGTCTATCTGTGCTCAGGCTGATCTCCTGTTGCTGTCGAGCAGTGAGCCACACAGCCTGACGTACATCGAGACAGCCGAGCTGGATGGGTAAGTGAGCCTGGTGCTGGCGTGCCACCACTGCCACCACTGCCACCACTGCAAAGCCACGGTCCTGGGGACCCTAGGTGCTGCAGGCATACTTGCCATAGCTTTGGTAGCCAGAGTTTCATAACATGTAGAATAAACTTTGGGTTGGTATCTTGAAAATAAAGTCTTCTGGTGGATAACTTTTGCTTCTGGAGTGCAAATGTCATGTGAGGAGGGGACTCCACTTTTCAGTGACAGCTCTTCTAACATGGAGAGTTAGTTAGACACATGTCCCTGCAATATCCCCATCAGAAGCTGTTGCTTTTTTCTCCTCTAGTATTTTCCTTGAGACAGATTATCTGGGTGAAATAATCATAATGAATAACTCCAGTAATCTCCTTTGGTCTGTTGTAGAATAATATCAATGCAAGCATACAGCAAAGGCTTCCATATGCTGCCCACTCCAGGACACAACTGGCTACAAAACCAGAGGGCTGTAACTTGCATTAATTGGAATAAACCAGAGCTGACTCACCTTTATGACCCAGTTTGCATTACCTTTCATGCATTGCCCAGAACTAGCAACAGTCTGAGTGACTAAGACCAGAGATTTTAAGGAATTGTCTCTCCCAAGGCCCTACAGACAGCCCTCTGGACTTTCCCCATCTGATTTCTGCTTAAAATGGGTTTGTAGCTTTCGTACACATTACTGCCACTTCTAAGAGGCCCTGAACAAATGCAGTATTCTTTTGACATTGCATTTCCAGCTCCCCAGCTAGCTAGTCCCAGGACTGAAGTAATCTTCCAGATTAGAATACCATGTGAGAGAAGACTCAGAGCTCTCATATATACTTAGATACCCTGGGTTTCAATGTGTCATGAATGACAAGGGTAGAGATTGCACTGCTCTGTGGTGAAATTAAGACAGAGCCACTTCACCTTTGGTATCACTCCTCAGAATTCCTCTGACTGCCTGTCAGTGCAACTGAAAGACACAATCTACACTCTTTGGCCAGGTGAAAGAGATGTACAGTGTCACAGTTCATCAGATGGCTAAGGAAGGAGACTGTCCTCAAGAGCAGAAGTGATTATCAAGGAGAGTTTTCAGTTCACATATGACTTTCAGTTCATATTTTTTTTTCTTATATTGTTCACCACAGTGAAACAAACCTGAAGGTGAAGCAGGCACTGACAGTCACTGCAGAGCTTGGAGAAGATCTTCAGAAGCTGACCGAGTTCAAAGGTGAGTACAAATGGAAAATTAGCTTTATAGATGATTTGCCCAAATTACAGAGAGTGGTTGAGACTCTTCCTTCCAAGCTGTCCACTGCTCCCTGCTAGGTTTTCTCTGCAAACAGTGCCAGCAAAGCAGAACAGGCACTCTGCAGTCTGTACAACAGGTGTCAACACCACATGTAAAGGAAAAGGTCCCTCTTTGCTTGCAGGTCTTGGTGCCATGCATGGCTATAACCTGGCTCTACCTTGGTGGCAATTCTTCTGGGTGCACACTTTTCTTTTGTGCCTGTCTGCACAAGTCAAGACTACCCACCTTGAAAGCCAGCACAAGGGTTCACATAACTGCACAATGGAAACTGTTTTCCTAAAACCTTGTGCTTAGTTCTGGTCTCAAAACATTGTCACACTGCACTTTCATACTGATGTATCAATGCTGATACACTGAATACATTTATCTTCTGATCAGCGGCACTTCCCAGACACCCCACACACCTGAGGACTAACTGTGCACACAGGACAGGTGACTGAAGCCTCACCCTGGAGCCTTTCCTTTTCTCTCTCAATGAAACAATAAAGACTGAGTTTTAAAATATCTAAAGGCAAGCATAGATGTGCTTAACAAGAAACATGTCTTTTCTCAGCACTGTTTTCTGTACTAAATACAAGGATAGACTAGACCAGAACAGAACAGAATAGAATAGAATAGAATAGAATAGAATAGAATAGAATAGAATAGAATAGAATAGAATAGAATAGAATAGAATAGTTTAATTGGAAGGGGTCTACAATGATCATCTAGTCCAACTGCCTGACCACTTCAGGGCTGACCAAAAATTAAAGTATGTTTTTAAGGGCACTGTCAAAATGCCTCTTAAACCTGGCAGGCTGAGGGCATCACTCACCTCTCTAGGAAGCCTGTTCCAGTGAGTGGTCACCCTCTCGGTAAAGAAATGTTTCCTAAGAGGTCCAGTCTGAACCTCTTCTGGTGCAACTTCAACCATTCCCATGTGTCCTGTCACTGGATACCAGAGAACACTTAGCAGCACATGCAGAGAAAGGAGCTAGACCCGTCAAAGCCAGAATACTCCACCCTCACACATCATCTGTCTGTGGAGAGAAGATGAGGGAACAGACCAAGAGGTGTTAGTCATGTTCTCCAGGGCTCTGCTGGCTTAGATATGAGGTCAAGATTACAGGAGGAGTTATTATGGAAAGGGGTGGAATGAGTGCTGCTGTCCTTAGAATGCCTTAAGGATTGCAGGCTCTCAGGAAATACTTTTAGATATAGAGGGAAAATAATTTTAGAAAAAAAAGTTTCTGAAATAAGTGGATGATTCCAGGACAAGTGGTGGGGATGTGGCGAAGAGCATAGCTGAGACTGTCTCTGGTAGAGTTTCTTTTGCCTTCTTTGTTGAGGTTTTATGCAATAATATGTTGGGTTTTGCCAAGTGTCAGCTCAGTACATCAGGATTTCTTTGAAATGATGGCTGAGGTTCTGGATGTTTTAGGTATTGAGAAATATGTTTCTGTATGTACAGTTAGATGCTTAATGTTAACAATTGGAGTGGCATGCCTGATTATTTTCCTGAGCAGGCTGAAGTGTCTATCAATTTGTAAGCAAAATCTTAATCTTAGATAATCTTTCAAACATGCTTAGTGTGATGGTTATCTAAGGGCACGGTGTTCTTGGAAGTGCTTAATTAAAAAAACATTTTAAAATATTTTGGAAAATTCAGAATTTTCTTATTGGATATTTATTTATTCTCTGAATCTCCATTTTACTTATGTTGTAAATAAAAGTGACCTCTTCATAATACTTGAAATGAATAAAATGTTTCCCAGGATGATTTATATTTGACAGTGTACTGGGAAGAGTGCCTGGAATCAGACCCAGCCTTGCATTTCCCTTAGCAAACCTCAGTAGAAATGTTTAAATATTTATGTAACTCTTTATCTAATTACTTTTTAAGACAGGAAGAGAGGACAGGGTTGTGCAGCTAATACAGGCACTCAGTGGAATGCTTAATGTGAGTTATGATGTTTGTTTGATGGTTCAGATAAGGAGGATGCTTGCAAAACACTGAATTTCTTGGTTTGATTTGGGGAACTGGGAGACCAGAAAGGCAACAGTACTTTTCAGTTACCCTCTGCTTATCACAGTTGGCTTGACAGTATTTAACCCTTTCGGCTGCAATGTATTCCAGATATCTTATTGCTGCTCCTGGGTGAGGGGGACAGGAGGCATGGTGCCTGGCTGTGGTGCCTTCAGTTGCAGAGCTGCTGGGCTCAGTGCAGCTGCCCTGGGGGGACCTCTAGAGCTTCTCAATCTTTTGTGCTCAAGTCTCATTTGGATGAATCCCTTCTATCTCAAAATCAGCACGTCAAAAGCCCAGACCCACCTGCTTATGGGAAAACAGATGTGGACACGTGAGGGGCTCACAGGAGCATGGTCCCAGAGCAGGCACGGTGTTCCTGGTGGGAGACCATGCCCTGGATTTGCTTTGCATTGTGCTGTCTGAGGTTCCAGTGCAAAGATCCTGTTTCATTTGTGCTTTTCAAGGTGTTTGTAAGGGTGGCAGTGAGATGGGCCTGCTTACTGGAGACTTTTAGAAATGATGGGGCAGAGGTCTGATCCTTGCTGGACTAACCAGATAATAAAATAGAAGAGTAGCACAGTTGTTAGTATGAATTCCCATGCCACATGTGTCACTGAATTTCCTAATTATTCAATCTTTCATGTCTTATGGTTGGTCTGCCCTAGATTAGAGCTTCTTTTTTGATCATTTGCATAATGTTTAATTTTAAATCTGTAGTGGTGAAGATGATCATGACACTTAAAACTGTACTTTTCTTCTGGACTTCTCTGGATTTTGTTTCCGGTTTCTTGAGCCTGGTGTGTAAATCTGACAGCAGATAGAAGAACTGTATTCTCTGCAAATGCTAGTATTTTAGTAGGTATTTATAGCCTGTGGTGAAAATAACTGCTGATTAAGTGAACAGACTGAACTCTTGGATTGCCTTTCAGTAAGGCATATTTGTATTTTCCAGTTCTCAATACATCCACAGGGCTCTGCTTTGAATCTTTAAATGTCAGGTGCAGAGTTTGACTTAAATAGTCATTTTTATACTGAGGTATCTGAACGCATTTTATTACAAGAAATAAATATAAAGCGTGGAAATAGACACTCCAATCACTTACAGTGTCTGCTCAGTGGCCAAAGAAGGTAGTGGTATCTTTTAATGCACTCCTGGGACTTGAGTTATAAAACAGATGAAATTAAAAATCAGTGAATAAAGATACCTCAGTTAATTACACTTCTGCAGCCTTTAGGCTATGATTCTATTCGCTTGGGCTACTGCAGTTTGAGGGAAAATGAAATAGGAAAAAAGGTGATGTCAGCAGTTTTAGCTAAAGTTATCCAGTGACATCCTACCACTATGAACTTGCTGTGAATGGATTAAAAGTATGTTGCTAGTTCAACATTTCTTCTCACCCACATAGAAGCTGTTTTGTACTCTACCAATAAAAAATTGCTGTGTTCAAAGAATTAGATAAATGCAAGTTCACTGTGGTCCCTTCAACTATGAGATGAATATGGGGAAGGAGCAACATCCCAGAACATCAGTAAATATAAGATGTAGAATGGGAATGACAGGGTTAGGAGTCGGCTGTAACTAGAGTGTGAAATATTGTCTCTCTGAGGAGCAGCTGGGAATGCAGTATTGATGGCACCTTTCTGGACCAAGGTTTCCATTTTTGCTTTTACATTCTTTTTACAGGAGAAGTCAGATGTGAGGCACCAAACAACAAACTGGATAAATTCACAGGAACTCTTACTCTTCGTGGAGAGAAATATGCCCTGGACAATGAGAAGATGTTGCTGAGGGGCTGTACCATCAGGAACACAGAGTGGTGCTTTGGGCTCGTTATTTATGCTGGTAGGTAAAAAGACTGACATGCTGATTGCAGAGCCCAGCAGCACTAGGGTGGGGATACATGCACATCCAGCAAGTATTTATGTTTCTACCAGGTACAAGAAGAAAAAGTTTCTTGTTTCAGAAATCCACTCAGCAAAATACAGGAGGGGAGTTTTGATCGATGACTAAGAAAGAATGTAACAATTAAATTTGGTTAAGAATTCTCTCAAGTGTATTGAAATACACTCTGTGTATCATTTCTATGTGATTTTCATCCACATTGGAATATCAGGGTCATCAATAATATTATTGATTAGATATATGCTTTTCATGAGCCTAGTCCTTCTATTGTTTCTATACTTTAGACATGTGAAATAACGGATAATATGTCACCAATAACATAGCAATACCAAATATGCTGAGAAAAGTGATTAAACCTGAAAGGAAGGGTTGAATGTTGAAAGAAAAGAGTTGAGTCAAAGTCCAGATTTAGTGGTTTTATGTGACTCTCTCTGTATAATCTCAGACAAATGACTTAACCTGTTTCTGCCCAAGTTCCCCACTAGCACTCTTAAACTGTGTCTACCTGACTTCATGAGAGCTGTGATGGTTATTTATGCTGAAAAGCACAGTGGGGCCTCAGAGGGAATCAGCTTTAGAACAGCTAAGCTTCATTACTAAAATTAACAAGTGTGCTTCATCTCCAGGGCCAGACACGAAACTCATGCAGAACAGCGGAAAAACAACTTTTAAGAGAACAAGCATTGATCGGCTCATGAATGTCCTTGTGCTGGTGGTGAGTCTGATTAATGTGTCTTCCTTTCTTCAGATGTGTTCATCACTTCCAGATGCTCCACCTCTCTGTCCACACAAATGGGGGAATGTCAGAAGTGACTAATGATAAAAAGAAAAAGTACATCATAATTTATTAGCAGCCTGAGTTCTGCAGTGCCTCTGCCAGCCCATCTTGCAAAGCAAGGCCATTACACTGACAGAATTAAGGACTTTCCTTCTGAGCTTGTCATTTGCTCTGCTCTCCCATTTCTCCTCTGCATCTTTGCATGAGAAATAGTTTGAAGCCTACAAAGCCCTTTTTTCCTTCTAGTAATTTTGTCATTTTCTACTTAAATAAACATTAGCAGTTCTCTCTCTTTCTCCCGATTTCTTGGCATCTCTGGTGATATCTGAATAGGACTTGGTAATTGAGATTGCTAATTTACATGACGCCAGCTCCTGACTTAACACATTAGGGTAAATTATTAGACATGGTCTCATTAATGGTCAGAAGCTGGTGTTTTAAGCAGCTGGGAAATTTGAGAACACTAATCTTACATAGCGGGCACTGTTCTCAGATTGAAAAACAGATTGAATTTGAGGGTTAAGCTCATCAGTGCTTTTAACAAATGGCAAATACTTCCAGGCAGAAATAGTGATTCTTTCACAGACTTTCTCAAGATTTTACTGATTGAGTTCAAAGCTACTCAGGGGAGGAAGACATACACTCTGACACTACTTTAATCAATGTTGCTTGAAGTAAAGGTCTTTCATTTCAGATTTTATTTCCCTATGAGTGCAAATTTGTCATGCTTCCCATGCATGCTGCACCACCCTTAGTTTATGGGAAGCTCTGGTGGTCAGTGCTCACTCTGCCTGCTTCTTCCCTACTACCCTTGCTCTCCAGATCACACTAGCAGCCAGCTGGGGACAGGATCCATTCCCAGGCGCTGGAACAAGCCCTGGGGAGGCATCCAACAGAAGTCTGTGCATTACAGCAAGTCTGTTCTGAGTTCTCCCTACCCTCTCTGACTTCATACCTCCTCAGCACAGGGGCTTAAAGCACAAACATCTCTGGGGTGGCACCACCCTCCAACCTCCACATTTCATCTCAGCCACTGTATTCCCGGTGTTTTTCTTTGGATCCCAAAAGTCCTTTAGGCGAGCCCAGGGATGCCCAGCAGTGCTACAGCACAGAGAGCCACTCTAGGGTTAACTTCAAATCTTCTTGAGGTCTTGCTCTGTGTGCAGTAAGGACGTGCCCTTAGTTTTAATAATCTTGCACCAATCTCTGCCACAGGAAATCTTGGTTTATCGAGCTTAGTTATCATCAGCTTGTCTCCCTCCATGTATTTCTTCCCTTTCTCCCCTCAAGTGGGTAGCAAAACCAAGCAAAGTTTGTGCCTCTTACATTCAAAATCTTCAAACATTTGAAGAATTTCACATTTTGATAGATGATCTGCTATGTTCTGATTGGAGAGGAGAATGGGCTGTGGAGGCATCCACAGGGCACAGAAAAAAAGCAGAAGAAAACTGAACCAGGAATCTAGAATTTAATGTTCAATTAAGATTTGCTAAATCTCCTTGCACAAGCCAAGGGTCCCACCCAGGACTTCCAATCTGTTTGGCTTCTCTTTATAAAAACAAATGAGATGAATTTACCTCCTGGCTCTGTTTTAAAAATACTGAGCAAGTTGCAGCCGATTGCATCAGCCTCTGCCTGAGTTCCCAGGCAGTGGAGGAGCCAAGGGTGTGTTTGCCTCCTTTACACATTTTTAAGGAACCTAAAATTTTGATGTCTAAGTAAAGCTCTATCATCCATTGAACACCAGGCTCTTTGCACACCTAAGGGGATGTGGCACTTTTCCAGCTCACTGGATGGCTGAAGGTTACAGAGTGTGGTCGTAAAAACAGGCAGGATATTGTGCTCTTGAGTTGGAGAATACAAAGCAGCCACGACTTACTATAAATAGGTAATTTAAATGTAGTGAAGCTTACTCCATATTAACACTGGCAAAGTTATTTTGTGTTTGTTTGCCCATAAGACTTCCAGGCACAAAGCAGTGTTTAAGCAGGTTCGCCAAGGGAGTGCCTGTTAAATGTTGCCCTGGTCTGCCCCAACAAGGGTTAATCAGAAGCAAACCTTCCCAGATGGCAGTCATAGCTGTTTTGTCACATTTGGAGGTGTTTCTCATCAATCTGAGAGAGAAGTTAACGTTCCTCCACTGGGGATGCACTTGCCAGCACCAGAAATGCTTTTTTCTCCAAAAGCTGCTTTTTAGCAGGCTAGGGGGAGCAAATTTTCAGAGAAAGAGAGCTCTCACATTCATCTCTTAAACAACTGACTCCTTCAAATCCCAGAGCAGAACTCAAAGTACCAATCAAGAAACTGAAACTGTTTTAATTCACAGTCCAACAGTCAATGTTTGTCTTGAAGTCCAAAGCCACTTCCTCTTTACAAAACTCTTACCAGGAGGATCTTCAGCAGTCAGTGCGTGGGCAGGACCCAGGGAGGGATGATGCTCATGCTGGAAAGCTCCATGAGCATGCACAAGCAATGATTTTTCATGTCATTCTCTAGAGGGCTGTGGTTGCAATTGCAGCACCCTGCACACAGTTGTTTCTGGGCACAGAAATTCATCTCGAGGGCTGCTTTTAATGGCCTGGTCCTTTCCATTTGTTTCAGATCAAACAGAATGTTCGTGAGCCTTGTGCAAGCACGAATGTTGCACAGGAGTGGGGTTGTGAGAGCATTGACACACCCAGTGTGCAGAAAACAAAACGTGAACAAATCAAATGCAGCTGTAGGCAAGAGCTGCTGTGGTATAGAATCAGAGTTCTTTGAGTTGGAAGGGACCTTAAAGAAGGGAAGGGACCTTCCAGCACCTCAGCCATGGGCAGGGACACCTTGGGAAAGCTCAGCTCCTGTCTTGCCCCACATATATTTCTATTGCTGAATCACACATTGAAATTCCTACAGGGACTGTGATATTGTGCAAATAGATAATTTTTAACCTCTGGGGCAGTGAGGCGGGTCATGCCTCTCAAATACTCTGAAGTCCTTATAATTACAATAGCACAGATTGAAGTATGTTTTAATTTCTGGTTCACAGAGGTTTAAAAACACTGCACCACATTCCTTACCAGCAAGCAATATTGTCTCCATTTTACAAGCTGAGCAATTTATTTGGCTTCGCACAATTAAATAGAAAAGCTACTACTCATGTGTGAAATAAATGTGTCCCCTGAAACTCAGTCTGCCACCTTTTCTCACTGCAGTTCCCTTTTGTGGCTTTTTGATATTAAAACTTGAGTTGATCAGGCATGAACTTTTCATCAAGTGATTCATATTTCTCCACAGAAGTATCTTTCTTCCTCCCACAGATTACCTCAGCAGTACAAATATTAGCTTTACCATCAACATTTCTATGTTTGTCCCTCAATTACTGTTTTTTAAAAAGGTTGATTACTGTTTTAATGTGATTGTTGCTGTGTGGCCTTTACATAATGGTTCAACCTACTGATATTTCCTCCCTAATGATTATCCTTGCAAAAGATGATTTTTAATTGCTCTTTTGTGCAGCCTGTTGACTCCATATCTTCACTTTTTTATTATTATATTGGTTGTTTTTCATCAAATGTTAGGAAAAGACCATGCCAAAAGAATTATTTTCTCATCATTTGTCCAGGAAGGATGACAAGTTAACTGCAGTTTATATCCCCCACCATCACCATTTCTGCCTTACAAATATAGTAATTATATTAGCAGGATTCAAAGATGATGGGTCTTCCAAGTTTTTAAAGCATTGTTAAAAACTAACTTTATTAAATGTTAAAAACCATCCTCTAAGGTCCATCTTTGAATTAGATGGACTTGCTGCACTGAAAATGCTTATTAGCAGGTAGAGCCACACAGTGCTCTTCATCAGTGAACATAATCTTCCTTTTTCATCTACCATAGGGCAGATAAAGCCTTCTTCCTTTCTCCTTCCTCTTGGAGGGCTATCTGTTAACACATTTGCTTTTCACACACCTGTTAATGACTTTATTTTTTTGTTGTTGTTGTTTTCTTGATATTTCATTACTGTTGGATATTCACAGTTCTGTAATCCCTTGCAGTTTGTATTAATTTCTGTTAAATTTATTTCTTCCTGTACTTTCTGTCTTCTTTTCCAAATAAATGTATTGCTACAGTCTTGGGGTTTTTTAAATAAAAAAATGCTTTATGACCTATGTAATGTTTTTATGTCTGTTAAATACTGTTCTTGAGCAAGCCCAAATTTTCAGTAAGGTTTCCCAATTCGAAATTCACTTCCCAGTTTCTGTTGCCCTGGTTACTTTAGGCTTCAGGAAACAGGCTTCTCTAAAGCCCAAGGATATGCATCACTGGTTGGTGCTGCTTTTTGTTTGCTCAAAGGAAATGTAATCAAATTGTGAGGGCAAATACCGAGGCAACCATTAGCTTTGAGAAAGCAATTAACTCTCCTCTAACCATCAGAATAAAATCCAGTGCTAAATTCCAGACTGTATGCTGCTGGATTATCCTCCGCGGTCTTTCAGAAATTGCGAGGAAGACTGTGATGCATCTGGCAAATTGCCAGGTAAAGTCCTTTAGGCAGTTTGTATTCCTGAGTGTGCAGCCAGATGTTTGAGGACCCTCAGCTCAGCTCTCCTCTAAGGAGATTTGTTGTACAGCAGACTGCTGTAACCACCCTAGCTGAGATGTCTGCTTGGGATTTAAATCCCCAGCTGTTTGAGGACTTTTAATTCCAAGCTGCCAGGCTCTGTACTGTGTAGTTTTGTCCTTGAGGTAAAAGTATCATAATTTTGCTGGTTTTCTCTCTTCATCCCTAGGCACATTTTTCTATGATATAGGCTATCCAAACCTATTCCATTAGGGTCTTCTGATTAACCTGAGCATAAGAAATTCTTTGTTTCTAAAATGCAATACATTTTGTTTGGTTTTGATTTGTTTGGTTTGTTTTTTGATTTTTTTTTTTTTTCAGATCTTTGCATTTTTAGCACTGATGTGTCTCATCCTCGCCATTGGCAATGGTATCTGGGAGCATGATAAGGGCTACTACTTCCAGGTGTATCTGCCCTGGGCAGAGGGTGTCAACTCTGCCTCCTACTCAGGCTTCCTCATGTTTTGGTCATACGTGATCATTCTAAACACAGTGGTACCTATTTCACTCTACGTCAGGTACGTGCCAGAAGCTCCTTTCTCTTTTGGTCTTAGGCGAGACTTCTCTTTTGCCTTAACTGGGAGCAGCATTTTCCTTAAAACCTAACACAGCCCCATCATGGATGCTCCTAGACAACCACAGTGACACTTTTCTTGTTTCTGCTGCCTTCAGAAGGTTTTGTCAGGGACAAAACCTTTTGGAGTGGGGACAGCAGTGAGCCCTGGAAGAAGAGAGGATGATTTTGCACTTAAAGGGGAGGTGTAGACATGTAGGATGCTATAGGAGCAAGGCTGGAAGCCTGCCACCATTAGCAACTTGCTAACAGTGAATGAATGGCTGGTTCTTCGAGGTGGCTTCAGGACTGTGTGAGGACTGCCAGGCAAGTAGGTGCAACCAGGTTCAAGTACTTGGTGCTATATGAGCAGCTGAGAGTGTTCTCTCTTCCCAGACAACAGAGCTGTGTTGGTTATTGGTGATAGACAAATAGGAATAACAGGTAGGCAATGTGTCTGTGATGCTCTCAAAACTTGGGGCTGGTGTAGAGACTGCAAAGATCTGTTCAGTCTATCATTGTAGCTACCTTCAGTCGCCTTCGCTACTGAGACTCTCTTTTGCGTTGGTAAACATGAGGAATTAATTCCATTCCTGTCCATTATATCACCCAGCAAGATGAAAACTCATGTCATCTAGAAGCTGATGCCACTCTTTTGGTTGTACTGAGTGACCCAGTGGCTCTCTTGGTGTGGAGCTCTCTGTTGTCGGAGACATGGCTGGGCTCATCCCGTGCCACTGGGCTCAGCCCAGCCCACAGCTCTGCTGGAAACCACCTCCTGAAGCAGCACTAACTGAAACCCACTGCTCCTGCCTCTCTTCTCAGTCCAAAAACTTCTGGAACTTTCCAAGTACTTTTATAAAGTACTGCTTTATAAACAAAGGGAATGAGTTTGCTGTAAACTTAGCAGATCATTTCAGTGGGACTTGCTTCAGCATCCCTTACCACAGGCCATCTATGGACTGATGAGTTCAACCTGTCATTACCTTCAAAGTTGTCTTCTAATTGCAATTGATAAGGGTGGTGCTGAAGATAAAGAGCTTGTCCCTTAAGCTAAGGATATTCCATCACCTTCTGTTTCTGTTTCATCAGTGTGGAGATTATACGCTTGGGTAACAGTTTCTACATCGACTGGGACCGAAAGATGTATTACCCACTGAATGACACGCCAGCTCAGGCTCGAACCACTACACTCAACGAAGAGCTGGGGCAGATCAAGTACATCTTCTCAGACAAAACAGGAACTCTCACCCAGAATATCATGTGTTTCAACAAATGCTCCATCAATGGCAAATCCTATGGTATGTTTGTCTTACTCTCTGAGTTTTCTTCACACTGTGCCTCTTCATCCACAGAGACTAAATCCGATATCCAGAGCAGAATGCCATGTAAGGAGCTGCAGTGATCAAGTCTAAGGCTACCCATCAGGGATGTCTGGACACCCTGATTGCATCATTTGCCATGTATTAATAATTATTTCCTCTTTTTTATCACTCTTTAATCTCCCTTTTCCTGCCCCACTACTGCCCCAACACTATTAGTTTTGCCTCATTTGTCCCGGATTTACATCTGTACTCAAATTTGTTTGTTTGTTTGTTTGTTTGTTTGTTTGTTTGTTTGTTTGTTTTTTCTGATATCACTAGTTAGGTAATCACAGCTTTTTATGGTATTATTGGCATGGTTAGCCAGGTATTGCTAACCTTGCAAAATATAACATGTAACTCACATAACTCACTCCCTCCTAATCACTTATGAAATCAGCCATCCCTCATGGGGCTCCTCATCCTTTTCAGGTAGTTGGAGTAGTCAATGACCTGGTCTTTGTCTTTACACCTGACATTTTTCAGCTACCAGAAGAAAGAAAAGTTTGTAGGGAGTTGGAAAAATGGGAAACATGAGTTGTTAGCTCTTTTAGGTCCTAGAAGTTATTGATTTAAAAGGCTTGCTCATGCTATGGCCCCAGGCAGCTTTCTTCATACTGCTCAAGAGGTGCAAGCACTTTGTAAACTGCCTAATTGATTAACATCATTAGATAGTCCAAGAAATTAGTCACTGCTTATGGATGCTTGCTTTGCCTGTGTCAGACCTGCTGATGCACTAATGTGCCAGAAAGTTTGCATCTTTTCTCAGTGCTATCAGCTGACCTAATAAAAGAAGATATTTCTTTCTATGAATCTGTGTGTATTTGGAGGCCACCTTATCTCAAACAGTGTTGGTATGATATTTAACATTAGTACTGCTAATAAGGAGTTTGAAATCTCTCCTATCGGGTGCCCTTAGTTGACTTTTCTGAAGTGCATGTCACCACCAACACAGATACAGGGTAAGGGTTCAAGAAATGAATGGGAAATACATGCAAAGAAGGCAAACAATCTATTGCCTGTAGTTTTCTAAATGTTAAGCTTCTTTCTAGCACAGTACTTCTCTGCTGCTCAGGGACATTCTGGAAAGCAATGCCAGAAAGGATGATTTAGTTCTGCTCCCTTCTGGAGGCTTAAGGGAAGGAGGTGCACAAAAACCTCCTGGCTGTGGTTCCCAGGGAATCAGCTGATGCAAGGATTCTCAGGAGAAATGTTTAGCAAGTTCCTGTTACACTCCTGGGGCCTTTATGAAGGCACACCAGCACTACAATTGACTTTGGTCACAGCTGAGGTTGCTGGTGCAAGCATGAGTTAATCATCCCTGTAATTCATTGCATTTTGATCTTATTTCAATGAAGTGTTGGGACTGGCTGGCCTTGGGACAGTCCAGACCTTCCTTGTCTTTTCTCCAGGCAGAAGTTTTAACAATGTTTCTTGGAGATGACTTGTCTTCAATTCCTATGACCAGATCATCCATTCAGGGAGAATCAACAGAGCAGCCTTGCTACTTAGATGTGGGGAAAATGGGCTTTGAAAACTCCTTCTCTGTGGGGGTCCAGGGACTGCTGCTAATAGTAGGATGCAGGAGCTGGATTTTGAAGGAGAAGGCACAAGAGAAATCATTTCCTGGAAGCACTTTAATTTCCTGTCTAGCACTAGAAACCCTATTCTTTCTGTGTTCAGCTCAAGACGAGTCTTCTTTACTCAAAAGCTAGTCACTTTTATGGTAACTGCTTTGTGTTTCAAGCATCTATCAGTCTCCAGATTTTGTCATGTCAACCTAGATGCTGATTGTTATGCATCATCAGTCATCAGTGCCCATGTCAATGCACTGAAACTTTTAAAAATAGATTCTAACTTAGAAACATTTTACTCAATTTTGTGGCTCAGAGACTGCACTTACCCACAGTTTGTGGCTATAATTTCATCTTTCTTGCTTGCAGGTGATGTGTATGATATGTCTGGGCAAAGGATAGAAATAAATGAGGTAAGCGCTCAAGTGCTATCAGGATCTGTGCTTTCAGTGGACCTGGATAAGTACCAGTGGACAGAACCCTGCACAGGTTATTCTTTTCACCCTGCAAGAGTTGATGCTCTTGATGCTCAAAACAGAGATGTGTGTTCCTCTGGATGTCAGAAAATTCCCAGAGTTAAGTTCCTTTCCGGTAAGCCTGGGTTTAACCTGCAGATTGGGAACAGCCCACTGTCCTCTCTGCTTCACCTGACATCCTGGTGCATGCACAGCTTCTCTTGAGCACTTGACCATTGGTGTTTGTTGGAGACTTGGACTTTGGTGAATTTTATTAACCTTGGTGAATTTTATTAACCTAGTCAGTTAATTAAAGCTTTAGCGAGGAATTAATGAGTGCAGTTCACACTAATAGCAAGGTCACTGTCAAATTCCTCTGATGTCCAGACTTCAGAAAGTGTGAAAATGTGTCATTTTTACATTTTTCTTTAGCCTCTGCTTGCAGGAACAAATGCACACATCTTCATTTCTAAATGTCTGAAAGTTTCACGCAGTAATCCAAATAACAAATAGCAAGATGATGATGAAAATCTCACTCCTCATTCCAATGATTCATTTCCAATCCATTTAGAACTTAAAGTGCCCACTGAAACAGACTGTTTGTGCTGAGGGCTGTGCCTCCAGCCTGCCCTCTCTCCGTCAGCCTTGCTTGGTGACACACACTGGACTCCTGCCCACTGCCCACCCCACCCTGCTGCTGGTGACACTCTGTGGAGCAGAGTCCTGCTGCCCACACACCCACGATGTTGCTGTGCCTGGACCTTGCTGCACAGACGAGTGTGGGAGGGGTGGGTCTGTGCTCTTGGACTGAGTGCTAAATGTCAGTGTGTGGAGGTCAAAAGGATGATTTCCATCCTGGAAACTCTGAGCTCATCAGGAATGGGGTGGGAGTCAGAATTGTCTGAGGCAGGCTTGGCAGTCCACTGCTCCGTGACACATCATGTGGTAAGCTTCTGGACGTTTCTCCAGTGTGTTCCACTCTGCTTGGGGCTCCTTGTTTTTTGACAAAATAGGTAGTGCCTGTGGAGTTTAACCTTTACTTCACCTGTCTGTCCTATTTTGTCCATATCAGATTTTTTTCTGGCTTTGAGAGAACATGGTGAATAAGACAGACTTTTGAATTGTTTTAAAATGGGCTCCTGCATTCCACTGTCATAGGCAACTTTTGACATCATGAGCGCAATGCTTCCAAGCAGGCATGTGTTGAAGGCAGGCAATTCTTTGCTGTAGGTATCCACTGGCAGGGCTCTTGTTGGAACATTAGCTGCTGCTCAGAGAGGCAGTTTAGCCAACTGGTTCTTGGCCTGAGTGCTGCTCTGAAAGGCACATCTAGTGCCTGTCCTCTCCTATGATTAAATACCTTTCCTGACCTCCCACATCCTTAAATCCACCAATCCCTGCCACAAGCAGCCAGGCCTGCGGGATGGGGTCCTTTGTAAACATGAGGAGGAGACAGGGGCAGTGCTGGGCAGGAATTGGTGTACAGCCGTGTGAGAGCTTAACAAATAATACCAAGCCATGTGTTTTTCAGAACACAGAGAAGGTTGATTTCTCCTACAACCCATTAGCCGACCCAAAGTTTGCCTTCTATGACCACAGCCTGGTGGAAGCTGTGAAGCTGAACGATGTCCCGACTCACAGGTTCTTCCGGCTGCTGTCCCTTTGCCACACAGTGATGCCAGAGGAGAAGAAGGAAGGTGAGGACTGCTGAGGGCACTGGAACGAGTGGTTATGTTCACTCGCACCACAGCATGTCTTCTCTCCACAGAAGCTGTTATTGGTCCTTCTGGCTCCCTGGTGATTTTCTGTAGTGTATGGCTATTCATAAATCAGTGTCTTTGGAGATGCCACACGGGAAGAGAAAGGACCAGGGCCTCCAGTCCCTGTGTGTTCCAGTGGTGGAGCTGACACTACTGCAAACACCACATCTCTGGAGTGCGGAAATTGCAGGTGCTGCAGCTTCCCTGAGCGGGCAGAGGCTTGCCCTGCTCTCTCTCTACTCTGCTCCTAGCCCCAAAAAGCAAAGAACTTTGTGTACCTATCCACTGGAGATTGATTAGCTCCTCTCACCCTGTGTTCCCACAGCTACTAGGTCAGCCTCCTCAAATCCCAGACAGGATGAAAACCATGCTTTAAAGGCTAGAATTAATTGACAGGTATAAAGAAAAAATACTGATCAGAAAAATACATGCAGATCTGACTAGAAGGGGCTAAACCAAGGAACTTGTCCTGTCAGTGAGATGTTAGACTCCAAAGAAGTGATTAAAATCCCCAAAAGAATCCAGGAGGCCTCTTGTACTGTCCTGGAGGATGGGTTGGTAGGACATGATGGGGATGTGTGGACATAAAGTGCTTTTTAGTGCTGCACCTCTGTGGATAGACTGAAAAGCAAAGGGATAACTGCTATATTATATCTTAGATGCTGCATTTTTTTTTTTTTTAAGCTCAGAAATAAGTCAAAAGCCACATTACATTTTTTTTCCTTGCATGTCAGGAAACTTGGTGTATCAAGCACAATCTCCTGATGAGGGAGCCCTAGTCACTGCTGCCAGAAACTTTGGATTTGTGTTCCGGGCTCGCACACCCGAGACCATCACTGTTGTGGAAATGGGAGAAACAAAAGTCTACAAACTTCTGGCTATTCTTGATTTCAACAACGTTCGCAAGCGAATGTCTGTGATAGGTATGTTCCCTTTGCTGCTTTCTTTTCTTCCCAATTTTTTAGGTTCTGGACCTGTCCCTTGTCCTGCTATGATGCAGAATTTTTCCAGGAGACCTCCTTTGCAATATGGTGTGAAGAACATTTATTTCTGAGGACTTGAGATGGGCTGCCTTGACTTTATAATTGCACAGCAGCAGTGCCAGAAAAATACTTAGATGAGGCAGGTGGGGTAAATCTCAATATCTGGACCATAGTGATGCAAGCCAGCCTCCTAAAGACACTTAGCTTTACGGGTATCTTGCTCCCCTCATTACAATGCAGGAAAGGCTTTTCTTCTAATCAGCTTTTACATTTTCAGTGAAATTTGAGGAAGTAGGACAGAAAAAAGCAAGAACAAACTGAGAAAACAGTTTTTTTCCAATAAAAAAATTCCAATTTCTCCCAAACAAAAAATGGAGAAATTAGTCAAGAAAGTTTTTGCAGCCTTTTTAATACTCCAACTCACTCTAATGTTTCAGGAATATTGTAATTGTAGTTACAGTTTACTGGTAGGAAAATAGGAGAATTAGGACCAGTTCCCTAAAAACAAGTTGTTCTTTGCTTTTTAGTGAAGTTCTGCCTGCAGCAGACAATGCAGTGTCTGTTCAGACCAATGCAGCCTCTTTTCTAATCAGAGCTTGTCTTGATTCCTGGGAGTTTGCCAAAACCTGGGGAAATTCAGACACCTGTAGAAACTGTTCCTGGTTTTGATGGAAGGGCTTTGTACTGCAAAAGACTCAGTCTGGGATTTATTGCATTTCTTTTCCTCTTCCTCACAGTGAGGAGTCCAGAAGGTGACTTGACTTTGTACTGCAAGGGGGCTGACACCATTCTTTATGAACTGCTTCATCCATCCTGCAACTCTCTCAAAGAGGAGACCACAGAACACCTGAATGTAAGAGCTTCCTCCTCAACAACATCTCTGTATTTGATGTTTTTCTTTTCTCCAGCATACTTTGTCTTCAGGAAAAAAAAAACCCCAGATTTAAAAACAGCACTTAAGCACCAATTTTAAGTTATGGGATAGAGAAACAAATTAGTTTCTATGACTTTAGGTCTCAAATTAGCTGCCCAGGCATGAGAACCAGGTGCCATGTGAACTGCTCTAGGACAGTCAGCAGATCAAGGGGGATGCTTCTGTCCTGCTCTGCTCTTGTGAGACCTCACCTGGAACACTGTCCAGCTCCGGGATCCTCAGCATAAGAAGGACGTGGATCTGTTGGAGTGAGTCTATGGCTATGAAGATGAGCAGAGGGCTGGAGCACCTCTCCTATAACTGGGAGATTTGGGTTTGTTCAGACTGGAGAAAACAAGGCTGCAGGGAGATCTTATAACACCTTCCAGTACCTGAAGTGGCTAGAAGAGAGGTGGAGAGGGACTTCTTACAAGGGCATGTAGTGATAAAACAATGGTTAATGGCTTTAAACTGAAAGACAGAAGATTTAGATTAATTATTGGGAAGAATCTCTTTACTTTGAGGGTGATGAGACACTGGAACAGGTTGTCCAGAGAAGCTGTGGATGCTCCATCCCTGGAAAGCATTCAAGGTCGAGTTGGATGGGGCTCTGAGCAACCTGCTCTCCTGGAAAGTGTCCCTGCCCATGGCAGTGGGGTTGGAATGAGATTATCTTTAAGGTCCCTGCCAACCCGAGATATTCTATCATTCTATGATTCTGTAATATGGACAAAGATGGAAAATCCAATGCAGGACATTTAGAAGACCTGTGACTTCTTTCTGATGCACCTTTACTTCAAGCCTGGGGAAAAACCTCACAGAGATGCATTTCACAAACGCATCTTTGCTGTTCCACCAAACACTGAGCTCCATGCTGTCCATCAGAAAGCACAGTTGCAAGGGCTTGCTGAGATACAAGCATCTAGATGTGCTCATTCTGTGCATTTTAGCCAGAATTCATAGCCTAAAAATGTTGAATCCATGTCCAAAATGTGAGGCTGTGTTCAGTGTTTATTTAGGTCTCACTGTTCTGGACCTCTTGTTGAGAAATACAAGCATGAAAAACAAATGCCTGGTTAGTGAAAGATTTAGAGCCAGAAAGTAGAAAAGCCCTTTTGAGGTTTGGTTTTTTTTTGGTTTTTTTTTTTTTTTTTCCATAAGGACCACAGATGGTAATGATAAAGTGGTCTTGAATTGCTATTTAAAAATATCCCAACATTTGTGGCCTAAGGTGTCATTTTTTCACCTTCCCTCCATAAACTTTACCAAGATGCTTTTACCAGTCTGATTTCCAAAGGTCCTTTGTAAGCCTAAGTGACCAGACTGTTCTTCTTAGACCTTGGATCCTCTGTCTCACCACTGTCTTGCAGGAGTTTGCTGGGGAAGGCCTGAGGACACTCGTGGTGGCCTATAAGAGCTTGGAGGAAGACTACTTCCAAGATTGGATCAGGCGTCACCATGAAGCAAACACTGCCTTGGAAGGACGGGAAGACAAACTCTCAGAGTTGTATGAAGAGATTGAAAAGGACCTAATGGTTGGTAATTCAGGGAATCTGGGCCAGGCTCTGGAGGAGGCAGCGAGGGTGGTGGTTTGTCAATAAACAGCTCAGAATGACTTTGGAAAACACTGCTCTGCAAACAGCTCTGCAACAGTGAGCTGTGTGACAGGAGCAGGTCAGAACATGGCAGCCCTGGGTGTTCCCTGGCACCTCCATCAGGAGCCCATCACTGAGGTGTCAGCCACCAGTTCAGGGGGATGATTTTATTTTAACTCCCGTGGGTGTCAGAGTAGCTTTCTCGTGATGAAGTGACATACCAGAGCCTGCAGGAGATGACGTGGACACAAATATTTCATAGATATCCTTTGTATGTGCAAATGGCTGATCTGTTTATTTTCCAGCCTTTGAAATGGCAGGCAGTGAATAATTTCCAGTGCCCAGGAGAGTGTCTCCTTTGTTCTTCCAGCCCTGGGCAGGATGGGTAGATAATATCCATGAACGTGTTTGTGTCAATTTGAAATCGAGCTAAACTCTGATCTTTGGGTCATTCTTCTCTCCCTACATGTTGTTACAGTTTTTCAATGCCCTGGAGGATTTGCCTGTGTTTTAGAGCCATGAATAATGAATGGAAAGCATGTGTGTGATCTGAAGAGAAGCAATCCAGCTTTTGCACTTTTGTGGCAGTGCTTTCTTGAAACCCCAGAAATCCTGGCAGATACCTTTGCTCCTTCCATTAGCTGTATGCCCAGAATGCCAGCAGTACTCAGGGAAGAAGCAAGTGTGAGCTAGGGAAAAGCTGGCCTTTGGAAGTTGCATGGTCTCTAGCTGGATCAGGAACTACTGTAGAACAGGGATTGTAGAGTTTTGAGGACCCTGAAGAGAAATTCCCTCAGAGCTGTTACTTACATTGATAACGCTCATAGCTGATGTATTATGGACATCTCAGGATGCCAAAAGGGATCCCAGGCTTAAAGCCAACCTCTGAATTTAGTCTCCAAGCAGCAGGAGGTTGGTGGTAGCAGTGAAACCTAAGGTAGCAGTGAAACCTCCATGTCTCTGATGACAGGTTAAAGCCACCAACTACCTTCAGACATCAGAAAAAGCAGTACAATTAAAAATAATGAAGGTTTGTGTCCTGAGCAGTCCGTGGTGTAGCTGTGTGACAGTGTGGACCAGGGGTGGGCACAGGTCTGTTAAGGGCTGGAGAAGATGTTTAGCAGCCATGTGACACCTGCAGTACAGAACAGCTGGGATCCAGTTCCACACCAGAGGAGGTCTGGGCACATGGATCCAGAGTGTCTTTGTCCCTCTATTAAAGCTCTATCTGCTGTGAAGGGAACACATGGAGCAACACAGACCTGTAGCTCTGCAAACATTCTTCCAAATTATTTCACACATATGCATAATCCATCAGAGCCTGGGGAGATTAGAGCCTAGAACATCTGCAGGATCAGGGCTGTACTCTGTACAATAAGTTTGCTGAGGAAGAATGACAATCAGTACAACCTTATTCCTGGGGATTTCATTTGTGTTTGCTTAAATAATTAGGTTTAATGCTTTCTCCTTCAGTAGCAGTGGGAGGACTTAACTAGCTCCCTGCCATTTCTGTTAAGCTGCTAGGTGCCACAGCCATAGAAGACAAGCTACAAGATGGGGTCCCACAGACAATTGAGACTCTTGCCAAAGCAAACATCAAGATATGGGTTCTCACTGGAGATAAGCAAGGTAAAGGCACTACAGCTTTGCTGCTTCTCTTCTCCTCCACTGATGGAGTGGTTCTGTTAGGACCTGTGTCCTCATTCCTTGAAAACTGCACAGAAGACAAACTTACACAGCTTTATGCTAATATGCAAAATTTCAGTTAACTGGAATTAGACCAGATGACTAGCTCATGTCTGTCCTTAATTTCTGTCATGAGAGTGGAAGCAGGGTGAAGGCAGGAGCCTTTGCCTTCAGAGAGGTGGTTGTAGGCATCCCATGGCTCCTGACATAAGCTGTGAAAAGGTGCCACCTTCATCCAGTTGATCATTCAGGTGAAGAAAGTGGAAAAAAACTTGTCCTGCTTTCCAGAAACTTTAATGTTAAAGTGGATGTTGGGTGCATTTCAACTTGTTTCTGGCTCTTATCATCCCAAATAGAAATGGAGGGAACATAGGCTTTTGGAGGCGGAAAGAACAGCAGATAGACTCCAGTGAATTCTTTTGGAGACATAGTATTTTCACTGAAACAATGGTGTTTCAGGGGGGTCATAAGTGTTTGCAAATAATTTCATCCAAGACATGAGCAGAGAATTTTTGAGAAAAATGAAACACTTCATTTTGTCATGTTCCAAATGAAATAAATTTGCTATAAAATACCAAAATATCTTTTCCAGAATTTTATGGACAAAATGTCCATATTCTTTTTCAGAGCTGTTGTTTGGGGCTTTTCTGGAAGCAGGGAGAGGCCAAGTTAAAAATCCCGAAAAAAAATTTTAATCAGCATGAAATGTTTTTTTTTTGTTACACCAAATATATCAATCAATGGGTATTTTAAGCCTTTTCATTTTGGTAGAGTTATTTTTTCCTGTGGTCTTCTGGAGTCAAATTTGCTGCTGCATCCATCAAAGAGACTCTCCTGGCTCTTTTACTGTTGACTCTGAAAGGCTCCAATCTCTTTTGAGTCAGAAAGAGAGCTTTTGTCATATGAACAAAAAAGGCCGCAGAAGTGGGTGAATTTGGGGCTGCTGAGATGGATTATCTTCCTGGTTTACCTTTCCCAGAGACAGCAATGAATATTGGTTACTCCTGCAACTTGCTGAATGATGACATGGAAGAAGTTTTCATTATTGAAGGCAGCACATCTGATGACGTACTGAATGAGCTGAGGTAAATGGCTGAAAAACAGTTTCAGTGATGTGCACTAGCGCTATTTGTGTTTTGCATCATTCCACCTTCCTTTTCCCTGTCAGCTTTCCTTGCTGGAGTTTATTCAGCTCTCCTTTAGATAAGGGAGAGCTGCCTCCCTGGAAGATCCAGAGGCTAAACACCATGTAGAAATCTTCTCTGAGAGTAAATGCTGAAACTTCTTGATCCAAGATCTCAAATTAAATAAAGGTTTATACCTTTAAAAGCAGAGTCAGATGGGGAGTTTCAGCTGAAATTGACCAAGTGGTCCTGAGCTACAAAGTTTGGCTCCAGGTTTGAGCTATGCTGTTGTGTGCTGCTCTTACCATTTATTCACATTGCTGTCCTTTGTCTGGGAATGTCTTTTGTCTGGATACTTTTTTGACAGTATCTGAGAACTTACCTTCATTCCTCACCTCCTCTGTAGCCACAGGTTCTTAGGTAAGGGTGGAAAATGGGAAAGGTTTGCAGTCCTTTTCTTTTAGAGTAGATGGCTGCCAGACAGCCTGCTCAGACAATTGTATGTCTTTTGGGATGCCATCCTTCCTGGCAATCAGATGGTTTGCTGGACTTAAAATCAGCAGAAGTTTAGCAACACTTTGTTAGAGTTTCAGAGATGGGCATGATCTGTGCAGACAGCAGCAGCTAAACAATGCATATTTTTGTAGGGATACAGTAAAAATTGGACTGAATTATCAAAGGAAAGCATTGATTTTTTTGTTTTCATAAAGTTGCTCTTACAAAACATAGATATATATTTGCAAGTTTTCAGATTTTCATTATTATCCTGGTTTCTTTTTTTTTTTTTTTTGTTTGGTTTTTTTTTCAGGAATGCAAGAAAAAAGATGAAGCCAGATTCCTTTCTGGACAGTGATGAAATCAACATTCAGTTTGAAAAATCTTCAAAAAAGCAAATAATTATACCTGATGAGCAAGCAAATGGGGTGTACGGTCTGGTTATCACTGGCCACAGCCTGGTAAGGAAGGTTCAGAGCCTTGCTAGGGATGAGTTCGCTGAAAAACTTACTGCAAGACATACTGAAAGTCTCAAAAATGCTTTAAAAATTCAACTCTAGAGGGCAAGGGTTTTTTTCCCCCTTATTGAAGTCTAGGTTCAGTGGTTATCTGAGACATCAAAGGTGACAGACAATGTTTAGAAGATGTTTCAGGAACAGAGAACAGTTGGCCTTGATCTTTGATGAACAAGAAGGATAGAGTAGCTGGATCATATTTAATTTCTGGAAACATACTAGAAAAATAACAAGGTTTGTGTTTGCAGCAAGAAGATAACATGAGACGTGGGTTTCAATGCCAAGGACATATTCTGCTAAATATAGCTGAAAACAGATATGCTTAATTTATAGGATATAGATAATATGACTTAACCAATATATTGATACTCTCTCCCACAATGTTCTTTGAACAAACTGAAGCAATACACTCCAGATGAAATTGTGACAGATTAAAGACTGCTTGGGAAGTGTGACTCTGAAGGCCTCAATGCTGGTCTAAAACAATGTTAGCTGTCATCTGCAGAGGGTTATCCCACATCTATTTGATGCTCAGTGTTTGCATTAACTGCTTAGAAAGAGAGCAGGTAACACCAGGCTGGGAGAGAGTACAAAGACATCTGTGTCAGCCATAATCTAGAAAGCATAGGGGGAAACTGAGTCAGTTGGGATTTCTGAGCCTGGAGAACACTCATCAGTCTTGGTAATACTCTTCAAAATTATAACAGGTAAACAAAGTAATGGAATTAAACTGAGATAAGAGAGTTCTGTGTGAAATGTCTTCCTGGTGAGAACAGTGAAACTCTGCAATAAATTATCTATATTAGAATTTTTTTAGAGCCAGTTAGAAGAAAGAAAAAACAACTTAGATCAGTTCAAACCTGTCTGTGAGGAACATGTAATTTATGTGAGGTTTATTTATCTGTTGTATTTTACTTTCCCAGATCTCAGTGAAAGCAAATAGACATAGCAAATAGACATATTTAGAAAGTTCTGGGAGGTGCTTCCTCCCAGAAACAAGGTGCTTCTGTTCCCTGTGGTTGCTACCTTTCTTAATGACAACCCAGAAATTTTCACTGCCAGCTCTACATGAGCCCAGAAAAAAAAGAAAATCTCATCTTTCTCTACTTTTGGCTCATGTGCCATGTGTATAGACCCCAAACACGGTCAGACAGCGCCTAGGTTGTTAAGTACCCTTTCTCCCTCTTTTACACTCACTTCCCCCTGAACTCCAGGGCCATAATCCCCTTTAGATTCCCACTGCCAAGCAGACAAGAGGTCTATCAGAGGTTTGGTCCATGTGCACTGCATGGACATCAGCTGGAAGCCCCTTGCCTGTTCCTCCTCCATCCCTTCAGCCAGCAGAGCAGCCCGAGTGCTGCGCTAGCAGAACACCTCTGGCAGTGATGGCAAAGCTTTCTTTATATTCCTGGAAAAACACACACTAACCTACACCCTGGCAAGGGGATATGTCCCACACAATCTGGGCTGTGTGGGAGCAGCCAGTCCACACAGCAGACACAATGAGCTTCACCGAGATTATGTCTTTCTCCTCTGTGGGGACCACAGGGACAGGGCAGACAAATCTAGATGTCATTTATTTATTTCTGCAAGCTTGAGCAATGGTGTGATACTGTCCCACACACAGCACCTGCTCAGTGCTCTATCCCTGCCTGTAGAGGGGTGGGAGGGCAGTGCTGGGCTATGCACACATATGGTGTTGCCTGAAGAAAGCAGTGAACAGAAAATTGTCAGCATCCTTAATGGCATCATCATGCCACTTTATTTGTATGCAGCTGCACCATTAATATACAAAGGGGTAACATTTTGCTGGTGCTGTGCAGTGAGGATATTGAGGCAAAAGCCATCTCTGGCTGCACGGAGCAGCAGTACCCAGGCTGAACCATGAAAGGGTCTCTTGTTGAGGAAGCCTGCTGCTGTGACAGAGGAAAAAGGGGACACTGGTGACTCACAGCTCTCTGTTTCAAAAAGAAAGAACATGTGGCCCAAGGACTGTCTGCCTTACACAGACAAGGCAGTGGACCCTGCTGTGATGGCTCTGAGCAGGATGGGCCTTGTAGATTCCTTCCGTACATGTCTGCTAAAAAGAGACAATAAAGAGCAGTGCCATAAAGCATGATCTGAAAGAAATTTGAAAAGCTCACACTGCTCCCTCCTCCTCATGAAGAGCTGGAGGGGTGACTAGACATCCAATTATCTCAGTGCTTCTCAAATAGAAATAACACAGCTGACTGATTTAAAAGGTCAGCACTCAGAGTAAAGCAGCTTTCTCCTTAGTTTTGTGTTTTGCTGTGTCATGCCCACCTGAGCTTAACTTTTTCCATGTTTTTTTTTAATTAGGCACTTAACAAATTGAAATCTTTCCTATTTATCTCCCAGAGCTTAAATAGTAATCCAAGAGGGATGAGCAGAGACTCTCTCACATGGAGACACACAAGGCTGTCTCAGGCCCTGCACCAGCTTCCTGCTTTTAGTGTTTGACACTTCTGCCCTCTGTCAGGTTACATCAGCCAGAGCAGGTGCTGTGCATGCCCAGCTGTTTTTCATACCCAGATGTGGTGCATGCCCAGATGTGGTGCATACCCAGATGTGGTACACACCCAGATGTGGTGCACCCAAAGTGCAACCCTGCAGGTGTAGAGGGCACAGTGGATGTGCAGTGTGGATGCTCCCTGAGACTGGGTGGACAGATTCACCCACACTGGTGTAAGGGAGAGCTCAGCTGTCATGGCCACCTCCCTGCACCCTCTTGGTCAGGCCAGGAGCTGCTGCGAGCCTGCCCTGAGTGCTCCCTTTCCTCCTTTCCAGGCTTACGCGCTGGAAGGGAACCTGGAGCTGGAGCTGGTGAGAACTGCCTGCATGTGCAAAGTGGTGATCTGCTGCCGGGTGACTCCCCTGCAGAAGGCCCAGGTGGTGGAGCTGGTGAAGAAGTACAAGAAGGCTGTGACCCTGGCGATCGGAGATGGTGCCAACGACGTCAGCATGATCAAAAGTGAGTGATGGCCAACAGCCAGCATGCTTAGCAGACTGGCTCAAAGAGGTGTTTGCTCTCTGAGGGAGGCTGGCAGCAGGAAGACACACCTGAGTGCCTCCTGTACCACCCTCTTTGTAGAAACATGTGTCTGTGTCCCAGCTTTTGGCAGATCTCTGCAGAGCACTGTCACTACAGGTTAGTTGTGTCTCCAGCCTTGTGGGTCACACTGGGCTCCTTCAGGAGCTAAGGTTGCACCAAGTGCCTGTTTTTTGGTTTTTCCCTCAGAGCAGACAAAATGGTTGGTCTTGATGATCTTACAGATCTTTTCCAACCTAAATGGCTCTATGATTCTATGAAAAGCCCACTTGGGCTGTGATATGTCAGTCAGTGTGTCTGCACGGCCACCATCACAAGGGCAATGTATATAACAAACAGTTTGGATCATAGAGGGCCTGACTCAAAGCAGAAATAAAATCTTTGTGCCTGTAAATTTTCTGTATAATATTATGTGGGGTACTTTTTTTCAGCACTTATTTGTGTCAGGACTGATTGCAAATTATCTCCCTTGAGTTACAGATGGTAGGCTTCCAGGCCTCTCCATCCTTGAGCATCATTTGATGCTGCATTACCTCAGTGAATTTATGAAAAAAAGTCCTAACTAGGTATAATTAAATTAAGATTATTCAGACAGACCTATTGCTAATATTCCTTGTGTTAATTTGCAAGAATTGATTAACTGGAGCCTCTTAATTAAGAAAGAAAAGGCTAAGTAGGGAGCTTCAAGAGAGACAAGTCAGGCAGTCAGCAAAGAAAGGAGAAGAAAGTTAAAGTGTACATAATAATTAGAAACTAATCCGTTCCCCCCACAAGAGGATTGAGGCTATGGGATTTATCAATTCAGTTCAGTGGAAACATCTGAATCCAACCAACCTTCAGCCATTAAGACTGTATTCATCAGTTAAAGCTTTATAATTAGCTGCCACGTTAAACTTATGTTCATGTTTAAAAAATGCAAGTTACTATTAAAAAAAAAAAGTGACTCTTCTATCTTATTATTTGATTAAACTAATAAAGCCCAGGAAACATAAAAAGGCTACAGTCTGCCTTTTAGCACAGTGTCTGAGAAAATTTAAAATGGTTTGAAGATTTTACCTGTCTTGGATGATGTTTTAAGGCTCCTGGAAGGACATGCATGCATGCTAAATAAAAGTCACACATCAATATAAATTTATAAGTTATTGTTTCATCATAGCAGCCGTTATAAACAACGGTGTTTGTGCTGCTGGAAAGCATTCAGAAAAAAGCCATAAACTGTCACTGAACCTATAATTTCTTTCAAATAATAAAAGCCCACTTATGGGAAATGTACCACAGAGCCAAAATCATAGTGCTGCTGAAGGAATTAGTGCACCCAAAAGTTTTTTATCTTTAAATAACTTTTCATTCTGACTTTCTATGAAGGCCGTGAGGGAACTAACGTGGTATTCGGTGCTGGATAATTCATTTTAAAAACTGAATTTGAAAAATGGGGCAGTGAAAACTCTCCGTGTAATGATGTGACCTTCTTGTTGCAGCTGCCCACATCGGGGTTGGCATCAGTGGCCAGGAGGGGATGCAGGCGGTCCTGTCCAGCGACTTCTCCTTCGCGCAGTTCCGCTACCTGCAGCGCCTGCTCCTGGTCCACGGACGGTGGTCCTACATCCGCATGTGCAAGTTCCTCAAGTACTTCTTCTACAAGAACTTTGCCTTCACCTTGGTGCATTTCTGGTATGGCTTCTTCTCTGGCTTCTCAGCACAGGTAGGTCTGGCTTCGGTTTTGTCAGGGATGTGGAGATGGTCAGAGGGCAGCAGCTCTGCTGTGAAAGACAGCTGAGGGTGGAGGGCTGGTTCACCTGGCAGATGAGAAAATTTCAGGGAGATCTTAGAGCACCTCTCATTAGCTGAAAGTGCTACAGGAGCACTTCATGCTATAACTTCTTAGCATGGCCTGTTGCAATATGACAAAGGGTAATGATTTTAAACTAAGCTTAGATTGGTACAACAAAGAAGTTTTTTGCAACGATGTTTGTAAAACACTGACAGAAGTTGCCCAGAGAGGTGATTGATGCCCCCTTTCCGGAAACATTCCAGGTCAGGTTGGATGGGGCTCTGAGCAACCTGACCTAGTTGAAGATGTCTGTGCTGATTGGAGGGAGGCTTGTTTAGATTAATTTTACAGCACTCTTCTAACCAAAACCATTCTGTAAGTCTACATCTAGCATTTTCAAGTGAAGTATCTGGAAACATTTTACAAGGAAATAAACTAAGCCATTCCTCACACCTCACTGAACAAACTCAGGTCTGTATTCTTTAGCCACATGGGTATAAAGGAGCTATTGCTGCCTCCATTACAGCAGCTATTGCTGCTGCTGGAGGATGGATGCCTGGAGACAGAATATATCTATTATATAATCATATAATCATTAAGGTTTGAAAATACCTCCTAGATCATCAAGTCCAACCATAAACCCAACACTGCTATGTTCACCACTAAACCATGTCCCCCAGTGCCACATCCACATGTTTTTTAAACACTGACCATCTTTTCAATGAAAATTTTTTTCCTAATATCCAGTATGAAACTTCTCTGGCATTTAGGTGCATTATGAAGCACATACATCACTTGTAGGATTTTCAAAAGTATTCAAAGTGATTGCAACCATCAGCTGATGACACAGATTAGAGTTTGGTGCAGATTTTGTAAGATTTATGCTTGTGCTGTTAGCATATTTGGAGCAAACAGTTTAACCTGAGATACCTGTGGGCATCAGGAGCTTGCCAGAGGAACACATCCAGAGTGAAAAAACTGGTCTTGGTTCAGGGCACACCAGCCTCCAACCAAACACAGACATGGGCAGTGCAGATATCAGGGGCTGGGGCTGCAGGGTGGTGCAGAAGGATCCTGCTCTGGCTACAGCCAGCAGTGGGTGCTCAGCAGGCTGGGCTGGCATGAAGTGATCCTTCCCCTCTTTAGGGATGCTGAGTTTGAGTCATCTCATCTCTTTTGTCTCAGTAACAACTCAAACCAAGGTGTTGCAGAAAGTAATTGCATATACTTTCAAAGAAATTTTGCTAACTTCACTTGTTTTGTCTTTGTTTTTTTTTTTCCAGACTGTCTATGATGAGTGGTTCATTACACTTTACAATTTGGTGTACACCTCTCTCCCAGTGCTAGGAATGAGTCTCTTTGATCAGGTACTGTTTCTGTCATCACTTTGGGGATTTTATTCATAGGGCTTTCATGTCCAAGTATTTTGAGCTGGTTCCATGAAGCAAAAGCAGCTGACCTTTTGGCTACATACCGTGGTAACCCCTGAAATAATAACCTGACAGAGAAGACTTAAATCACAAATAAAAAGATGAATCAGAGAGAAGGTGTATTCCCTCCTAGTCATATAATTTGGGTTTAAGTTGTCCTGTGAGGAACAGGGAGTTGAGATAAATATGATTACCCTGATTTGGCCTGTAGGTTTCAGTGTGTGATGAGATTTTTGGGTTAGGCTGCTGCCGACAGCACCAGGTGCCATTGCAACCCTCCCCTGGACCAGTCATATCCTACTACCTGTGTTCCTGAAGCCTGGCAAGTGACTTCTTAATGACCAAACAAAACAATTAACTGGATCTTTGAAACCAGATTTTGCAAGTTCAGCCTTTAGTGAGTTCTTTCTCTGGTAATCTCACACAAACTTCAACCTCACTGTTTCTGTTTGAAAGACAAAGGAGAAATAAAGCTGCTCCTATATGCATTTTACAAGTTAAATGAAGAGCTTTGGCTGCTTTCCAGTGGTTCAGCGTTCCACTCTGGACACTTGAGGGATCCAAGTGAGACAGCCTTACCTATGTGGGGAGATATTTTCTAACCCTTAGCTTCCAGTCAGTTCTCTGTAGAACAGACCATGTGGTCTGCTTTAGATGAAGTGTATAGTCTTTCTTTTTTTATCAGCTGTCAATTTTTTTTAGCACAAGAAAGGTAAAATACTTTATAGAAAATATGCCCAGGTGACCTCGGGTTGTGCCATGCCAGTAAGCACAATGGAGGGAATTATGTGCTATGCCTTTTCTCATGGAAATGCATGTCACAAGGACATGGCAGCCCTAACTGGGTCTGTGTCTTTGGTTGGGTAGCAGCCAGCAAATCTGACTGTCTCCTGTATGCTTTCAGGATGTGGATGATCGCTGGAGCATGCTGTTCCCTCAGCTATATGTGCCTGGCCAGCAAAACCTCTACTTTAACAAGGTGGTGTTTGTCAAGTGCATGTTGCAAGGGATCTACAGCTCCCTCATCCTCTTCTTCATCCCCTATGGGGCCATGTACAATACAATGAGGAGTGATGGGAAGGCCATTGCTGACTACCAGTCCTTTGCTCTGATGGCCCAGACCTGCTTACTGATCGTGGTGTCTGTACAGGTAAGGCATCCCAGGTAATATTTTGAGGAATTAGTTGTTTCACGATAGCAGCATCTGGAGGGCCATTGACAGCATTGCATTTGCTAGTGCATCATGCATTCCTGTAAAAAAAGTCTCCAGATTAGTCTCCTCAGTTCTACAGAACAGGAGATCTGTATGTTACAAAAGATCAGGGTGACAGGAAAGAAGAGTCTTTGCGTTGGGAAGATTGCAGTCATAACAGACAAATTAGTTAAGGCTGGGAATAGAGAAGAACATGTTCTAGTTTTATGGGAAAGGTTTGAAGCACAGGACTCTCTGTCTGCCATCAGGCAGTTATTTATAGGCTCTCCATTATGGAGATGTCTCTGCAGCCTGGCCCAGGGCATGATGTATGTGTGTGACGCAGCCTGAACTTGCTGGAAGAAATAGCTAAGACTTGGTGGTAGAAAATTCAGATGGTACCATCAGGATGAGAGAGATTTCTTAAAAGAAAACCAATCAATCACACTTCCCTGGATAACAGTTCCTGCTGTCTGAAGTCTTTGCAGGCTTGTTCTCCTAACCTTCAGCGCTACATCAGAGCTAAGGAGTGGGGAAATCAAGCCTGACTTGTTTGAACTTACTGTGTACAGCTCTGGGGCCCTCAGCAAAAGAAGGACGAGGGCCTGTTGGAGCAAGTCCAGAGGAGGGCCATGAAGTTGATCAGAGGGCTGGAGCACCTCTGCTAAGGAGGCTGAGGGCACTGGCATTGTTCAGTCTGCAGAAGAGGAGGCTCCAGGGAGACCTCATTGCAGCCTCACAGTACTTACCCAGGGGCCACAAGAAAGCTGGGGAGGGACTTTTGACAAGGGCAGGTAGTAACAGAAGAAGAGTTCCTGGCTTTGAGATGAGAGTGTGTTTAGGTTAGATACCAGGAACAAATTCTTCCCTGTGAGGGTGTTGAGGCACATCCACAGAGAAGCTGTGGATGACCTATCCCTGGAAGTGTTCAAGGTCAGGCTGGATGGGGCTCTGAGCAACCTGGTCTAGTGGAAGGTGTCTCTGCCCAAGGCAGTGGGATTGGAACAGGATGATCTTTAAAGTCCTTAATATCCTGTCTCCAGGACTGGCAACTAGTGAATGCTTGAGAAGAGGGCAACAACAGTAGTAATAAATGTTGTAATCTTGCCTTCAATGTTTTCCCAGAATCTTATGATTTGTGACTTGTTATTTCTTGAGGCTTGAATGAATAGCATTCTCAGGGGGAGACGTACAAAGCAGAGGACAAGCTGTGTTCAGCACAGATCTGCTAAATCAGGAAGGCACTGACAACAGCTGCATTTCTCTGTTCTTTCAGATTGGCTTGGACACCTCTTACTGGACAGTTGTCAACCAGTTCTTCATCTGGGGCAGCCTTTCTGTTTATTTTGCTATCACCTTCACCATGTACAGCGACGGCATGTACCTGATCTTCACAGCCTCCTTTCCCTTCATTGGTAAGCCTTGGGACAAATCTGGATTGCACTCAGAATGGGCATACTGCAGGGCTTCCGAGTACTTCTGTGTATATTTCAGGATATACTGGTTGCCTTTTCTGCAAGAAAGGCCAGGATATTTCTGAGGGTTGCTGGGATTTCCTTTGAATTCCATCCATCCAGGTGAATGTGTGCCATGTTCCCTTCCTTGTGTAAGATTCCCATGCAGTCATAAGAATTGTCTTTTAAATAAACCTAATGAGCTGGATGGAATGCTTTCTGCTGCTCTTCTATGTTTGGGTTCCAGATATCCAATTTTTACAGCTATATAGGAGCATCTTATTTGTAGATGTGTGATCTTTGTAAATAAGTTAACATTTTGGCATAGGAAGGTGTAGAAGTACAACATCCAGTCAGACATGAGAAAACGCCATGTGATTATGGGGAGCCCTCTGCCAGGTTAAATGGCAAAATCCCCAACAACAAAACATACCAGTGGTGACCAGGTCTTTGTAGTTATTTTACATAACTGATTTCTGAACATATGCAAAAAACAAAGGATAAAAAAATGAGTCCATCTCCTGAGACTTTGACCAGGAAGAACATGTATGTACATGTAAGCAAGGTAATTCAAAGTAATTCAGATGTTTTTAATAGCTCTGTGCATCCATAGCCAATATAGATACAGCATTGTTATGAGTCTTTACTTATGAAATCCCAACACTTTTTATTTCAAGTCTCAGATTTTTGTATTAATCAATGCCTTCATTTTTTACTGACTTTTTCAGTAAAAACTTCTTTTGTCTGTCTTCACTGCAACAGTACGGGGCTTAGCCAACTTAGAAATATCTGCGATGTAGGTTAGTTGTTGCAACATATTTTTCAAGGAGATGATCACATCCACTTTGAGATGGCTTTAAGAATCATAAATGCTGAGTGAGAGAAGTCAGAATGTCTGTTCAGTTTCCCAGGGCAGGTGGACAGTTGGACTGGATTATCCTGAAGGTCTCTACCCACCTTGAGGATTCTATGGTGATTCTAACTTACTTGCCAGGGGTATCTCATCTGCTGCTCTATTATTACTACATTGGTCAAAGAAGCCATAATGCTGAGGGACACACTAAGGTCTCAGTTTGAAACCATTTTTAAGGGAAGTGTTTCTAGTCTGGACTAAGACAACTTGTTTACTTAAATTTCACTGAAGTTGTATTACAGCAGAATTTGGCCAACTGGAAAGAAAATATTCAGCAAATATACTGCCAACACCAGCATCATTAAGTCCTGTAATGAGGGTTTTGCAGACTGTTTGTTCTATTTTACATCCCCACAGTTTTGCAAAAGCCAGAACTGAGCACTTTGTTTTCAAAGGAGGTGTCAGTGACATGCCACCACGTGGCAGTGGTGCTGCCAATACCCCCATTAGACTACACTGTCTGTGCAGCTCCCCAGAGCAACACATGCTCCTCTCTCAAGGGGCTGTGATTCCCGTTGCCTGCTGGGCAGAGCCAGTATTCCATATTCTTTAGGAAATGGTGCTGGGAAGCAAGAAAGGATTATTCTTCCTTTTGTACTGGAGTCCTGGGCTGCTGCTGCTTAAGGTCTCCTGAACATTTACATCAATCCTTTGCTGTGATTTGACTCTTCACAGAGAGAAAAGACTCACTCTGACACTCTTGTCCACTTGGGTTGTTGCTGCAATCATGTCTGGACCTTGCATTTCTCTTTGCTCATCTCAGGCAGTGACACTGGCTTTGCAGCTCTCTCTACAGCCAGTTGATTTCACTGTTGGAGATGATGCCTGCCTTGTATTATGGTCTGTTTGCCAGGTGCTCTGAAATCACAGAGAGCAACAGGGAATAACGTTGGGAGGTGCTGCTTTTACAGTTTTAATGATGTGTTTGTTTTCCAGGTACGGCTCGTAACACCCTCAGCCAGCCAAACGTGTGGCTGGCCATCTTCCTCAGCATCACCCTCTGCGTGCTGCCCGTGGTTGGCTTTCGATTCCTGAAGGCTCAGTTAAAGCCAACTCCCAGCGACAAAGTAAGGAGACACCTTATTAAACCAGAAATCCTGCTTGCCACGGCCTAGGCTCACCGTGGAGCCACATTGCATGGGCTTGGCATCACCTGGGGTGTGTGTCTGAGTCCGTGCAACTGCTGCCATCCATCTGTCCCTGACTCCCCAGAGAAGGAGGATTGAATTTGGGGTTTGGCACGGTTCA
This sequence comes from Serinus canaria, assembly GCF_022539315.1. Classification (NCBI taxonomy): domain Eukaryota; kingdom Metazoa; phylum Chordata; class Aves; order Passeriformes; family Fringillidae; genus Serinus; species Serinus canaria. Next base: position 66,546,127 of record NC_066343.1, on the reverse strand, counting down.
AACCATCTGCAGCTGGAACCAAGGCTGAGATTATTTAGATGTGGATTAGACTGCTCTGAGGCAGGAAAGCTGCACTATTTTTAGGTGCAGGATTTAAGCGCTGTGGCTCAGTGGCAAAGGAGTGGCGTGTTCCTCCTGCCCTGGCTGTGCAGTTTTTAGCCTGGCAGACCACAGGTTTTCACCCTCCACCAGGGAATATATGTTTGCTGGGGATTTTTTTAATTATTTCAGAATTTACTTTTTGTAGCCAATGGGTGTATGCTCCCTCTGGAACCAGCTTCCCTCCCATCCCCGGGAATATGAAGATGAGGGCACCAGGGCAAGGAGACGCCGGGAGTTATGGAGTGGGCAGGGAGAGCACTGCTCACTGCAGCCAAGGGACCCCTCAAGAAAATTAGTGCAGAGCTCCCCGGGCTTGCTTCCAAACAGGAGCATTTGCTGAATGCTACTGCCACCTCGTGCTTCCTTCCTCTCCCTGCGCCGAGCTGCTGCGAATCGGGATCAGAGCACAGCCCCAGGGGAAGGCACGGCAGTTGACGCCCTCCCGGTCATCCTCCGGATGACTTAGGAGAACATGTTAGGGGAATTCTCAGCCCTTACAGAGGGGGTAGGCGGGTGCTAGAGAAGACTGCTGGGTAGGGAGGTCCTTGGGACACAATCCAAGGCAGTTGGGGGGTGTAAAAATGGGTTGAGTTTACCCCAGCTGAGTAGACGTCAAACACAGCTGTCACCCAGAATCCCAGCTTCACTGCTGAGGTTGAGCATCCCTCTCTCTCTAGCATAAAATTACTTCTCTGCCTCCTCTTGGAAGTGAATGGTCACAGGAGAGGAGTGGGTTTCCAGCTCTAAGGAGTCCCCCAGATGGCAGCAGACAGGACTGATGTTTAGAGAGGCCAAGCACCTGCCACTGACATTGTGCCAAGCAAGAAACACAGGAGTCTGGCAGCTGGGGGTTCTGTTGAGCCATAGGCTCTCAATAGCAGCCTCTTGCATTAGACAGCCCCATTCTGAAAAGGGTCTTGACAGCAGATTAACTCGGTGCCCACCTGGGAGCAGAAAACCCACTACTTGCAAATAAAGTGCAGTATTTATTTCCTGTCTGCCAAGGAATACAGGAATCTCTCTATCATCCCTGTAAGCAATCAAGGCCAGGTTGCATGGGGTATTGATACACCTGATATAGTGGCATCAGGGTTGGAACGAGGTGATCCTCAAGGTCCCTTCCAACCCAAGCCATTCTATGATTCTATAATTCTATAATTCTATAACATTCATCATTATAATTATAAAAAGAGTTTATGTATCAGAAACTCCCTTTAGTAGTCTGTTTTCTATATTAAATATGCCAGTTCTTGAATGTCTCTTTATTAGTTTTCTGGAATTTTAATTTGTTGGGATGACTTTCACATTGTGGGTGATTTGACTGAAAGTCCTACAGCCATACCCCAGCCATGGCATATCAGAGATGTGGGGAATTCATGGAAATAATTCCCTCTCACGATTTACAGATGACGCTGCCATTAACACCAAATTAGAATAGAATGGAATGGAATGGAATGGAATGGAATGGAATGGAATAGAATAGAATAGAATAGAATAGAATAGAATAGAATAGAATAGAATAGAATAGAATAGAATAGAATAGAATAGAATAGAATAGAATAGAATAGAATATGCCCTTTCCTCATTTTTGCCTTTGGATCCCTGCTTTTGTTTCCCTTTCTCTGCTCCTCTTCCTCTGTGATTGCAAATAGTGATGCACTTAATGATGCTTGTTAATAATGATTACACTTTTTCTGCCTTCTCTTCTGGTTCCCAGGTCCTGATGAAGATCAAGGAAGCCAAAAAGAGGCCCCCTCCACCCTCTCCCAAGCGGCGCCTGCGCCGGACCAGCACGCGCCGCTCTGGCTACGCCTTCTCTCACCAGCACGGCTTCGGAGCACTCATCATGTCCGGGAGGAACATGAGGCCAAAATCACCTTTTGCCACAACGGGAACATTTTCACCCAACAGTGACAAATATAAACACAAAGGATTGTAACAAAGGAAAAAAAAAAAAGGAGAGAAGAAAAAAGACACACCCCTCCCCTTCCCCCTTCCCCGTTCCCCTTAAAAATTAACAAAGCAAACCAAAGTAAAGGGCTGTCAGGAGAGGAGGCTGTGCTGCCTGCAAGGCACTGAGCCAGTGGCTGCCCAGAACTCTGCCCTCTGGGCTGCCAAATCAAGGACTTGGGGCTTTCCTTTCACCCACATGCACTCTCTGATTCCAGTTTGTTCCCCAGAGATGTGTGCTGCTCTCGGGGAAGGCGGGCAGGGTGAGCTGGAGAGTGGAGTTGCATGGTATCTCAGAGGGCCTCCCCGGCACAAGAGAGAGCGTGCTGTGGGAGGCATCTCTGCTCCCTGAGATTGTTCATAATGCTAATTTTTTTTTCTCCCTCTAACTATATACCTCAGAGCAAAGAGAATTTCAGTCTGAGGAAAAGGTTGAATTAGCAATGTCTTTCTCAGTCATGTGCCTTCTATTTTTCTTCATGATTTCACTCTGGGCCATATTACTGGGGTGACAGTATTGACCCCAGGTGTGCCTTAGGTCCACCCACACAACCCACAAATCCACAACCTTTGTAACGTGTGATTTTGTAGCCTTTTGACTGTGATCCACTTTCTCAAGAGATGGCCAGTACCCAAACACCACCCTCTTCCCACATCTGCCATCAGGAATTGCTGCAAGCTCAGAGAAACCCTTAGTAGGTCAAGGGACCAGGAGCTGACAGTCATCAGCCTGCCCTGATTTATCTGGGTTGCAAATCTGCTCTTTTAAAGGATTATTGTCCTCAGAACCCTCTCAAGTTTTGTAAGTGGGCATCAGCCATTTCATTTAGACTTAAAATAAAAGAGCAGAAGGCTCTCAGGCTTCCTTATGGATCAAACCATGAAATCTGGCCCCTGAGAAGCCCGTGCCATGGTAAGGGCTCACCCGAGCAGCAGCACGAGGCATCTGCTCCCCTTAACAGAATGAGGTGTGTGCACATCTGGCTTGATGGTGATCACACCAGAATTACTGAAGCCAGAAAAGCTATTTCATGGCCAGCAGCTGAAATAGCCTTTGTTCCACTGGTGCTGGGCTTCAGTGTAAGGGATGAAGCATGGCCTGGTGGCTCCCTCACCCTCCCTGATGAGCAAAGTGGCCATGATTCAGAGGAACTTAGTGAGGCCTCAGGAGTCTCTGCAGGGTTTCATGGCTGCAGTGTTTCTCTGTGCTGGCTCAAATTTTACTTGGTAACAGGTTATCTATCAACAATGGGTAGCAGAGAGCTGAAAATCCTACCAAGTCAGACTGCCAGCAGAGGGACCTAAAATGCACAGACTCAGCTAAAGATGTGGTGATCTTGAGGGACTGGGATTTGCTTGTTGTTTTGTCACACCAGCTCCATAATCAGCAGGGTTACTGGGTGGAAGGCCAGCGTGGCAGTGTGAGAGTCTGTCCTGCCAGCACTGCTGAGCTGTCTAAATGCAGCTTTTTTTGTGCAGAGGACTAAGCCTGTGGCTGTTGTTACAGGGGTGGGGTTTTTGTTTGTTTTTGATTTTTGTTGAGGTTGGGGGATTTTTTTCAGCTCCATTATACTATTTTAGACTCCTTCCTTAATTTGAATTGGATTTTTTTGTGCAGTAACCAGGTTTTTTTGTGCAGTAACCAGTAACTCACTGCCGTGAGTCTCTGAGCTGTCAGGAGGCAGTGTATGATGGCAAGAGGCCAGCCATGTCCCCATTTCATGGAACACCCTGCTGCCTGTGGTCCCAGTTTCAGCAGTCACTGTGTGAGATTGTTTAAGCTCTAATAGAAGGTTTCATCTCTCTGTGTTTTAACTCAGTGCAGGAAAGGAAAAAAAAAACAAGACAACCATACTAGTCTGTTGCACCTGCTGCTTGGGGAGGCTTATTGTAAATTGTGGTATTAAATTTCAGCATAGCCAGTGCAAAACTGGAGCTGGGACTAGGTCCAGACTGCAGTGTCTAGGAGCTGCTTGCTAGGGAAGGAGTAAATTATCTGATGATCTCCCCTGGAAGGAGACACCTAAGTAAAGTGAGAGCCTGCACTCTGGCTGAGGAAACCACCGTGGAGTTAATGCTTGTCACCTCCCCCTGATTTACCATTCACTTTGCAGAGACAATCATGGCTTTTCTGATGAGGATTATGTTTTTCACAATCAGCCTCCCTGGGGTTAGGGGGAAAAGGAGAATTTGTGCAGATTAGCAGACATCCCCATGATACCCACACTGGTCTGTGGATTGAAAGTCCTATTGAAGCTGTTCCTGGCATCTGATGCAGCAGAATATACTGCAGAGCAGCAGAGGCAGACCGTGTGCTGACAGAGCAAGGAAAATCTGACACTGTGCCTCTCTTCTCATACGGTTTACGTGCAAAGAACTCACCTTCTGGCTAAAAGGGGATTTGAAAATGTTGGCTACAACATGTAGGGGATAATAAAGCTGTTGGTGAGCTTGCACCAGATACAATTCTTTCAGTGGTTTGACACAATCAGCATTTGAAACACATCACCTGGCAGTGATGTCTGTCCTACATCACTCCTGATTTTGTAAAATAATTGGTTTTTTTTAAATAAAAAGAGAATATTGGGATGATAGATTCCTCGGCACTCTGTTAAATGATGCAGCAAGTTTGTACGCAGAAGTGCACGGAGGGGGGAGGGTGGGGACCGACTGTGGGACAATGGGTCTGAGACTGCAACCCTTTTCATCCGGTATCCTGACGCGGGAAGCACACAAATTCCCAAAATTTTCCATCCTGGCTAGGATGTTTTAAGAGGAAACTTAGAGGAAACGTCAGACATCCTTAGGCGGAGGACCCGGTGGGGGCGGGCAGCGTGGAGAGCCCGCCCCGTGGAGCGGCTGTAAACAGCGGAGCGATGCGGGCGATCGGTAAGGGACGGTGGCAGGGCGGGCGGGACGGTGCGGGGATGGTGCGGGAGCTGTGCGGGAATTGCGCGGGGAGGAGCGGGGTCGCTGATTCTCGTGTGCGCGGTGCTCTGCTTGGCTCCCCGGGGGAGGTCAAACCGTGTGTCATCGTCTGTGAGGTGTCTGAAAATTATAATTTAGTCTTTTATGAAGCTCTGGTGTTTCACAGATATGTCAAAAATTAATCCGTGAAATAGATTTTTGATTTTGTTTTCACCCTCTCCCTTTTCCCCTCCTCATTATTCCATAATATAAATATTCAGAGTTTGAACATTGTTTTGCTGTTGTGCCTATCCTTGCTGCCCTGCTGACCTGCAGTTTGGGGGTCAAGAATGTTTATGTTCTGATGGTGTTGAGGCACTAGAACAGGAGGCCCAGAGAAGCTGTGGGTGCCCCATCCTTGGGAGTGCTCAAGGCCAGGTTAGATGGGGCTCTGGACAACCTGGTCTGGGGCAGGGTGTCCCTGCCCATGTCAGGGGGATGGAACAAGGTGGTCTTTTAAGATCCCTTCCAATGCAAACCATTCTGTGGTTCTCTGATAACCAGTGATGAGGTTTTCTTGTCTTTCAATGCAGCAGAGGAAAGCTTGGAACATCTCTCTCTCCTGAACCCACAGGGTGACAGTGAGCAATCTCTGTCCCTAATACCATGGGGCAGCAGGTGCATTGGTAAGTGGCACCTCAAGGGTGTTCTCCACTGCCAACTGCAACACCGGCATTCCAGGCTGCCTGGTAGCTCTCACTCTGCCCGTGTTCATCCACACAACTCTCTCCCACTGACCTGTTGCCTGGAAGCCCTTACTCATGAACAGCTCTTAGGAAATGGGAGGGCAGAGAAGCACTACATGCTTGCCCTGGGCTCTCCAGTTGGATACTCAGCAAAGTCTGTTGTAGGAATAGAGATATCTCAGTAATGACCCATGCTAATTACGAGCTGGAACAAAACCAGGAGCATAAAGGCCCTCTTGGATATCTGTGGGCACATGCACTGTATCCTTTAACCCCATGAGACCTCTGATAAAATTCTTTCTAAATCCAGGTATTCCAGTTGGAAAGCTTCCTGTCCTAAGGGCTGAATTTTCTCTCTCTCTAATTTTCAACCTAAATGTGTTCACTGCATTTATTCTCTTGTTATCATGCCAGCTTTATGCTTTTGCTTTAGCAGTTTAGTTTGTCTCCTGTGATATATTTAGACAGCAATCCTATCCGCTCTCTGCCTACATTTGCCTAGGCTAAACAAGCCAGGCTCTTAAGTTTCTTCTTGTTTGATAGGTTTTTTGTTTCCCTCAGGCCCTTTCTGCACCTGTTCATTTGAGTTTATAATTTTTAAATGTGGGTGACCAGAATTTTTTTTGCATGATGCTTCTTTTATCAGTGCCTCTACAGTAGCTCTGGTATTTCACTGCCTCGCCTAGGAATGTGTTTGCTTTTCTTACAGCCTCATCATCTCTGTGTTCTTTAACACAGTTTTAGTTGTTATTTTTCCTAATTTTATTATGAATATGCACAATTGTTAGCTAAATTAGGTTAGGTATATAAATACCTCTCCTCTCATGCCTGACAACATGGGGAAGAGCTGAAGTCATCACAGAATAAGTCTGCGCATGCTGATGGTTTAAACTGGTGCCTTGTCCTCAGGGCCAAGCTTTTTCCATGAGGGCTGGCAAGGACATTCTGCAGATGTGTTGGCTGATGTAAATATGCTGGAGTGAGGGAGCTGCCATTTCTTCCAGCAATAAGTGTGGGGCTGAGTTCCCAGCCACAGCTCCCAGACAGCCCTGTCCCTGTCCCTGTCCCTGTCCCTGTCCCTGTCCCTGTCCCTGTCCCTGTCCCTGTCCCTGTCCCTGTCCCTGTCCCTGTCCCTGTCCCTGTCCCTGTCCCTGTCCCTGTCCCTGTGATAAAGGTCTGTGTTGCTGCAGGGCTGGATGTGATGAAGAGTTCAGAAGAAGGGCACAGAGCCCTGCAGCCTGGGCTTGACCTCTGAGTGCTTTTGGCTGTATCTGTGGCACAGCTAGTCTTCAGTTTTTCCAAAGCTAGTCTTCTGCTGCCCTGCCTCTTGTAATGCATTTAGAAGTAGAGAGTGTTTTTCTCTTCCTGGCACTGTAGGGAAGCCACCTCTCTCCTATTACCCCCAGATTGAAGGAAAGAGGTTTCCATACCCCTGTCTCTTTCCCCAGCCTGCCTCTCCTCTCCAGCTGGGTGGAGCTGACTGTAGGGAGCTGTCAGCTCCTGCTTTTCCACCCTGCGCTGAGCCCTCTGCTAGACTTTTCAGCTATAAATGGATCTCAGCTTTTCCAACCCCACTCCCAGCACCAGGAGATGTTGTGGGATATCGGAGCTGGGCCAGGCTTCCTCTGAATTAGGAAAACATATGACCCAACTGCTCGCTCTTTGTAGGTTCTCTGTCAGCACCGTGCCTGGCTGTGGGGAGCTGTGTGTGTCCTGGTGAGGGCTGTGCTGCTGAGTTCCTTGTGTGCACTGTGAGAGCAGCTGCTCTCAGACCGGAATGCCAGACCTGCAGGTGCCATCCCCAGCCCCACAGGTCGCCCCACAAACACAGCATCGTCTGATCTGAGCAGTGTGTCTCCAGGGAAGGACAATGTTTTTGTAACTAGCTGCATCCTGCCTCCACATCCAAATCAGGCACTTCATAGAGGAGGCCTGGCTTTTGCACATAATGAGCAATCCTGTTTGCCTCCCTTAACTTTGGGATTTATGGCAGGGATCCTGAGATCTTTTAAGCTTTGCTGGATTCTGGCTCCTCAGAGAGGCAGGGAGAATCAATATTTCCTCGTTCACCAGGGAGCTGGGGCCTGAAGTATGCACACCAAGGTGACTCAGGGAGTCAGTAGCTGCCCTGGATTTTAAACTGAAGGCTTTTGTGTCATCAAGTGCTAGCCTCCATCGGCCCTGCGGGCATCCAGGCCATTCATTCCATGAAGAGAACAGGTCTGTATTTAGAAAACTAATTTGTACTCTCATGTTGAAAAATTGCAGTCTGAAAGTCTCCTAGTTAGTGTGCTTTGTAGAAGCTGCTGGGCAGGGTTCCAGTCTGGTGACCTTTTGCTGGCAGCAGTGGGTTTGCATCGTTTCGTCTTAGACAGCAACACCTAGAGCAGCTGCTTCAGAGGCTTCCTTACCTCCTGGCAGTCGTCCCTCAAAAATCTTCAGGCTGTGGATAAGGGATCATAGAATATTCAGAAGGTGCAGGCCTGGTTTATGGCTGTGCAGTAGTCTCTCTGCAGTTCTGCTTCTGTTTCAGTTTTTGCTGTGGCAGCAGATGCTGTCTGACACATTTTCCTGCGCAGCCTGCATGGTATCCTGCATTTTCCTTACTCAGTGGCTTCGTTGTGTTGCCTTTTGGATGGATCAATGCATCTGTTGACAGGGCAGTGTTCAATGGACAATGTCCAGGAATAATTATTTTTTTTTTAATGTGAGCTGGAGAATGTAATGTGCCAAACCATGATTTTGCATAGGGCTTATGATTTATTAAAACCTCATTTCTGTCTCCCTTCTGGGAGTGTGAGCAGTATTTTGTACAAAACAGATGAGGGATAGATGAAGTGCTCCTTCACCCTTTTCCACTCCATCCCTGGGCTTTGAGCTCTGGGAAGATATGAAATGAAGTTACTGTATGTAGTTGTAGCTGCTTGATGCTCTTTCCTGTGGTAACCTCTGCTGCAGCTAGGCCAGGTGTCAGAACCTGCTGGTTTGCCAGCTCAGCTTAGAGTGGTTCAGGTTAAACTTGGCTGTGAGGAGTTTTTCTGCTTGAAGTCTCCCTCCCACATATACAAGGAGGCTGGCTACCCTCAGTTCTTTTTTTCCTAATGTAATCTGCCCTCCATTGAATATTTAATTCCCAGCTCTTCACCAAAGCCCTGGACTCCTAGGGTGTTTAATGAGGTTTGCTGGCTCTATGTCTCTGTTGTTCTGATTCTGGAACATGAAGGCTGGCTGAGTTTTTGTTGCTGATACCTGCTGCTCACCTGAAGCTCACAGTTTCTCCGTCTCTTCATTCTTGTGTGTGTTTGCCTGGACTGGAAATTATGGTTTCCACAGTTCACATCTCTTGTGCCTGGGGTGAGTGTTTGGTGAGCATATTTGTAGTTCTTAAGCATTGATGTGGACTCTGCATTTCCACCTGAGTCCTCAGTGGAGCCTCAGTGGATGAGCATGTGTCACAGCCACCCAACACTGCAGGCTCTTTTAGGGATCCTTGGCAGAATGATGATGGCACTGAATCCTATTTTCAATTAAAGCTTTATTTTCTTAACAGGTGCCTGATAGCCAGGAAATGTAGAATGGTTTGGGTTGGAAGGGACCTGAAAGGTTATGTAGCATTCCTGGTCACTGTGCTTGGAGCACTCCTTGTCAAATGCTGTGCTTTGCAGGGCATCAAAGCTCTGGTACCTGCAGTGCCTGGTCCCAGGGATGCCTGTGCAACATATCTAGCTGTGGTTTGGAAAACATAGTGAAGACTGTAATTTTCTAGTGATTCTGAGTTGGTCAGGGTGTTTGGTTTGAAAATTTCTTGAGGAATTGCAGGAGCATCTTGCAGAACTATTAGCATGGTAAAACAGCAAATGGGAGATTGTGCTGATAAATGCCACATGTAATGGTGATCTGGAAACAGTTTATCACTGCCCACAACAAGCTGTTTGGAGTCACCGTGGATTGTTATATGAGCACATCAGCTAAATGTTCAGCTGTAGCCAAAAAACACTGGAAACAAAATTTACTGGTATATATTCTTGTATACTAGATACAAGCTGTGCCTGCCTGTGGGTATCACATACCAGCTGGTCACCCTCTTTCAGAAAGAGTAGTGTAGACCTGGAAATGATGGAGAAGAGTGGAATGGGGATGATTAAGGGACTGGGATAGCTTCTATAGGAAGAGAGATGAAACAAGCAAAAGTAGATGATACTGGGAAGGAGCAAACATCTGTAATACAGGATTCAGCAGGGAGAAGTTGAGCAAAGACTGACCTTAATAAACTTTGCTATTTCTCACAGCACAGAGGAAGTGCATCCAGCAAAATAATTTATTAGACAGGAGGCTGAGGAAGCCCTTTTTCAACACAGTTGATTTGTAGAACATGTTGCTACGAGATGGCATGAAGACTGAAAATACACACAGATTCCAGAAGGAACCAGACACCTCAATGGCAGAGATGTGTTTCAGTGTCTCTGAAACACGATGGTCAGTGTGTGACCTCCAGCTCTAGGAGTTCCTGATTGAAGAATGTGTCCTTAGGGGAGATCACTCTGATTGCATTCAGTGAAATCACTCTGTGATTTTTATATGCCAATGCCACATTGTCAGGGGTAGGGCACTAGACCAAAAGAATTTGTGGTGCATCCCTCTCAGATGTTTCTGGTTACCAGAGCGTGCTGGAACAGTGGGGTGAAAATGAACTGATTTGGTTTTGAGCACTTCTGCTCTCACAAGTCTCCTGCAGGAGTCACACACAGCTCACCACAAATTTTCTTATCACTTTTATTAGCAAATCTGGATGGACTTTCAAGAGAAGGGGACTGATGCAGGCACAGCCCATTGGCTGGCTCGGTGTGCCAGGCACTGCTTGGTTGTTGCAGGGTGTGCCAGCCCAGCGAGCACTGCCCTGCCAGGCAGGTGACATGCTTGGCATTAGCTGTCCAGTCCTATCTTTTTTCCCCTCTTGGCTTATGATTAAGATATGGTTTGTGCCCTAATGGAGCAAAGTCTGGATTCTTAGAGCCTCTTATGGAGAAAAGTCTGGATTCTTAGAGCCTCTTATTCACATAACTGTGGGTGGTGTTGTTATCCATCCAAATGTCTTGTCCTACAGAAAGGGGAAAGAACAGGCTATTTCAAATTCTATTGTGAATTCCTTTATCCTTTCCAAGTCTTATGTTGCAATTTCCTTCACAGTCTAAATAGCAAAATGTCTCCAGCCTCTCTCCACAGAGAACTGTGAAAGTTTGGAACTGTAAAGCCTTGAAAAGTCTATTTGTTGATAATGAAGTTCTCGTTTTTGAAGCATTGACAGAAGCCACTCTTACTTGCTGCTCATCCTGTTGAAAACTTACCAAATCAATGTTTCTGGTGTTTTGGTTTGTTTTTTGTTTTGTTGTTGTTGTTTGGTTGTTTTTGTGGGTTTTTGTTGTTGTTGGTAGTGGTGGTGGTGTTTTTTGGTTTAGTTTGGTTTGGTTTGTTCTTTTTTTTTTTGGTGGAAGCTGGCTGAGGCTGGAGCAAAAGCAAAAAGGAGTAATGGGCATACTATATTTTGTCTGCCATTCAGTTTGCTGCAAGTGGATTCTTCACTGGTTAAGCCTGATCATGGTATCACAATGAGCTTTTGGGAACACTGGACTCAGAATCCAGTCATAATTTTACTTCTGCCTAGTTCCTTGAACTCATAAACATTAGAATGTTTGTGGCTCTTTCAGCAGGAAGGATAGTGCTTTAAAGCCAATTCCCTGTTCCCTGCAGAGAAGAAAAAAAATCTTCTGGCAGCCCCAAGCTGTTTTTAAACGAGACAAATGCCCATGGTGCCTGTCTGCCAGAGCCCCCAGCCCCTACACCGAGTCCCCTTTTAGCACACTGCTCCATGCAGCTATATCTGGCTCCAGTTCTTTGTTCGGGGAACGTGACCTCATCGTTGTTTTGGTATTTCCAGTGATTCAGCCTGGTCGGGGCAGGGAGGAGTCATTCCTGGTGCAGGCTGACAGGGTGTTTGTGCGTTTCTGGAATTCCAGAGCAGTGCAGCCTCAGCCCTTCCGCTGCTTTGACAGCTCGGCTGAGGCTGGGTGCACTGCATTCCTGCCTGGCAAATGGCCTGGGCGCAGCTGGCAGAGGGATTGATGCTCCTGCTTTTGGGGTAATGGGGATCCCTGTCTTTGCAGGGTACCTGCTGTGGTGAGGGTGAAGAAAGCGGCAAGAGGTAGCTTGTATGTTGAGGGAAGCCACAAGGGATCTCTGCTGTATGGGTGGGAAGAGAGTCCCACAGAGCACTCATTCCTGTTCACGGGCTCCAGCGTCCCATGATGAAGTTAACTTTGCAGCATCCACAGCAGCTTGGTAAGTGTTATGGTCCTTGTTTCTCAAGGGGTGAAACAGGCACTGAGCAGGGAAGTGTTCTTCTTGAGGTTTTACACCGCTGAGCTGGAGATCACCCAGATCCTTACAGACCATGGTCGCTTGAGAACTACAGGAGCTCCTTGTTCTTCATTGCCAGTTTCATCCAGAGGTCACTGGTGTGAGCTGTATGTCTGCCTGGCACAGGGCTTACAGGCAGTACCTGCTGGCTCTGAAATGTTCTGAAACAGCTCCTTCCCTCTCAGCCTGTCGCTAAGATCTTCCAAGCCTTGTTTAATGGGCAGTGCATGAAGCCTGTGATTCTCTCCTCTGCTGCTGATTCTAGTTGAAGGCACAGTGGAGAAAAAGACCCTGAACGCTTTGACAGCCTTGCTTCTTAACTGTGAGATGAGCTCAGCTGGTTAGAGCATGGTGCTTATATTTCCAAAATTGTGGGTTTGACCCCTGAATGGGACTTTCACTGAAGGGATGGATTTGATGGTCCTTGGGGGTCCTTTCCAATTCAGAATAGTCTGTCATGCTAACCTATTCCCCATATTCCATACTTGCTGTAAATCCAGCTTCAGTACAGCTTGTAAATTACCCTGAGATGGCAGGGAAGAATAATCCTGGCAGGAGATACCAAAGTCATTGAACTGGGGAGAGGCGGGTAAGTGTCTAAGATGTGGAGACCTGGAGCCTGGGGAGAGGGCCTGGACAACAGGAGTGGGTCTGAGCAGGTGAATGGAGCAGTGCTCCCATCAGCCTTTCTCCCTGGCATGGTGGGTTGCTGTGGCACTCTGCCCCAGGGAAGGCTGGAGATGGGGATGTGTCAGCTGGGGTGCAGGATGGGGAGTGGGATCGGTTTGCATTACTGCTAGCACGTCCTGCATACGGAGCTTAGGATCTGATGGAGAACGCGGAACTGGGGAGGTCTCCCCTCGCTAGTGGCCACTTCACCCCATGCTTCCCCTGGCAGGCATTTTCCCCTCCCTCCCACCCCCTGTCCGAGCAGGCAGGCAGTGGGTCCATCCCGCACAGCCCTGCCACGCTCTCCCCGCTTTCTGCGCCTGCTGTAAATGGCTCTCTGTAACACGAGCTGCATTTCTGCCATAGCCCTCTCCTGTGCGCATCTGTATTTACACTGACTGGGGCTTTCATTAGCAATCTGGCCCTCGCCCTCTCTCCTCTCTCCTGCCCACATGCTCGCTGAGTGAGACCCTGGCACCGCTGTGCCTGACGGGGGGCAGGTGGCTGGCAGTAGCAGGAATTCCTCAGCCAGCTCCTGTCTGGAAGAAGTGCCTTGTCATCTTGCCTGTTGCCCGCCATCCTGCATCCACGGGGGAGCAGGCGGCGGAGACTCCCCGCAGCACGGCTCGCTGATCCCCGAGCCGGCACGGGGACGAGCTGGTTTTGCTTTGGATTATCGCTGGCTCTGCATGCTGTGTTCCTCCTGTGGCTCTCATGCCAGTGCTGCTGCACTCGGCTTCCAGCTGCGCTGAGCTGAGCCCACGTCCTGGGGTGGCTGTATCTGGCAAGGTAGGAGCCGATCCCTTCTGTTTATTCTGCTAAAAGTAATGTGACCATTAATGACCAAATAATGTCACCGGTCCTGCCCCTGCCTCTACAGCAGGTGTCAATTAGTGAGTTTATTTTGCATTGTTCTGTAGCTCTCACAGACAGCCAGTATGCTGCTCAGGCTGTAGCCTCTCTTGCAGGGAAAGGAGATGCGCATGTATACATATTTTTTTTACCTACATACTAGAAAAATCAAACTTTTCTGCTTCAAGATGGAGTCTTCTTTTCTCTGTCTTGTCTGTTCCCATGCAGCATCCTGTGCATGTTCTTCAGGTCATGTCACCTCCTTCTCCAGGAGATGGGAGAGTAGAGAGCGGTCTGATGTGTCTTGGGAGAAAGGGGTGGGAGGAGAAACTCACTGAAGACAAAAATCAAGGAAGCTCCAATAGGCTCGGGAATGGCTTTAGAGAAGTTATTTTTAACCCAGAAAATCAGACAGGGGAAGAGCCTCTTTTCCTTGCAGAATCTCAAACGGGTGGTTTGCTTTTGATTTTTTTTTCCTTTAGTGCTTCAGGGCACACTGTTTTTATATGGAAAGGCCTGAAGCTGCTGCTGTCCCTAGGGATAAAGGGCAGTCACTCTTGTTAGTCTGGTGCCTCCTTTCTCCTTTCCCTGGCATTTAGGGCACCTGCCCCCGCCACTGCACACCTTTGCTGCCCCCCCATTGAGAAAAGAGGTGACAACCAAGAAACCAAATCCCTGCTGGATTTCCCTGCAGCAGCCAAGGAGAGATAAAATAGAAAGGCATCAGCATTTTCTGTGTTTAGGCACAACTGTTCCCTTTTTAGTCCACAGCAGCTGGGAGGGATGTACACTCAGCCATCCATCTTCCACGGGCCTAATGTACCTGGGTTTCCCTCCCATATGGACGAGAGTCTGTCTCCTCAGCAGGACAGACAGTGATACCAGGCCTCCTGCAGGTGATGGCTCACTTCTGAGGACTACCCCAAACAGCACACCATGTTTTAGGGCCCTGCTATATCCCTGTGAGGAGGATAAAGGGGTGCTCCAGCTTATCCTGCGATGCTGCCAGTGGGTGTATAAATAGTGCCCACAGTGTACTATTTTGGTGACAAGCTCTTCCCAGGATTCATCCAAAGAGTTATGTGAGCAAGTGTTAAAAATAACACCAAGCCCTGCCCAAGTGCTGGCGTCATTTCAGCCAAAGTGTTGGGAATCTTCCATAGAGAGCAGCATTGGACCCTTGGTGGGGGGCAGCAGGAGGGGGTCCAGAACAGCTTCCTGTATTTTCATCCTCTTGCTGTCCTGCTGACTACAAAGGGCTGTGACCCTCAGCTTCAGCAGATGTACTGGTCACCAAGAAGGTGTGAGACTTTCCCTTCTAATTAGGTTATCTGCCACTGGGCTTTCCCTGTGTGTTCTGAGCATTATCACTGGGTCTAATGAGAAGTACAGGAAATTTAATCTAGTTTAACCTAGCCTGCTGCCAGGTCCCTGCTGGTGGCCACAGCTTGCTGTCTCATTAGAAAGTCTTGGGCTGTAGAATGGGATATGGAGGCATTCTGGTTCTGGATTAGGTTTATTCTGAGGACTGGTAGCTGGAGATTAGTTTAACTGTATAAAGGATATTAAATGTCTGTTGCATTATGGCTGTAGCTCTGGACATTCTTGACATCCCTATAAACATGAACATTATCCCAATTTGTTTCCTTTTTCATGGTAGTTGGTGTCTATAACTGAGAGCTGGACAACACAGCAGAAATACCTGGGGAGCTTCTTAAGCTGTGCAGCCAGTGCAGGATGCACCATCCCACTGTGAAGCTGGAGCTGTGGTTTGTTCCCTCAGGCTGAGTTTTGTTTGTTGTTGGTCAGGTTCTTTGCTGGTTTTGTAATTCAGCTACTGCCAAGCTGCAGCAGCATCATGGTGAGTGCTGGAAAGCAGGAGACCTCACTGGAAGGCAGCAGACCTCCCTTAGTCCTTGTGCCTGGTGTGTGAAGCCCAGAGCTCACAGAAAGGCTTATTGAGGGGTTCATGCTCAAAGAAGCCCTGACTGAAGAAAGAGTTAATGCCTCTTGCAGATGGATGATGTGGCTCCACTCTGGCCTGGTCTCACATGGGCTGTAGAAGCCCCTGTGGGAGTAGAGCACTCATTGCTTAATTACACAGCTTAATACATGAAGCCTCATGCACAGGAGAAGAGGTGAGATGTCCTCTGGATGCAAACACAGGGGCAAATCTGGGGCTCACCTGTTTGCTCTGAGTTGCCAGCAACAGTATCATGGACAGAGATGCATCTCTTTCAGATGCTGGAATTCCAGATGATAGCATTAATCCCCCTTTGTAGCTCATTGCCCCATGTTTACATCCCCAGATACATCAGTTCCAGTTTCTGGGATTGCAGAGGAAGGGCTGGCTGGTTACAGCTGGACTTCATGATCTTAGAGGTCTTTT
The DNA here is from genome assembly GCF_022539315.1 of Serinus canaria. Lineage (NCBI taxonomy): Eukaryota > Metazoa > Chordata > Aves > Passeriformes > Fringillidae > Serinus > Serinus canaria. The sequence goes on along the minus strand of NC_066343.1, from coordinate 66,530,098 downwards.
CCAACCTCAATGATTCTGTGGTTCTGTAGCCTTTAAGCACTTTCAAAAGGGCTTCATTTATTTTAAGCTGAAAGAGAAGGTTGCTGTGAATGCAGCAGACATGTGAAAATTGCTAAAAAGGTTACAAGTGCTGTAGGACACTCTATGCCTCACCTCCTCTGATTTGGGATTACTAATTCTGGCAGATGTTCCCAAGGATGGAGAGCAGGTCCTGTTGGAACATCATGACCAAGCATTTTCCCTGGCTGTTGCATTGAGAACAAGTGAGAGGGCAGAGCAGATGCTTGGCTTCTGGCTTGTACTGTTGTATCTCCATCATTCTTGCCCTCTCACCTTTTGGCTGGTCTTCTCTTTTTCATGCTGTGTGTCGAGAGCCACAGGCTGGGTGTGTGCACAGGATGGAGCGCTTTCTTAAGCACTTATTGAAAGCACAGACTTCAGAATTGTCCAGACATGGAAGTACGTCATGGAGATGAAAAGCATGTTTCTGTTTCTCCAGGAACGTGCTCTGGGCAATCAGTCCTTCATCAGGGGCTTCCTGCTCCTCAGTTATTCTGTTCCTTCCTGCTGCTCTCCCGTGTCCGACCAACAAAGAGCTCTCTGAGTCACCATGGTGGCTGCTTATTACTAGGCCTGAGCCAAGGCTCTGTGTATCATCATATGTTACAGAGCTCCTGAGGGCTCTTCTAGGGCTCTTTCCACCCTGGCATGCTCTTGTTCCTCTGACAGGAATGTGTCTGGAGTGCGTGGGGACGTCTTGTTTTTTGTCCTGAAGCACCTCTTTGCTGGATGTTTCTTGGTAGTTTCCTAATGGCTCTTCTGTCTAGAATAGCCTTCTAGACTATTCTCCTGTAGTTTCTGCGGTGCCAGAGCCCCACACCAGGGATGCCAGGAGTTCCTGAGGTGCTGAGATGTCTCCATGGGGAATGTGTAGAGCAGTCTGCCCCAGCTTTCATCTGCCTCACAGGAGGCTGAGCCCTATTTCAGTCTGCCCGACACAATCCAAGCTTGGCACGTTTGTCAGCCATCTCCTGTGACCTGCTTTGCCTTTGTGGCCTGCCTCACCACTGTTGCCTGGGCTTTGCCTCTGCCAGCTTTTATCTTCTATTTTAAAGAACAGAGCAGGATTTCCTCCCACACACAGATCCTCTTTATCCCTATAGCATTTTCTTCACTGGGGGTCCTTTCCCAGCCTCAGTGAAATCATTGCCCACAGCCAAAAAATTTCCCATTTCTGGCTCTGTGTGCCTGTCTGCATATGGTATGGCTGCCTGTTGTTTGAACATGACTTTTGGAGGAGGCAGACCTTGCACAACTTGCACAGCAGCTGGGAGGTGCGAGTTAAGACTCTTTATGTTAATTAAATGTACACCGATAAGCACATTCAGCCCCAAGGTTGCTTAATCATGGGCTGACCTGACATGGAGACCTTGAATACAGCTGACTGATGATCCATGACAGCTTGCCCTGGTAGATGGGAGGATGTTAATAATAACCAGAGAGAAATTTAGAAGGGTTCTCAGCTGTGACCAAGGATCGTCTCCAACAGGACTGAATTCTTGAGGAAAAGGTCTCTTCTCTGTGGTGGATGAAAAGGGGTGAATCCATTGGCTGAAAGCTCTCACAGAGCATATTCTGCTCAGGGAAAAGATACTTCTGGAGTATGTTTTTAACAGCCAGGTGGATTAGCAGCCAGATCAGCTGGCTCAGGATGCTGTTCTACTCGCAGCTGCACCTGTGTGTTTGCTGTGTCTTTCCAGAAGTGTGTGTGTGTGTTTCTCCAGGTATTCTGCCTCACAGAATAAATTGCTCTCAGCTTTTAATCCCCCGTTAGAGGCTTCCTGTTTTTCTGAGTCAAACAGAAGTCACACGACAGTAAGACCTCCAAAAGCCAGGTAATAATCACATCTCCCTGAGCAGGCACAGTGGACCTGGGCTATGCCATTCCTATGCCATTCCTTGGGATTCTTTATTTAATCTCTGGAAGCGCCCATTGATCAGGACATTGCCTGCTACATCCTTCATTTTAGCAATTCAATCTCTTCCTTCTCTTGATATTTCCTGATGCTGTGAGCTGACCAAGATTGTAACATGGGCATTTGTTTTGCAGTAAAGTTGGAAAAATATATTGTTTCCATTTCTTAACAGTAAGGGCCTGTGAAAATTAACAGGTGTGCACACTTCAAAAATAGTAAAGCAAAGAGTTTCTGAGATACATAAGACCATGGAAAATTTTAAGAAAACCAGTTTGCTTCCTGAGTGTTATGCTTTTTTGGTGGAATAGTGAATGGTTAGTTTTATCTGTTATACCTAGTGTCTAACCTCAACTCCCCTCTATGGCTCTCAGGGATCCTCTTCTTTTTGTTGAGGATGTGAAGAGCAGCTTGCTCTTGGCAGCAGCCTTTTATACAGTTTGGAACTGCTTTAATGCACCCCCTGTTTTTCCCCTGAGAACCAACCCACTTGCTTTGCACTTTACTCTTTTCTGTCCTTTTTTCCATGCTGTCTTCAAGCTCTCAGTTTGTCCATTTAGGATGCATCCATGAGCTGTGTGCCAGTGTGGGCAGAGGGGAAGGATGACTCCAAGTCTTGCACATGCAAGACATGCCTATTCATACAGCCCTATATATTGTTTGCCTGCTTCAAAGCAAAATGCCACTATTGCTCAAGCTCTGCCTGTGATCTGCAGTTACCACAGATCCCTTCTGAATGAGCAAGTCATGCACAGTGATTAAAGGTGGGGATGTGCAGTCCGTGCTGTGTGAAGTGCTGTGGCGGTGGCTGTAATTTATGCCAATTTGCTGTTTGTGTATAGACCTTCTCCCTTCAGCTAACAGTGCTGCAGACAGCACGGGTGAGGAGTAAGAGACAACTGCTCCATCTGAGAGCCAGCAGGTTAATCTACAAGTGGTGGACAGGGTCTCAAGTAGTTTTCAATGGTTCTGTTCCCTCTCCCCTTTGCAGCTTTTTTAGGTGCCTGCTGGGATGTGGGTGCTCAGGAGCAGTCAGTTGTATAGCACTGGAGCCCTGTGCCTGCCAATATTGTGCTCTTCCCCTGCTGCTGATAGGTGAGGATGGAGTGAATCTTCAAGTGTCTTTCAATCACAGAGTGCTTTGCAACTGCCAAGACTGCTCTATTTGCCACTAAAACAGAGCCAGCTGGAGCAGGTAACAGTGCAGAGCAGCACTGTGTGTCCAGTTCGGGTGTAACTGGAGAAACTTAGAGGGAAAATCAGTACAAACAACCATAAATGATATCATGTGTCTCTAATAAAGTGGTTCTGTACTCCCTGGGCTTTGTTGCAAAGTGGAGTGGGAATGTTTGAGAGCTGGGAAGTCTGCTGGGAACTTTCTGTTCTTTGTGGCGAGTTCACGGATGTCTCTGTTTGACTTTTGCTGTTACTCAGAATGAGGATTGCTGGGAAGGAGTTTGGCACGTGAAGAGCCATGTTAATGAGGGTTTTCTATGTGAATCATATGATCATAGAATGGTTTGGGTTGGAAGGGACCCTTCAAAGATCACTTAGTTCCAACCTCCCTGCCCTGGGCAGGGAAATCCAGGACAGTTTTCATACTTACTGTTGCCTTGGAAAACTGAAATGTTTATGACTCAGTCTTTGAGCAAGAGGGCAGGATGGTTTTTTCCATTCTTGGATGTGGCCTCTTGTGCATCCAACAGTAATGTTTTTCTTCTCCTCTGCTTGCCCTTTCTCTGCTTCATCCCTTCCCTTGCAGTTGCTGTGAGCTGAGCCTCATGTGCAGTGCAGTCACCCTCACTTTGAGTCAGCCCTGCCATGCCCCTGGAGTGGGAAGGGAATGTCACTTTGCTGCACATCATGGGAGCCATTAGCAGTCACCGTCCTCGAGCAGTGCTATGAACACAGTGAACCATTTCAGGGCTGCAGGTTCAGCTCAGCCCTGCAGCTTTTCATCTGTTGGAAGTGCATAATTTTTATTTGAGGTCAGAATGCAGCAGCACTGTGGGAGCCAAGCTCACCAGCCCCAGTGTATTATGTTATGTGGCAACTTAAGGCTTTCCTCATGGCAGTGGGGAACTATTAAGTTATTGTGAAACTAGTTATTTAGGTAAATGGTGCTTTGGGGCAGCATTGATCCTGCTTTGAAAACTAATTCTAGTAGGAGTGAAGCCATTTACACCTTAATATCCGCTGTTACCATGGCTGCTCAGAGTGATTCAGAGTGATTGTTTGCCAGATAAAAAGGCAGGCTTTTTTATTTTTTTTTTAGTAATAGGTTTTGACTGGCAAGAGTTTATATTCTCAGTAAGTGTGGCATCAATATCTGAGTGAGTGCTTGAAGAAACAGCTTTGCTCTTAGAGCTGAGCTCCTACTTAAAACACCCTGAAACCTCAGTCTAGATCAGTTATGTCCAGGCTTTGCTTCAATTCAAGATTTTCTGAGCAGCTCTATGAGTCTGGCTTATCAGATTGAAGCTGAGCCTTCTGACATGATCCAGGAGCTGCTCTGCTGTTTGTGTTCTGATTTTCTTATGTCTAGAAACATTCAGCTGCTTTTTTTGTGCTCTTGCTTGGGCAGTACTAAGTATGCGGAGGAGTAGAAGATGCACACTGAGAGTTGGATTGTAGGGTCATTTCTCCCTTTCACACAGAATTCCAAGTGATTCACATCTCCCTGCTACCCCAGCCTCCTTTGGGGTGCAAACATACTGGAATCCTGACCTGGAAAGGACTGGAGACAGGCAGCTGGTTGTGGGCAGGGTTTAGTTTTCCCATAGATGCCTCAGTAGTTTGGAGGTATGTGGAACTGAGCCCAGCCCTGTGCAGAGCTGTGCCAGCCCCAGCCCTATCTGGGAGTTGTGACTTTTTATGGAGCTTGTGAGGGCCTCTGTTCCTGGGCAGTGAAGCATCAATTGCCAGCACTAGGAAGGATTTGACCTCAGTACTGGAAGTTGGGAATTCAGATGGTGGTTGGGATGGAGGAACCATCTTGCCCAGTATGATTTTTCTAGAAGTGGTTGCAGATGCTCAGCAAAGAATGGGAGCAGGACACAAAGTACTGTATCCTGTCTCTTTGTTCCAGGACATTTGCTAGTATTATTTGTTTAATAACCTGAAATGGATCTCTCAAGTGCTTGTACTGCCTCCCTTTAATCCGTGTGTAATTCTTCCATTCATAGTCCCCTTTGAGAAGTAAGAGGCAGTAAGCAGACTAGAGGAAGATAACAGGAATGTTGAAAGAGGAACTACTGCTCTGAAGGGAAGTTGTTTGTGGAGATTAGCCTCAAAATGGAAGCTGTTCAATACACGAAATAATGCTCTGTGCTCCAAAAAGTAAGACTTCAATAATGATATTTCCTAAAGACACAAAGTTAAGGAAGCATCGTGGCTGTTCAGTGTTATTCGGCAGGAAGAGCTGGGATTATTCCTTAAGGAACAGTACAAATGGGAACTGGATAGTTCAAAATTGAATGGCTGTGTGACTGAGAAATGAGCAAAAAGTTCAGCTCTGTCTGAAAGCTCACTGGGGGAAAGTGACAGTGGGGGGAAAACTCAGGGTTTCAGAGTGATGTGCAAGGTAACTGTGAGCATCCAACATGATGTAGACATGGAAAAGACACATGTCATCCAATGGGACACATTGGACAAAGCATTTCTTGCAGACATGGGGAAATTTTAGTATATTAAGGCATGGCAGACCTTGCTTGTAAGACTGTGCACATTTCCAGTCACTCTCTGAAGGCTGTGTGCAAACTGGGTCGGGTCCAGAGAAGGAATATGGGTATGATCAAAGAAATGGAAAGCCTACCTAATGTGAAGTGGTTGGAGAACTCAAATGATATGACTTTAAACACAGGCTGTTTAAATGCTGACGTTAAAGCTCATTTTTGGAACATAAGTGAATAGGTGTGAGCTGTGCTTGGATAAAGATAAGCTGGAAAATTAGAGAATGTTCTTAAACATCAGAGGACTGAACTCGGGGAATTAATTCTGTTAGAAGACAGCAAGCAACAATAACTGTCCAACTTCTTTAAAAAAACAGCAACAACTTTCTCCTTTGAAGCCATTTCCTCATTTGGGGGTGTGGCTCCTGCCTTGGGTTGCTAGCCCTGAAGAAATCAGTACGGCTGTTGTGGGCAGTGGGCAGGGCTCACTGGAACACAGGTCATCGTGGTGGGATGGTGGATTTGGATGTTGAGAATATGTCTTTGACCGGCAAAACCTCACAGACCCCTGTGCCTCTGTCCTCAGTTCCCCTTGGAAGGCGGTCTCAGTGTGGATCGGTTGGTGATCCCCCAGGGAAATGTGAGGGCTAAGGGCAGGCATTTCCACTCTGCTAACATATGTTTTTATCAGTCTACTAGGATTTTTGACCCCTTGTTCAAAAGCTCCTGTGTCTGTTCCCACTGAACAGAAAAGATGCCGAGCGTATGTCAGAAACGATCAGCCGGCATTGATCTCTGTGTGTCAGAGAGATGTTGTTTGACCTTGAAGCACAGGACTTGAAGGAATGGGGAATTATTTTAGTTTTCCTTTATGATGAAGTTTCATCATCTGTTTTCCTGTTGGCTCCTGTTTTCTGGTTCCCCCTTGCTCCAGTTGAGCAGACCCATGCTCTTAGTTCAGCTCTGACCAGCATCCCTCTCTCTGGCATTTCCCAAACAGCCTGGATGGTGTTGGTGCTGGGTGGGGTTGCCATGGGATTTAGATTTCTACCACAAACAATGGGTAAGCAGTTTGGAAAGACTGAGCTGCATTTGCCTTGCTCCTGGGTGGTCCAGCACATAGGAAAGAGGGAAGATGTCCCTGTGGCCAATACAAATGTGGCCAGAATCTAAATCCTAGGCATGTTCCTGCTGTTGCATGTGCAGATAGTGAGGCACAGGTTTTCTGCTGTGAAGTGCTTGCTGTTGCTTGTACCACCTTCTGTTTGCTCAAGAGGCATGGACATTCTGAAGGTAATGAGGGATTGGTCAAAATGCCCACCCTTTAGGAGGAGGTGGCAGGCAGCTCCCTTTGCTGGGCTACAGCTCTAAGCTGGAGGCAGCAGCTGGGGCTGCCTGGCAGTTCCAAGGGTGGGCAGATTGTGCCCCACACCTGATGGTGAGAGGTGATTTAAGACCTGTCCTAGCTTAGTGCTTGATGTCAAAGCTACAGCCCAGAGAGCTGATTGGAATCTGGGGCTGAGCTGTTTCCAGTTCATGCATCTCTGGAGCAGCTTTGCAGCAAATAGGTGGGAGGCTGGGTCAGCTGGTGGGTGATTTTTCTGCACAGTTGTGGCAAAAATAGAATAGGTTCTTCTTGTACGTGGGCATGTGCTGATCTTAGCAGCCAATTCCTGCATAGTATGTGAAGAAAGAAGCCCAAGCCCAAGACTGAAATGTGTTGGGCTTTCTAACACCCAGCTGATCTATTTGTGACCTAGCTGTTGTCAGCAAGAACTCCAGGTACATGTACAGCTCACTTCCAGTGAGAGTGCAACACCTGTGGCTCCCCCAGAGTGGTAAGCTTTGCTGCAGCCCAGGACTGGGAGGAGGATGTGCCTCCTCACTGGAATTCACAGGTGGGAGATTGTGTTGTGCTTCCAGTTCTGACAGCCCTGGAACACTGGGTAAGGAGGCAAGATTGCAAAAATCCTGCCCGACACTTGGGATGCTTGTGGATAGTGATTATTCCTGATTAATAAGGAATTATTCCTGATTAATAAGGAATTTTCTCCTGCCAAGCTACCTACACTGCAGGATGCTGGAGTCTGTGGGAAGCACCTGACCAGGTGAAGCAGGATGGGAACCCCTGTTACTGTAGGGGCAGGCATGTCTTGACACCTCCATCTCTCTCACCTTCATTCTCCAAGGAATACAGTCACCAGCCTGCAGAATATAGAATATCCCTGCTTCCTCCTTGCATGACACTGTGGAGTCAGCCATGCTCCCCTTCTTGCACTGACTCATCTCTGTGATCAAATAGAAGTCATCTCCTAGAAGACAGTCTGCAAGAAAGGGCTTTGTTCTTCCTTATTAATTAGTACCTGAGATCTCCTACTGCCTGCAAAGCTTTGGGACAGGCCGTCAGTTCCTAGTGCTGTTGCTGAGTGAGGCAGACTGGGGAGGGAGATGCGGCAGAGGGGCGTGTGCTGCAGAGGGTAAGATCTGGGGAGATCCATGTGAGTTTAGATCTGGGGAACATGCAGAATGTATTTTGGGGAGGAGGGTACAGATGTTTTTGTTGGGAACAGATGTGTAAATAGGAGTGTTTCTCAGGAATCCCTGTCTGCTTCACTGCTCTGTTTGATTTTAAAGAAAATACCCCCTGGCTCCATCTGCTCTGATGTGTGTGTCTGATACACAGACAGGCATTGCTGTCAGTGAATTGGTTAATGCCAGTGTCCTGTGGCAGGGATGAAGGCAAGCACTCAGCCTGCCAGCATTTATACCTCCTGGCGTCAGCATTGGCAATGCTTGTGGAGGACTGGGAGGGCACCGAAATAGTTTCCATTCTCCTCTCTGCTGTGGGAACGAGTCTCCTGGGTAACAAATGCTCCTTGTTCTGCACAGAGCTCCACAGCTGAAACTCTCCATCTCTTTCCTTGCTGTTGCTCCCTGACTGTCCCAGCTGAAGGGGCCGGAGATGTCTGCCTGAGCCTGCCTTAATTAACACTGACAGTACAATGGGACTGGCCATACGGGGGTCCTGGGGCTGCACGCTAATGGGAGCATAGTAAATAGTCTCATTTACAGCAGCTTGGTTGGAGCAGAGCCTGCCAGGACTGGCTTTCTGCTTGCTGCAATGGCCAGGCATGGAGATGGGTTCCTCACTCCTGCATCCTCCTGGGGCCTTGTCCCTGCCTCTTGAACAGGACCAGCTGGTGGAGTGGGTCCCAAGCATCCCAGGAAAGTCAGGCAGTGGGCTGGGGAGCAGAAGGTGTTGCTGATAGGACCAATACATTGACTTCTTGGGAAGGACCTGGCCTGTGGAGCCTGACCTCAGGGACTGGTGGAGGGATCATTCACTGGTTTGGAGGTGAGTAGTGGAGCTACTGTGATGCTGGCTTCAGTGCATTGCAAACAGTCTGCACAGCACAAGGCTCTTTTCCCAGTGCAATGGTCTCTGCACTGGGGGGAATCCTGGACTCCTGCCTCTGAAGCCCTTGGTAGGAACCACCTCTCCAGCCCATGGTTTTCTGGCAGAAATCTGATTTAAATATTTTTGAAGAGACATTTTAAAAGTTTGTAGTATTCTTGGATCTGAGATAATTGGCAACCACTTCCACTAATAAGTCTAACAATTTCTGTCATAGCTTTTTATGTCATAGCTTTTTATATTTGACCTCTCCAGAGTCAGAAGCTTCTGTAAAGTTCTGTAATGTCTGAGTTGTTGTATTTGTGTTACTTGTTTGCTGCTTTGTGTACATCACGGCATAAAATAAAAAGTACTCAGCCGTGTGGCAGTTCTTAATTTCTTAGAATTCTGTGTCCATGTAACAATTTTACCCCTTCTCTGCCTTGCTTTGATAGGCTCACTTCCCACACAGCCTCAGTTCAGAAGGTTGGGGCTCACAGGTTTTGCTTTTTCGAGTGTGGGTGCTCTAATTTCTGGGCTGTGCTTGGCTCTAGACAGGGCTGTAGGCATGGGGCTGGATGAGAAAGGGCAGTAATGTGAGTGGTCCCTCCAGGATGGATGCTGCTCCAGTGCTAGAAAGATCTGCCCTGGGACAGCACAGAGCACAGCTGAGTTTCTGGGGTGTGTGTTTATGCCCCAGCAGGTAGAAAAGCAAAATCAGCCACATTTGTCCTTTGCGCAGCTACAGTGTCCTGTCAGGAGCTGCACTACTCTGCCTATGGAGCAAGTTCCATCGCCCCTTCTCACCAGCTGCCTCTGGAAAGGCAGATAGCGAGAGAGCCTGAGCTTTGCTGGTGGTGACCCCCTGTTTCAGATAGAAAGATCTGCTCTGAGTTGCAAGATGCTGTGATCTAGCCCAGGTTATGGGCTTTAATCACAAACTGCAGCTAAGAGTTGGTGGGACCTTGATTTGAGGTCCCCTGTGAAAGCAGGGACTGCAGACATCCTGCCCCTGCCAGGTGGGTTCAGCACTGTGGGAAGTGGTGGTGGTTGCATCTTGCTCTGGAGGTGGCTGCATTTCAGGGATGCTGTATATGTTGATGAAGCTGTCTAGGGCAAGGCACTACAGAAATCTAAAGAAGCTTCAGGAAGCTTCTTGCAGTCTTCCCATCCTCCTCCTCCTCCTCTGCATTGCTTTGCAGACTGCCATTTTATCTCCAAGGGTTCTAGCTGCCATTATCAACAGTAGGAACCCTCCAGTCCCTTTTGCTTTCCTTTGCCAAGAAAGGGTGAAGAGATCAGGCAGCCTGCAAGCACACAACATCCGAAATCCAGTCTCATCACAAAATAGGATGCTGCCGCTCTATTTTACGGCACAGGCTTCGATCTTTTTATTTCTCCTAATGCTGCCTACCTGATTTCCCTGTTCCTGTAAGAATCAATTCTCCATCATCCCCTCCTTCTCTGCTCCCTCCCATCCCCTGCCTTGTCTGAGGTTCCACAGGGACTGACTGCGAGCTGAAGTGGCGGTGCTGTGGGCATGCTTGCTCCTTCACATGCAGCAACGTCACAGCAGCAGCAGCAGCAGCAGGAGCATCAGAGATGTGATTGCGCAGACCCTCTGCATTGCCAGGGATGCAGCTGTGAAGGAAAAAAAAAAAAATCAGAAAAAAAAAATATTGACACTATGTTTCCCACAGCATCCTGGTGAGAGAGCACAGAGGCTTCTGGAATCTGAGCGCTCAGGAGTGCCGGAGCAGAGTGTGTTCACTGACGGGAGACGGGGGACGAAGGATCTGTGGTAAGGTGAGATGGACGAATTATCGGGATGGGTGTCAGCTGTGCTGTTGGTTTTCAGGCCGCTCGGTGGCCGGTTTATTTTTGCGGAGGATGCCAGCTAGCCGATAAAGATTAAGGATTTAAGGGTTGCTTTGTCTCTTCAGGGGCTGCATTGCTTTGGAGCTGGCTGTGGCTGTCATGGATGCGAGCGAGCGAGGAGGCTGTGGCTGCTGCGCAGAATGTGTGTTTGTCCATTGTAGCTGTGAAATAGCAGTTGTCATGTCCGGGGCTGGCTGTGCAGAGGCGAGTCGTGCTTCGCCCTGGCAGTGCCTCCGCACAGCTCTCCATTGTGCCTGCCATGACAGCCGAGCCCGCGCGGATTGTTGTGGTCCCGCCGCTACCATCGTGCATCCCTGGCGGTGATGCTGCTGTGCAGCTCAAAAGCTGTTTTGACAGACAGCGCTTCCATGAAAAGACAGAGACAAAGGGCTCAGACAGAGGAAAGGTTGCTGTCACTGTGGCTTTTGCCTTATTTTTTCGGCTTCCACCCCCTCCCCCCTTTCTTTTTTCTGTCCCCTAAATACTGGTAAATCATTTGTTCAGAAGGCATTAGGGTGAATATCATGGCATGTAAAACGCTGTCCTTCTGCTGAGCGATACACAGGCTCTGTGCAGGCTGGACTCCTTTGTGTTGCCAGGGTGTGTCTGTGCTGGCTGTGTAAATGGATGCATTCTCCCTGCCTCTTTTCACAGATCAGATGAGAAAGGTTATCTAGGAATGGAGGAATTACTGCTTTTAATTACTGAAATGAGGGGTCCGGGCTGGGTACCAGTTACTGGAGCTTAATTACATGGTCTTGTTATAGCCAAATCCCTCTTTTCCTTCCCTGCCTTCCTTCTTCTTCCTCCCTCCCCCACCCTCTGCACAAATCCTTCCATTAAATTGCCTCTGCAAATAGGGAAGGGCATGAACAAAGAGAAGGATATATGTGGGATAGGGATATGGATGCTGGAGGGGCAATGTTCAGCATGATGGTGAGAACAAAAAAGCAGAAGTATAAAAGAATGAGATTCTGGTATATGTGTTAAAGTGACGTGGCTGTAGGGGAATGTGCAAATGGGAATGTCATAACAAAAGGAGATGACAGAATAGCAGATACAGTCTTTTGGAGTTATGGAAAATGCTGGGCCTGTGGGGTTGCAATTGCAGGATTTTGGGTGAATCCGAAGCAAATCAGAGTCACAGAGTAACCTATCGTACAAGGTGTGGATTGATGGGTGTCATAAACGAGTACAAGGGAAGTAGAGATCTGTATTTTAACTCCACACACCTGCAGTCTTTTATACCAGTGTTACTAAAAAGTGAGCTTGGCAGGTCTTACCTATTTACAAATTTTTTTTCCCATTTGCCAGTGACCCAAGAATAATTCAGAAATGCTTTTTAGGCCTATAAAGAGCAACAGGATGTCAGGAAAAATGTAGATTAAATGGTAGATGTTTAGCAGAGCGGCAGAGGAACCGTGGAAAGAGGAGGCAGATGAGAGGCATTGCAGAGCTGGGAGAGCAGGAGCTTTGGGTCAGAGACCAGTGGGAGAGTGCACAGAGGGGAAATTCAGGGTTGTCATTGTCAGGGAATGCAAATGTGTTGTTTCTGTTGTCATTCTCCAGCCTCTCACTGTGTTCCCCGAGATCTCAGCGCTGTGTGCAGCCCTGCAGGGTTTGTGGGGGTGGGGGTGATCCTCAGCACAGCCTTTTCTGCAGTAGTTCTCCGGAGGAACCATTTTGATGCTGCAGGTTCTCTTTTGGTCGCTTCCTCTCTGTCCCTATGGAGTGACAAGGCTCCACAGCCTTTATACCCAGTGATGAAGGCAAACCCAGAGTTTCAGTGCAAGGTGCCAGGTGAGGAGGAGAGGGCTTCCAGCAAAATCTCAAAGTGGCATGTTGCCTTCTTGCAGATTGATGACAATGTCCTGGAAGCAACATAAGGCTTCCTGAGCTGCAGCTCCTTCTCACCCCTGTCTTGCTCTTGGACCTGGGTAAACCTCTCTGTGTCTCCCAGAATCTGTCCCTCTCAGGCTGATGGGAGCAGAGAGCAGGATGTCTCCTGCAGGTGTGCACCAGACCGGGTTTGCTGCTGCAGAGCAGGTTCCTATGGGAGATGGGTGGTGGGTAACAACAGCGTGACTTTGTGCAGCACATCATGGGCTGGAGGACAGGATGTGCAACAGAATGTACAGACACACACACCTGCATCAGCATGTGGAAGAAAACTCATGTATATATGGTTTGTGTATACAATGCCTGCCTAAAGGAATTAAAAAAAGGTGATGCAACCTCTTCTGTGTGGGGTGGGAATGGCCCCAGGGAATACAGGCTGTGCCTAGCTAGTAGGTACCACTCTTACAAGAACATCTGTTAAGCAGTGAGAGTGCACAGATAATCTCTGCCTTGAGATGCTTGAAAGATGGGCCAGAGGTTCTGGTGACTGGAGCTGACTGAAATCATCCACAGGACTTTGTCTTCCTCACTGCATCGATGCAGATGATGGAGATAAAGTGCAGCTGGATCTCTAGATACAAGGGACCTGGACCTGCATTGCAGAAGGTGCAGGTGGCCCAGGAGAATATGCTGTGAACTCGGGAATGGCCTGCCCACAGCTCCGTTACTGCCTGTCAGGTGTCTGAGGCTGTGTGAGCAAACAAAGAACAAATTTTTAGTCCCAGACATTCTTCATTTTCTTCCAGTCTGATGTTCCTGGAGAGTAAAGATCTCACTCTGGTGTGGTTCCTGATACCCAGACAATACTCTGACTTTTGCAACCCCTTCTTGTGCTTTGCCCTCTTTTTAATTTATTTCCCTGTCTTATTTTTCTTTTCCAGTGTTTTCTGAAAGACTTACGTAATAGTAAGGGCACATTGATAAATCTAACATGGGTCACTTTCCCTGCCTTTGCAGAACAGCTAAAGACTTTTACCTGTAATATTTGTCAGCCACATGGTTTCACCTTTTTCCTCTCTTTTCCAATGGGTATTTTTATCAATAGTGCAGTTGCCAGCTGTGAGCAACCAGCTATACTTTCATTGTTCTGGGATCGAGAATATCCTGTCCTTCTGACTTGAGTGCTTTCATCTTTTTTAATTTGTTTCCACTCAAAAGCTATTTCCTTTTCTGCACCTTCTTCCCCCTATTATCCAACCTGTCATTGCAGCAGCTTCTATATTTGTTTTGCCAAAACAGCACTAAAGGTGCTGTTTTTCTTGCCACTAATATCCTTCTTGGTGTGGTTACTCTTTCAGGTTGATCGGGAGCCTTTCTCTTCTAATCTCCTCATCTTTCTTGGAGTGTCTAGATTTTTTAAAAAAAACTTAAATTCAAAGTATTTTCTGCAGTACTTTTTCAAGCTGTTTGTTCTTGTTGGCATTATAACTGTTTGCTCTGACGTGCCAGAGATCTGGCACTCAGAGCAAACCTTTTTAAAAATTAAAAAGGTTTCATTACAGCTCTGTTTGCTTTTTACCATTTTATTTAATATAAACTGGGTCAGCTTGACATGTTCAATCCAAAGCAACTTCTGTATCATGGGTGCTGGGTGAAAGCTCATCTCAGTAGGCACAGTTCTGAACCCAAAATAAGTAAATCCATAGTAAGAGATGTGGAGATCTCTGCTGTTGCTTGAGAAGTAGAGGATTGGAGGTAGAGGTACCTTCCTGTCAACTGTGGAATCAAGGCCCATACTGGACAAGATTTTGTCTTCTTTCTTATGGAAACCACTGGAATCTGACTGGTAGTGGAAAACCTCCCTTCTCTTCTACCTCTGCTGCTTCATGGGCAGTGTTCTGATGTGGATGAAGTGCTTCTGGCTGGCCAGTCCATAAGCCCAAAAGAGCCAGAAGCCCACCAACACATTCCAGCTGTGGGAGAGGCTGCGGGATAAGGCTTGAAGAAGCTGAGAGAGCTTGGCTGGCAGGGGGTGAAATCTGTAGCAATGATCAATGACAGCTGTATTGGTAACAAGCCTTAGCAGGGATTTGCCATTACTATTATTATCTGTCAAGCAGGTTTCCTGCATGCCCTCACACTCATCTCAAAGTTGCTTACTCTCCAATAAGAAAGAAATGGTCTGTCAAAATATCTCTGGTCTCTGATTCTGCTTCAGTTTTCTCTCTTGATGAAAATGATTTTAATATTTATTTTCTGAAAAAAGTGGGTCAAAGCCGGGACATATGTGTTAGGATGAGCACAAAAGCAGGCTGGCCCACAAGCTCTTTGTCTCATCCCCACGATTGTGTTGCAGCCTCGGGATCATGTACACAGTATTTTTTTTCTACCCCTCAGACACATGTGAATACTTTTTACTAGGCAAGGCTGTTGGTTGCTAAATTTACAGGCAGTGGGATAAAAAAACCCAACCAAACCCCGCTGTGTTTGTTAACTGTGGTGAATGGGATGGAGGGGGAAGGCAGAGCTGTAGTGTTGGTGAGTGGCCGTAAAGTGGCTGATGGCATCTTATTGCTCAGGCTCTAGCTCTGAATTTGGACTCCTGGAAGAGAGACCATGTGTTGGTTTTTGGGCAGTGCTGAGGCTGTGGGGCTGGCAGTACCTTTGAGTGATAAATAATCAATAATTGAGTCATATTGGCAATGCTTTGTACTGACCCTTGGCAAGTGATAGGAAACTGGCCTTGCCACCAAGCTGCCACTCTGTGTTCCAACACAAAATGCTCCCTGGAAGCAGAGAACAAGTGTCACTGCTCTGTTATGCTTTTGGGGACAGTGTCAGAGATATCTCACAGTGTATGAATGCTAGCAGTTCCTTTTGGTTAGAAGGGAGTTTCTGCCCTGGGAGTTGTATGGAAAACACATTCAATTAGAGCATGTATGGAAAACCCTAGCAAATACCAGGTTTCGGCTGACACTTTCCTCAGACCCTCTGTTATTTCAGACTAGAGTCCTTGCTCCCTACCCAATTTATACTACTCTCATCAGTTTGACTCCAGAACCTCACCTTATTCTTTATTAACTCACAGTAGCTGCCATTGTTTCTGGAAGAACATGTCCCAGATGCTTTCATTGTGCTCATTCTTTTCTGCTATGGTCTGCCTGCCCCGGTGCAGGACCAGCCACACAGCTACTTTGCCTCCTTTTGCCTGTGGGCCCAATTGACCTGGGTTGTTTAGCAAGATAACTTCTTTTGGTCCCTCTCTGGGGTTCCCATGGCAAAGAACAGGGATGTGGGCCTCAGGCTTCACTGTCATGTGTAAGCTCAGATAGCATAGTTGTACTCCTGGATGCCCTTCTTAGCAGGGAGAATGACCTGTCTTGATTATTGTGCTAGCACAATTTTCTGCTCTTAGCGGGCAGGATCATTACAGTGTTTGCTTACATGGTGTTTTTCCCTGTAGTCCCACCATCAAACCTTTTCCAGTAACTCAGGTGGCAAAATGATAAGCCCACACAAGGAGAAGATCCAGTGGGAGGAGTAAATATTTTATATCTCTGGTCCCAAGATGCTGTTGACCCACACAGTGTACATTCCTTGTCTTGGCCCAATTTATTCTGATGATTGATACCTGGAGTGACACATGTGCCTGGTCGACCTCTCCTTCACCACTTGGTCTCCTGTGAATTGCTGTTGTGGCTTCTGAGGGGTTTCTTGCCAAAATGTGTCTTACCCTGAGCAGTGATTGTAGCTCCCTTCAGAAAACCAGCCAGAGGATTTCAGCATGCATCTGGACTTAGCCATTTCCTACTGGCAACATGCTGTTCTCACTTGTCCACAGTCAGTGGCATGTAACTTACTCTACTGCTGAGATTTGGCATCTAACTTATTCTGCTGTCCTTCAACTGCAGGTTGTAGTGCTTGGAATGTTGTTGAGGAGAGCATTGTCCTTACACAGATGTCTTCCAGCTTGTCCTATTACTTTCAGCCCCTTGTCATATCCCTAATTTTCATTTCCATGGGCCCTTGCTATTTATAATTACTGTATAAAGCACTCTGAAGGTGGTGACTGCTTATTACAGTAAGCCTGACAGCTTGTTTGTTCCCACGTACTCCTCAGAGTGGCTGGTTTTGGTGGAGCACTTGGTCAGGGGAGAGCACAGGGTGACCTCCGGCATCCCTGACCCGGTGAGGAGGGCTAGCCTGTTCGTAGCACGGTAGGAGAGGAGGAGGGGGGCAAACTGCAAGAAAACAGGTGTGTCCTGGTGCTGACAGGCAGTGGCATGGGTGTGGTTAATGCACAAAGGTGGCAGTGCTCCAGCCACAGCCATTCAATTTATGCTTGGCCGTATTTGGTTGAGACACTGGGAGTCATTTTGGAACCACTGGGGTTTTTGTAATCTCCGGTTTTCTTGGTGGCTTTGCAAAAGTTTCAGAGACTCCATAGAATATTTCCATCTCCATAACCCTGACCTCTCCCAGGCTTTATGCTGGTGACATGATTTGGTACCCCAAGGTAGAGAAACACCCCAAACCGAAATGATGCATTTGTAGTTGTCCCAGGGGCGCTGAGGAGTGATTCTGCTCTGTACCAGAGCACATTCAACGGACAGGATTTTGGTCCAGTGCCTTGTTTCTGCTTTCCCCTTGGCATGAGTTGAGGTTGAAAAGAAAAACCACAACAGCCTCTTGGCCTGCCCATCAAAATTAAAGGGAAATGTTCTTTCAAGGGTGCAGACCACTAGATCTCACTGCTTTAGTGAGGTAAATTCACTTTGGAGAAATATCCCTCAGCCCAGACCCTTGAAGGACTTCAAGGACCCTTTTACCTCTTGAGGGACCTCAAAGAGAAATTGCATGTTGACATACTGAGAATTTATGCAGCCTGAGAGAGCAAGCTCCAAAACCCACACTCCAGGGACGAGGGAAAACCAACTGCTTCCCTCAGAGAGCAGATTTGTTTAAAAAAATCCCCTGATTTCTCCTAGGCTAGTCTTGTTGTAACTCTTCATTTACAACAGGACATTTTTCAGCTTGATGGTAAGTTACATAAGTGTGTGTAAGAGAAGATAGTCACAAAAGTACACTTTGTCAGATTCCAAATTATTAAACTGATTAAATGCATTCCAGCTCATTAAACTGATGTTATTAAAATGCAAAAAATATCTGATTGTCACCCTGGTCATAAGGGACGTTAACTGGCAGGCATATACATGTGGATGTTAAGGTACATAAGAAATGGAATGGAAGATTATTTTACTGCTTCTAATCCCACTGTCAGTTGGAAAACTGTGTGAAATTAGTCGCTCCAGCTCAGAAGCATGAATGCATAGCTGGAGGGAATTGAGAAACTGCCTGGGAAACTGAAAAAGTCCCTGGAAAATGTTCCTAAGAGAAGAGATTGAAAAAATTGAAGTTACTTGTGGTAAATGGGAAACTGTGGGGTTTGTGATATGAAATACTGAACAATCTAGAGAAAGAAATAGTGATTTATGAGGTGCCCTGATTGTAATGTGAAAGCACTCCAGGAAATTAAGAAGGATTATTTGAAACTGATAATATGAATACTTTTCACATACTGTGATTAATTAGTCCATGAATCTTGCTTTCAAACTTCAAAGGCCAGCAGTATTCCCAAATGGCTTGGCATTCTTGTGAATAAGACTACCCACTGTATTTATAGAATGTGTTCAGAAGTTGAAGACATTAAAACCTTGTGGTTTTGTTAAGGCCCATCTCAGTGCAAGGGCTTAACACAGGCAAATGTTTGTCTCAGCTACATGTCTTCTCCGAGACAAATGGTCCAGAAAGGATGCACAGCTTCAAGAAGGAAGATGTTCAAATGTGAACGTGTCCTATCTGGAAAGATATGTGAGCCTACAGTCTTAAAGTACCTCCTCAGTTCTCTCAAACACCCTTGAAGTGATTAAAAGCAGACTACTCACAGAATCATAGGATAGTTTGGGTTGGAAAGGACCCTGGAGTTCCCATCTCATTCCATGCCCCTCCATGGGCAGGGACTCTTCTACTAGACCAGCTTGCTCAAAGTCCCATCCAACGTGGCCATCCTTTCAGTAGACTTGGTGAGTCTTCTGGAACTCTGACTGCTCTCCCAGCAGAGAGTCAAGGATCATCCTTGTTTGCCCTCTTTTTTTTTTTTTTTCCCCTAGTCAATGGGTCTGTGTGGCCCAACATGATCAGCAGAAGTCCTTAGTTAATCCAGGGTTATCAGATTTAGTTTACCCTTAATGCTCTGTTGAGCCCAGTCATTCCAAGCCTAATTAGCACATGAGCTGTCTTGTGAAGTGACATCCTAAAATAAACTGTCCTGAATAGAGCTTTAAAAACTGAGCTCGGTTTGGGTTGCCAGCCCCTACAAGGGATATGTTTCCCTCTCAGAAGGAAAGTATGTGTAATCATTAGGAGTGCCTGGTCTGCTTCATAAGTATTTTATTAAGATTCTGGCTTGCCTTTTGTTAGTTCTGCTGCATGGAAAATATTCTGTTATATAAACTGATGTTGTGGTTTCATCCCGAATCTCTTGAGTTCTGCCTTGCTGCCAGCCATGTGAACGTACAAACACACCCACACATCAGGAGGACACTTGGAGTGAGGTTGGTAATTGGACCAAGGACCTGGGAATACTCTTGTGCTTGAGCAGAACGGAAATCTTGGCACTGAAGGTTGGCAAATTGAGTAGAAAATATGATCCTCTCCCTGCCCTAGCCCAAGGACAAGTAATGAAGTTAAATATCCCTATGCTCAAAAGTACTGACAAGATAACTAATAGTGTGGCATGTAATTTGGAGTGGAAGGCACTGGTTCGGGAAGTTACAAGCTCTAAAAATTTGCAAGAATTCCAAAAAACAAAAGGGGCACTGAGGGATGTATAGTCTTTTAAATTTCGATGGGCAGGTTATGAAACCTGCTCTGCAATGTAGACTACTCCCAAATGAAGGAGGCTGCTTGTGACTGGGTAGTCTCACAATGGCCCAAGGATTTGTTCCTACATCAGACACTTCTTGTCTCAACATCCCAGGAATAAATCTGCCTTTTTTATTTTTACCCACACTGAACTCTGCTGAAATGAGATTCAGACATGACTGCAGAGGACCTGTTTGTTCAGCTACCTGGCCAAAAATAGGGTCAAGAAATGCATGATCTTAACAGTAATCAGGCAATTTCCATTTTCAAATATGAATGCTAAACAGCCTTTTCCTCGGCCTGCCTTCAAGGGATTGTACAATCCAGCCTGTGGTCTAAAAGCATTTGGGTATCAGTGTTATCATCATATATATCCATGTATTAATATATTACCTTGTATTGCATTTCTATGTATTGTTATATATATTCATGTAAATATAACAGAACATAATCTAATATCAACGTTGATATTATATGTGGTGGAATGTACTGCAGAAGGCAGGATAAATTTTGTGTATTAACTCCTCAGATGCTGCTTTCATTGGGCTACTGAGCTTTTTTGTCTTTGTACAGTTCTATCATCCCCAAATCAGGGAGTTGTCATCCTGCAGACCATTGTGTATTCCTGCGGAAGAGACACAGCAAAATGTCTTCCTATGTATCCAGGCATTTCTTCTGGTCTAGGTAGAACAGCCTAGGGCTAGGGAGGGTTACAGTCTCCTGCAGCCTTAGCAGGAGTCAGCTGTTGGCCACAGCTGCTGATTGAAAAACCATTTAGATGTGCAGTGTGGAAGAGGAACATCAAGTAAAAGTAGGCTGCTGCTGGGATGTGTTCTGTTTGTGCCTGATTTTGGTGCTCCTGATTCGTTTGCAAGCAGGTTTGCAGATGCAGGCATTCAGGCTGCTTGGCAGACCCAATGTCCATCACTCCTAGGTAATGCCATACCTGCACTGCTTCTCCTGTTCACTGGGATGTGGCAGCACCGCTGTGTTCCAGTCTGAAAATAATCCTGCTGGCACTTTTTGACATTTCTAGCTGTTTCATTTACCGTGACTTGTGGGGTGATTTTTTTGTTATTTCAAGAGCTTGGCCTGGCTGTGATTTTACTTGATCCCCCTGTAGCCACTTTCGCTGTCTGTTCTGTTTTTGCTGTTGAGCTGCATGAGGATTTACATATGTAACCCACCATCCCAGAAATGTTTGTTTTTCACTTGAGAGTGATTCCTGCATATGCGGTGCTCTGGGCTGAAGAGACAGTAAACATAATTTTACAGCCTCTTTTTACAGAGGTATCTTAAGGCTGAGTTCTTTATTTGTCAGGGTTTTTCAAGTGGTCACTAAAGCTTTTGTCTTACAGGGAGAGTTTTTGTTCTTGCAGGGATTGTTTTGCAGCTGTGATTCCTGCAGTACAAAGTCTGGACAGAAGTGCAATGCCAGTTTTAATCTGTATAGAAAGAAAGCAATTGCAAAGATTTACAGCCACAGAGTGACTGGAGTCTGTATGGATTTGCTGAGCTGTACTGCAGCAAGACCTTGTTCACAGTAAAGACAGACTTTCTTTGTCTGTTTTAGGACTTACCTAGTCTTTCTTCCCCAAGTCATGAAGGTGGTGGAAGATATAGGACTACTTGAGGTAGAGCTGGCCTTGTGTGCTTTTTTTATTTGTATAGATGAAAACTGCTCCTGAAATTATCCTCCCATAAGCTTTGGATAAGTAGGTCATCTGCTTTGCCATGGTCTGGCCAACACTATGTTGCCTGAAGCCAGATTCCAGTAAGGGTTAGGGAAGGAAATCCAATGCAAGTGATGTGTCCCTTCTCTTTGAGAGGTCTTTCCAAAACATGGCACAGGGTTGTGTGAATTGACAGATGCAAGTAGCCAAGGTGACCCCAATCTACAGCTGCAGTGCAAAGAGTAGATTTATCTCATCACCTCGCGGGCTAGAAGGTTTCAAAAACAGATGGGGACACATACGCTGCTGAGCTTTCTCCATCCTAGCAGGGACCAAAAGCACATGGGCCCATTCCTGGGCCTCCACATCTCAAAGGGCCTGGACCATTTCACAGTTCTGTGCTTTCTGTAACCTCCAAGCTTCTTTTCTCTGTTTCTCCCAGTGGGGAGACCCAAGTGTGTGAAGAGCAAAGTTTAAATCATTGACAGCATTCTTTTTCTACAGAAATTCCATTTCTCAAGACAGACAAAAACTACACAAAGCAAACACAATACATTAAATTTCCCACACTGAATAGTCTTAGCGTCCCCCAGCTGCCAGGTTGTCTTGAGTGACAACAACTCTGTTTTTCCTCCTCACTAGATTTTCCACTTTCAAGCCTTTTCTCCCTGCAGTGGTGTGATTCTTGGGGTGCTCTGGGCACCCCAAGTTACCCAGCAAGCCCAGAAATCTCCAGTGCTGTTGAGACTGTCGTGTCCTCTCCATCTCTTGATGTCATCTCAGGAGCCTTCACCCTGCTGTGGACACCTGAATAAGAGCAGCTGCCCATTTACCACTGTATGTAGCTCTGTGACAGACTTAGGGAACAGTTTTGCCACCCTGTGCAGGCACAGGTCAGGGAGCTGGCCTTGATTCCTGAAGCTGAGCTGAGTTCAATGCCTGACTCCCTCAGCCAGACACTCCATTCCCTGCCTCCTGTGGCTGCTGTGGTGAAGGGTTTTGAGCTCACAGCTCCTAGGCATAGAAGGTGGTAGGAAAACCTTCAGTCCAGATTTCTGCTGGCTTTGACTCAGGTTCACCCACAGCCGATGGCTGTGGTTTTGTCACCACGCAGCTGCAGCTGCTGGTTTGTGGGGTCCTCAGCTGGGCAGGTCAGTAGAAGGAGCACAGTGATAAGGCAACCAGCTGGCAGCCCTGCTTTGTACAAATCATAGAAGCATACCATGGCTTGGGTTGGAAGGGACCTTAAAGGTCATCCAGTTCCAACCCCCTTGCTATGGACAGGGAAGCCACCCATTAGGTCAGGATCACCAAGGCCTGACCAAAGCTGTGCAGTTAGGCACGGGTAGTCTTGGCATCTTTGAATACTGAGTGTGCCCAGAAATTTAATACGCTTATAGGATTTTCTTTCTTTCTCTGTGGGTTCTTGAGTGCTCTGGTGACCCTACAAAACCCAGGCTTCAGCACACAGCCAGATCTGCACTTCAAAATGGAATTGTGTGGTTTCTGCTGTTGCAAGATCTTCAGGAAGCTTTCAGAGTGCTCAGGCAAAAAGATGCTGTGCAAGCATAGTCCCTCCTGCTGCTACTGTTGCTGCTTCTAGAGAGTCTGTGATAAGAAAAGATTTACTGTGTCTGCATTTTAATTCATTAGCAACTTCTGTGTGATATGAACAGCTAGAAACATCAGTCTTCTTCTTCTCTGTGGATTTGCATAAAGTAATTAGGAGCATATGTGCTGGGGGCTGGGGCCAGGAGGAGGAGGAGGAGCAGGTTCCATCCCAGAGCACCTCAGTGGATGCTCTGAGTCATGGCCTGTAAATGGCTCTTGCCCGTGCCACATGCCAGATGATGAGTCACAGAGCAAAGGAGCACAGAAATGGGAGAAACTGGTTGGGTCACTGCCCTGGCTCCTATGTTAGCTGGTATAGATCTGCTGCTTGAGCTGTTTCTGATGTCTTATGTAACTCTAAATGCGCAGAGCAGCTGGGGCTTCTTGTCCTCTGCCTGGGGGGCAGTACCTGCCTCACGCTGCTTGTGTCATCATCAGCAATACACACACTACACCCATTGCTTAGTTTTGTGTGTGCTGGTAATCCCTGGCCCATGCAGCTCTTTTCTGCCAGCAGCACAAGGGCTGTGACTGACTGTCACGTGCTGTGGTTTCCATTTGGAACACATCATAATCCCATATAGTTCTGGGATGTAATGATACATTAATCATGGGCTTAGTCAGGCTGTCCTGGAAACCACTGGAAAAAGCCTTGGCCAAGGCAGGGCTCTGTGGAAAGAAAAGGGAAGTGGTCTTTTCAGGAATCACTGCACAGCATCACAAGAGGAATCAGCCTGAGCAGAAGCAGAAGTTTAGGAAGTACTTTGTTTTTCTATTTTTCTGCAGCTCCCTTAAAACATAAAGTGCTGGAATATTCACCCTGGGAGCATGTAGTAGACCCTGACTATTGCTCCCTGTCCCCTGAGACAGGGAAGGAGAGCTGGAGGTTTAGGATGAGTTAAACAATAAACATTTCCTTTTACACCTTTTTTTTTTCCCATTAAACTCACTGGATGATTTAATAAAGCACTTAATGAAGGTGTGAATTTGATGGAGATGTATTGGATGGCAAGAAAAAAACAGGTGTCCAAGCAAATACCAGTAAATAGACTCATCCTGCAACAATTTACAGGCTTCCTCACCTCCTCCCTCTGCTTACACATTCCAGGCCACTCACCCTGAACCACTTATCCTCTTCTCTGATGCTGCTACCTGAATGCCCTGCAGTTTTCTGGAATCTTCCTAATAAATTCTTGTTTAAAACCATCCAGTACTTTCTGGCAGCTTTTATAGTGGCAGAGCTGAGGCAGGGATGAACTGCAGCATTGGTGCTGGATGCAGTGAGCCCTGAGATCCCCCACACTGTCTGAAGAGTGGTTTTCAGTTTGGATCAATCTCCCAGCCCTTTTTCCTGGAGGTAGACATACAGGGATTAAACTGAAAATATCTCTCCCCATGGAGCAAAGAGATGTCTGTATTGTGCCTTTGTCTGCAAGATCACACAAACCGTTGCTTTTTGCAGCATTTCTACTGGTGCTTGTTTTGTAGGGCTGTGAGGTTTCTTCAGGCATGTTAATGCAAATGCACTGTAGGAGTCAGGGGTTCACATGGAACAGCCCTCAAAGAACAAGCACCTCTAATACAAAAGATTTTTTTCTGTTTCTTCTATGAAACTGAACGCCTAGCTTTTAACCCTGTTTTTGCATATTTTACCCTTGAATGACGTGATGAATTTTGGTCTGCCTGAAGAAGGTGATGATGGCAGTGAAACCAAAGTCATACAGAAGGAGTCAGTCACCCTCACAGTTAAAGGTTTCCTTTGGACACTCAATGTCATGGATGAAGTGATTGAGGTTTGTATTAACAATAATCTGTTCAGAAAAGCCATCCTCCAAAAAGCCAGCATTGCCTCCAGCTGACAGTTCTGATGATGTTGTGCTTGCTTCCTCATTCTCTGTGCTCTATGTGCAGTCTTTTTACATTAAAATCACATTTATCTCTCATATCTCTGCCTGCCTCCTCCAATGGATTACATTTTTTGAGGAAGCCTGTATTACCGTGAGCGGAACCCTGTCACTTCATGTGTGTGCAGGGGACAGCTCTCAGCAGAGCAGGGTATTAAGGGTTCAGCTCTAGACCTCCAAAATCATGGCTGGAGCCATAACAAGCATCCGAGTATGCCTGGAGGTGTGCAGCCACCACACATAACTCATCAGCCCTTAGAGGCAAATGCAGCCAGGTCTGGTGGCTTCTGCATCTTCTCAGCAGCGTTGCAGAGGCAGGAGTTGGTACCTGAGGCTGAGGAGCAATGAAGCTGCACCAACCACCTTTGAATTAGCACAGTGTCCTCAGTCTTAGGGGCGTGACAGGAGAGGGATTTGAGGGGCCTCTGTGTAGTGGTCAGCAAGGACTTAAAAGGCATGGCATGCAGAGCCCAAAGGATTCTGCATGCTTCTGTTACCTGCAGCATGCTGCCTTCCCTCTAAAGCTCAGATGTGACCTGATAGGCAGCTCTCAGATCCATGCTGAACCACCCTTTGCTGCTCATCACTCACCCGCTTTTTACCCAGAGCTTTGCTGCAGCTAAAGAGTTTTTGTTGTGTGTATTTATTTCCATGGGGCTAAAATAATTCATGAGCAATTCTGTAGCAAATGCAGGCATCTCACAAAAAGCCATTTTCGTTGCTCTGTATTATCCTGTTTGGAATGAAGCATCCACAATGTGGCCCTCACCTTCTCCAGGTAACGCATAGCACCTCAAGGAAGAGCTCCCTGAATAAACAACCCATATCTGCCATGTTGCAGCAGATGGTGTCAGTATGGAGAAGGCAAGAATTCTGACATTTGAAAATAAAATGGCTGATGTACAGGCGTGTCTAGATTTGTGGTGTTCCCTGCATTTCTCTCTGCCTTGCTCTGCTATTGCACCCTATTCTAGGCAGGAATCAGTGCTGGATGCTGTGTTTGCTCTTGTATGTTGAGCAGGAATCATGACAACAATAAGAAGAATGAACTGATTTGGCAAAAAATGTTCAGGTATGAACTGCCTAACCCCATCTGTGAATTTCCTGTTGCAAAAGGGAATCGAGGGCTTTAGGAAGAACTGATAAAAACCAGCAAAATCTGAAAGTGGTCTGCTTGCTGCATTTTATTCCCCAATGTCAATCCCAGTGTAGCAGACCCTGAGTAGGAAGAGGAAGGATACTTCTGCAGTCTTCCAGTATAAAGAAGGGTCAACTAATGGTGCAGCCAGGGAGGATGCTCTGGTGCTGGAAACTGAACAATCCCTGTGGTGGCAGTGCCATTGCCATTGCCAACCTCCCTGCACCCCCAAGTCCAGAGGAAACCAGGAGAGGTTGCAAGGGAGAGGAAAGGAGTAGCTATGGTACAAAATGTCATGCCTATCCCTAGAGAAGCCATCAGGATGTTTCCTGGCAGGAGCTGTGTGCATGCCACCTGTGATCCTGCACCTTGGAGCCTGGCGCTGGGAGCAGGTCATGGGTGAGTGCAGAATGGGCATCCGTCTGCTGCAGGTCTCTGGTGGGCAGTGAATTGCAGCCAACCAGGGAGCCTGTGCTGCTGCTGGAGCCAGAGAGCTGGGCAGAGCCTCGTGTTGCAGCCAGAGCACCGGAGAGACAGATGGGAAATGGCTGCCTGTCAGCTCTGACATTTTGCCGTCAAATGTCAAAGTGTGTCTGTGCAAGCCTGTCCTCCCACAGCAGCTTCTGTGCTGACGTGAATTGTGTGCTGCTCAGCAGGGCCTGTCAGCAGATTGGTGCTGGTGCTGGGAGCCTGTTCCAAGCAGCCATTTCCCAGAGGCAGCAGAGACCTGGTGCTTCAGCAATGAAGGGCACTGCCATCACAGTCTGTATCTTCAAAATTATGCTTTTCAGGTGGTTGCATTGTGGCAGCACTTGAAATACAGCAAAGCCTGGTGGAGAGATGTGATCTGAGCATTACTATCAAGTACAAGAGCAGTAACAAAGGTGGGGTGGGCTACATGAGTAGATAGGCGCTGGGAGACCAGATTTTTACCCAAAATGTTTGTGAGGTGGGAGCAGGAAGACAGGATAGGCTTCTGCTGAGAGCAATAGAAATAAATTCAGATAAACTCAGAGTTCCTGCTGTGCCATCAGTGGTGCACAGGGTCTAAACTGAGGCAGGAACACCCCTCCAGCAAGAGAGGGTGCGTGTGTGTTTGTGTGTGTGTGTGTGTGTGTGTGTGTGTGTGTGTGTGTGTGTGTGTGTGTGTGTGTGTTTGTGTGTGTGTGTGTGTGTGTTCTCAGGGTCAGCAGCTGCTGTTATCTGCAGTGGATCTTGAGCAATGGGATCTCAGGAATCTTTGATGAAGAAAATGTGCCCCCCAGGATCTGGGCTGAGTAGACATCAGCCTCTGTGACAGCAGCCATGGTAAAGGACCCAAAGGCTTGTAAGACTTTGGCTTGTAAGCCAAAGGCTTTTACACCCCTGAAAGGGGTGTAAAGGCTAATAGAGGTTTTAGGGAGATTACAGGTGAGGGGAGTTTAGGGTTGCACAATTAATAGTCCAGTTGGATATCCACCACCTGGTCCAAGTGGTCCTCTTTTCCTCAGAGCCTAAACCTGGATGAAATGTTCCAGGAGAAGCAGACATGTAGGTGAGAGCTCCAGCCATGTAAGTCTCTGGTAGCGTCTACCAGAAGCCCTGTCTGTTCTCTGACACTGGTGTTAGAATTAACTTTTGCATTATTGGATGCTTACTGCAAACATTAGCTCTGTGTCCATCTTTGTGTTTTTATTTCCTGTCAGCATCATCCTGTGTCTGTGAGAAGCACTACTGTGCGTGGGAGGAAAGAATTTCTTTTGATCATTTTTATCATCTTCTAATTGCTATTCTTACACCTTGAAAGAAGTGAAGTTCCTGATGTTTCTGTGTAGCTGTCTCATTTCTCATACTCTTGTTCTAACTTCATTTAACCCAGATTTCTCACTTTCCCTCCTGTGCTCCCACATGCCTTTGCAGGTCTGCTCCAAATCCATTATCACCCCACAGTAACAAATGCTGAGGTAAGGTAGGCAAAACCCACTGTGAATACCACTTTCTGGAGTCCGAAGGTCAGTGGTGGGGCCCTGGAGTCCAGAGCAATCCCGGGATCCCAGGATGCAATTTTCAGGGTGCAGTGATCACTGGGGATGCCTGGAGGAGTTATGGGATGTGAAGTGCTGACGGAGGGTGCTTGGGCCAAGGTTTTCAGAACAAGTGGTTGTTCTGTGAGAGCATTAGGTAATTTTTTAATCTCTCAGACTCATCCTGGATCACTGCTCTCATTTGTGGTTTCTCCCTCTCCTTGCTGCCTTAGCTGCCTGCTGATGCACTTGTCTGTGTTGTATTATCTGATCTGTAGAAGGGAAGGCAAGAGGAAAACCCCCTCCAAACTTGTGCTGGAGGTGCTTGTAGGTTGGACCTTTGGGTTAGGTGAGGCGGGGGAACTGGGTTTGTCCTTTGCTGTCCCATGTCAAACGCTGGTGAACATCTACAAAAAAGATGAAGAGAGACTTTTGACATGAGCAGAGTGATGGGACAAGAGGGAAAAGCTTTAAACTTAAAGATGGCATGTTTAGATTAGATATTAAGAAGAAATTCTTTACTGTGAGGGTGGAGAGGCACTGGAATGGGTTACTCAGAAATTGGCCCATCCCTAGGAGTGCTCAAGGCCAGGTTGGATGGGGCTTTCAGCAGCCTGGTCCTGTGAGGGTTGGAACAAGATTTTCTTTAAAATCTCTTCAGTTCAAACCATTTTGTTATTCCTCTGGCTCTGTAAGAACCTGCTATTTTGTGAATACAGGGAGAGTGAGGCTCTTGGTGCCCTGCCTGTGCAGTGCCTTGCTTCTGTGGCTCCTGGGACTGTGGCAGCCACACTGTTGTGAAGTGCAGCAGGTAATAAGCAGGTAAATGACACAGATTCTGCGGCAGAGAGATATGATCCCCTCCCAGACCACAGCAGAGACCAGTTTGAGCTGAGGTTTCACCATCAGCCAAAGGTCAGCAAAAGTGCTGTATGGGACATATTTGACCAATGCCAGTGGCTCCCCATGGTCCCACTGAGGTCATCCACTCCTTTTCACTAGCGTTAGGGAAATCCTTGTGTACATTAGTAGTTGCATATTTTGGCATGACCTTCTGGCACCATTAAAAGGGCTCGGGACCTCATGGAGTCTCCTGGATTTTGGAAAGGAATGACTGTTGCTGCTTTTATGTTCCAGTCTGCTCCTCTTTCCAGTCTCTTCCTGGACAATTGTGTGTGTCTGTTGCAAGACCTTGCCATGTTTGGTTCAGTGTACCTAAAAGGAAGCAAAGATGTTCAATCCAGTGTGAGAAGATAGACTTCTCTCACCAGAGTGCAGTGCTTCCCTTCAGACCCTGTGCAGTTTTCCTGTGAGCACACAGTGCCATCTGCAGTGAGGTCTTTGTTTGGCCCAAATCCTGTGCATCCCTTTGGCCTCTTGACTGAAATCAATTACTCTCTTCAGATATCTTTGAGAGGGGTCAGGTGAAATCACAAGTGTTGTCCCAGGAGCCTGCATGGAAGCTGACGTGTTTCTTTTACTTTGTGATGGTTTGTTTCCCAGAAGAAGGACCTCGTGTTCAGGGACTTGTGCTGACAGGGAACCAGTCTGTTTGATCCTTGTCAACACATGAAATCTTCAGTCAACCAAGGATGTTTTAAATAACCACTGCCTTTCCTGAGAGGTGACTTCCTTTGTGATTTTGTCTCTCTGTAGGTATCTGAATTCCTTCATGAGAAGTGTCCTCCCTGCCTCTCATGTGCAGCCCTATCTGTTCATGGGTGGTACCAGCTTCACTGATGCCCTGAAGAGTATTCCTCATCATGGATAGTCCACCCAAACTGACTGGCGAGACGCTGATTGTCCATCACATTCCCCTGGTGCATTGCCAGGTCCCCGATAGACAGTGCTGCTCCGTGAGCAAAAGGACCAACCCCTTCTGCCAGCCAGAGCTCAGCATTACACGGACCTCTGCCCTTCCAGACAGAGACCTCTCACAGACTGACTCCTTGGTGTACAGCAGCTTTCTCCAGACCTCTGAAACCTCAGCAGAGGGCTCAGATCACAAAGAAAGAAAAGCAAGGGATCTGATTGTCCCTAGTGTCAGTAAGCGACACAACCCTTTCCTGCTGAGTGAGGGTGAAGACCTCAGTATTTTTGGGGATGACTTGGGTCAAAAATCTTTTCACCTTCACAACTCACTCGTTGATGGCAAGCCTCCCTTCAATCTGCAGGATCTGGCCTTGCCCCCTTTCCACCTCCACGACTCCAACCACATTGTGAAATCCTGGAACATGGCCAGCCGGTCTGGTGTGGTGGATGGGCAAGAGGACAAACTCAGCAGTGACGACATCCAGAAGAGGAACAATGCAAACAGGTGCCATCAGGCCTCAGAACGCATGGAGCTGGATGAATGCAGCTGCCATCGTGGCAGCTCCTCCAACTTCTCCTTCGACAGTGGTGACCAGGAGTGGAACCAGAACACGGGTGAACCGCTGAGGAATCAGGATGCCCTGCACAGGACATGCAGTTGTTCCAGCTCAGAGATCCAGCACTGTCGCTGCTACAGTTCATCAAGTCAGTCTGAAGTTATTGACCAACAGATGGGCTACATCAGTGACTCTTCTTGCAACAGTTCTGATGGGGTCCTGGTGAACTTCAGTGCTCTCTACAACAAAATGAATGGTCAGCCTCAATCCAACCTGAATTCAGCTAACCTGTCCTGTGACTCTTCCTTCTGCAGCCACTCAGATACAGGAGCTTTTTACCTGGATTTACACTCATCACCCACTGAATCCAAGATGTCTTGCGAGTCGCATAACCCAGAAAGTTCGGGGAAGGTATGTGGGTGTCAACACTCCTCCTCACCTGTCCTTGATGCTAACTGCAATTCCTACCACCTCCACTGTGAGCCTTGCACATCGGAGAGCTCAGACCTCACTGCCTGCTTCCAGAGCCAAGCACGGCTTGTTGTGGCTACTCAGAATTACTATAAGTTAGTCACATGTGACTTGTCTTCCCAGTCATCCCCCAGCCCTGCGGGATCTTCCATAACTAGCTGCTCAGAAGACCAGACCAAGGGTAGCCCAGCCCAGCCCACAGAATACTATCTGTTCAGAAGGCCAGACCTGAGACAAGAAGGCAATGTAGAGTGCAGTGAAGAGGAGCCAAAGAGAGAATCCAGCCAGAACATGATTGAGGGTCAGGTCTATGTCAATGTGTCACCACCGAACCTCAACACAAGCCGGCAGCGCTCCAGGAGCTACGATCAGAACCTGGACAGGAGTCCTAGCAGCAGGCTGGGCTCCTTGGAGCGCATGGTGAGCTGCCCAGTCAAGCTGAGTGAAAGTCCAGCAATACCCATTCAGAGCTCTCCCCCCAAGAGGGTGACATCGTTCGCTGAACTGGCTAAAGGACGGAAAAAGAATGGCACCTCCCCACCACACCGCTCCAGTGGTGATTCTTCCCTGGAGTTCTCTCCTATCCCTGAGACCCAGCGGGATTGCCCAACCTTCCTTGAAGAAAGAGCTCGGCGCAGCCAGAGTCTTCCACCCATGCCCTTCATCCATGGCCTAAACCGGAGCTGTGAGGGCTTCTGTTTGAATCATGCTTTTGGGGACAGCCAGGCTTTTTGTTCCACCAAAGACTCCATCTCCAGTGAGAAGGCCCCCAGTGGGCACGGGGCAGGTGAGCAAGCCTCTCTCTCCCTGCTGAAGGAGGCAGATGCCAGCTTCTCGGGTGGCTCTGCCAGTGGCCACGGACAAAAAGATGTTAGAGCCCGAGCAGACGGTAAGGAGCCAAACAAGACAGAAGGGAGAAGTAAAAAGGAAGGCAGCTTGTTGGGCTATAAGGGGAGCAGCAGGGAAACCTGCATGGTGATAAGAGACCAGTGTCAGAGCAGTTTGGTTCCTGGTCTGCCAGTCCCTGGGACAAAGTCTTGCTGTGCTTTGTCACAGAAGTCTTTCAGTCTCATATCAGGGCAAGTGTCTTGTCCTTGTATTTGTAAAGCCTCCGGAGGGTTTGTTCATACCTCTCACTTATGTTAGCAAGGACATGGCATTAATACTGAGAGAGTCTGTGCAGCTTGCAGGATTGTACCCCTTCCAGGGCATTTACTGTGCTTGTCCATGAGAATCACCTGCCCTTAGCTCATAAGACAGAGATGTTAAAATGCTCAGAAGAGTCATAGTCACAGCCTTTGTTTTTGGAGTTATATGGGGAAGAGGCATAGCCAGCAGTCTCCTTTCCATGCAGGCCCTGGAAGCTCAGACAGTTTCTGCTCGGACTTAACAGTGTGAGTCCCACAGAGTCTAATCTGTCTGTCTCTGCTGGAATATCCTGGACATGTCCTTCACAGTGCTGTGGATTGCAGCAAAGGTTCCCAGGGGGAGCCACTGTCACAGTTACCTTTGTGGGGAAGCCTGTAATGTGTGAGTTGTATTCCACCCTGATATTGCTGTCACTTGTTCTCATGAGGAAGCTGTGTGACATTCCCTTTGGAAGAATGGCCATTTCTCCATCACTGTCGGAGACCTCTGTCTCTGCCCTAGGCAGATACCTGCTTCACAGTTAAAAAGCCCTTCTAAAATGCCTCTAACCAGACCATTGCAGTGAATAGCCCCTACTATGTCAAAAAATTGTTGTGCTTTAACAGACTGTCTCCACTTAATGTTCTGAAAATTTCTAGCAGGAGGTAAGAACATGTGGTTTATTGCCATGGCAGGGGCAGGAGAGATTTTGGTCTTTGGAGCAAAAGGTTTTTAGTTTTTGTCCTCTTTGTTTATTGAGCCTTGAATGTGTGCTTGGTGTGGGATGGCAGTGAAGGCAGGTCTCTGTTGGGGAGGGCAGCATGGCAACAGCCCTCTTAGCTTCAGAGGGAGGGCTTGGAAGAAGCAGGCCCTGCTCAGGAAAGAGGGGGCAGACAGGAGCTTTCAGGGTAATATATCCCAGCAGTTGCTGCCCACCATCCCAATGGAATCCTTCTTCACCTTGACAGCAAGGCAGACATCAGGGCTGTGCAGGAAGCTCCTGCCTGCAGCTGGAGATGGAGCCATATCTGCTGTGCTCCAGCCCAGAGCAGCATGCAAGCCTAGGGACTCTGAGAGGGGCTAGAGGGAAAGCAAGCCCTGCTAAAAGCTGGTTACAGGGAGAAAAGTCTGGAATACCCTACAGGCAGCAGGTACACCAGGGCTGATCAGGGATCTCAGTCAGCCCCACATATGCACCCAGTGCTGTGTGTGTTTTGCACTGAATGCACAGTGTGTCACACTTCAGATGTGTACCTCAGGATATTTGTGGCTCCATCAGGAGCTGGAGGCATGTAGATCAGCCTACCACACTCCCTCAGAACATCCTAGCACATCATTTACTGGAACAGACTGGCACTTTCCAGGGTTGGAGGTGGAATGCTGGGAATGTCCTGTTTAGGTCTGGTAGAGGCATGAAGGATAAAGGAAGCTCTGTGTTCCAAAGTGGAGGCAGTTACTGTGAAAAGAATAGCGAGGGAGAAAGGGAAGCAGGCAGCCTTTGCAACAGCACCAATATATTGTGATGCAGGACGCAGAGCTGCAGTGCTGTTGCATGTAGTGCTTGTGCTGGGCTGTGCAAGTCCACTGTGCATGTGGGAGGGGACAGTCCTTTGGGATGAGAAATCTGACTCTACTACAAAGTGTTGGGCTTTGACTTTGTGGTACTGCTTGGGCAGAAGCAGCTCAAGGGCAGGCACCTGATCCCATGGCTTTGTGCTGTCCAGAGGGCAAGAGATTGGGAAAGGATGTGAAGCTGGTGAACCTACCAGGACAGACAAGGTCCTGGTACAGTGCTGTGCTCTTCCAAACAGCTGGAACTCTGCACTTGGGGCCACATATCTTTTATCTTGCCAGCTCTTGATGTGTGTAACCAGTTCAGACTTGAACCACTCTGTAACTGGCCTCTAGCTCATCCTCTTCCTCCTGCAGCAGAGAGCACATTCCCTTTTGCTGGTATTCTGCTTGGCTGAGGATGATTGTTGCTCTGCCCATTCCTCACACTTTCTTCCCCATTCTCTCCCTGAAGGTGGTGGCACAGATAGCAAGCCAGTGGTACGCTACAGCAAGGACCAGCGTCCCACAACTCTGCCCATCCAGCCCTTTGTTTTTCAGCACCATTTCAGCAAGCCACCCAAGGCACGTGCCCTGCACAGCCATTTTGCCTCCAGCCTTTCCCAGCTCTACAGCTTGTCCAGCAACCGGCCTGCCAGCCAGCAGATCTCCACTTCCCAGTCCTCAGCCTTGGCCACCTCGGCAGAGCAGGCAGTGGTGGCAGGGAGCCAAGCCCATGGCACGCTCGTGACCCAGCAGCGCTCAGCAGACGGAGCTGCCTCGCGCGGTGATGGGGGCATCAAGAAGCCTGGCCCCGAAACAACCCGTCCATCCCCGCTGGGCAGCTACTCCCCCGTGCGATGCAACGTGCCTTTCTTCCAAAGCGTGGACTCCTCTTCCTCGCCCACCTCTGAGAGAGCTGAAGACAGCCAGCCCCCCAGAAGCAGGTCCTGCCCCATCTCTGCTAACCTGCTTCCCACGAGGTCGTCTCCTGCTGTCAGTGCCATGCAGCCCTCCAAAGCCACCAAAGCTGACACCCTGAGGCAAAAGGAGAACCCCAAGCTGATTCCCAAGAAGAAGGCCCCGCTTGAGCCAAGCCCACCACTCTCTGAATACCGACTCCACAGTGGGTCCCTCCCACCCCTCTCGGTGGGTGGCATGTCCATGAGCAGAGTAGGAGGCCATGCAGACTCACACTGGAGAAGTGGCAGTGAGACCAGCAGCTCTGGTCCCCTGAGCAGCATGGGAATACGGCCTGTCAATGGTAGGTACCCATCCTCCAAGACCTGCTAGTCTGGAGCATCTACAGCTCCCTGTAGCTATGTCTGCTCCCGATAGTGCCACCATTTCCTATAGCCGCAGACCAGGATAAAATTGCATCTGGATGCTGTAGGAAGGCCTGCAATAAGAGCATGTCCCTCCAGTCCCAACTCCTACACTGTGTCTCCAGAGAGGGCAGTGTGTGCTGCTGGTCTTACAGCACCCCATGCCAGGTGCTTGCACCCCAAACCTGCTGCCTCTGTGCCTGCAGCCGCGAGGGCACCCAAGCTCCTGCCCTGCTTTGCCAGGCAGTGGCATCCACCTGTCTCCATGTGTGTGTGCTAATGTCCCAAAATGTTGCTGGACCTCTGAGTAATGTGCTGTCTCTCTTTCTCTGTCCTCCATTCTCTTACTCTCTCTTCCCATTTCCCTTCCACATCCTCCCATGTGCTCTTGTCATCCTGTCTGTTGCTCACTGCCCATGGCATCCCAGCGAACCACCTCTCCCCCCAAGCGCTGAAGTGGCGGGAGTACAGGCGGAGGAACCCCCTGGGTCTGGACCGCGTTTCAGGGCTGCCCAGCTTAGCGGGCAGCCTGGACAGGAGGCAGCAAGAGCCTCGGCTGAACCGGGGCAACCCCATCTTTGAGCTCCCTGGCGCTCTCAGCACCAGCCATTTCTACTGCAAGCTGAACGGTGCGCACCACCTTTCTGCCGGGGGGTCTTGGGAGGTGACCTTGGGACTCAGGCTTAGTTTCCTTGAGGCTCAGGTTAAGCTTGGATTCATCATTGCTCTGCCTACTCAGAGCAGGAGGGATGATACATCTCTTCACAGTGAGGCTGAAGGGTTCAAGAGGAAGGTGAAAATTCCTTCCCTGGTTCAAATCTTTGTGGAGCCTTCCTTCTCCATGAGGTGAAAGCAGTCAGGTCCACCTCTGAGCTTGGTTGAAGGACAAAGTGAATGGCCCAAGAGCCTGCTTAGACCTCGATAAGTGCTCCTGGACTGTGGTTAGCTTGTAGTTTGTCTGACACAGGAGTTTGGGCCCTTGGAGATCTCAGATCTGTGCCCCTTGGTGCCTGACTATCCTGTGCCCCTGCCCTGACAATGTGCTGGGTGCTGAACTGTACATTTCATGAGGCAGCTGATGACACTAAAGACCTTCGCAGGACTCTGTCTTCTACAGGCTTTACCCTTAAGATCTTCCCTGTCCTCCAAAACCTGTGCAGGGGCAGGCTGATTTTGACTGAACCTCCGAGACTCTTGTGGGGAGAACAGTGTGGTCTGTCTGTGGGAGGAAGAGCATTCTGCAGGGCTAGCCTCAAGCCATGGAGGGAATTCCCCAAAGCCCTATAGCTCACTCCACCAACCCAAACAGTTTCTCCATATTTCTTCAAGGGAAAATGCATAACACAGAGTCAGACAGATGGAAGACAAGCACATGTGAAAACTATGTATGTCACCCCTTGAAAAGAGAGGTCATCCCAGAGAACAGGCATCAAACACGCAGATTGTTGTGTGTGGATGCCTGTGTGCAACAAGTAATGATTTTCTCTGTGCTGACTTCTGACCCAGC
Organism: Serinus canaria; assembly: GCF_022539315.1. Lineage (NCBI taxonomy): Eukaryota > Metazoa > Chordata > Aves > Passeriformes > Fringillidae > Serinus > Serinus canaria. Next base: position 66,493,739 of record NC_066343.1, on the reverse strand, counting down.
TTGCAGCAGCATGGGGAGTCTGGTGCAGCAAGGTTTCCCTTAGCCCTAGCCCATGAGAGTGAACCTTCCACAGCATCTTCCAGAGCATGTGGGCCCCCAGTCAAGCTGGAAGTGGTATTGTGTAGGCCATGGGGATCAGTTGTGCAGGCACACATTGCAAACCACTGCTGGGGTAGCAACAAGCTTGTAGCCTCACCGTCCCAGCAGAGGACAGGTGGCATGAAAGCTGCTGCTTCGGTGTGTGGGACTGGGGCTGATTCTTGTCCCCTCTGTCTTATCCCTGCAGGGCAGTCTATGAGGCAACTCCAGCTTACCTACAATGACTTCTTCCCTGACTACTTCTCGCTAGCAGAGAAACCTCCTGCTGAGTTCTGCCTCTCCCCAGATGGCAACACAGAGTCCATCTCCATTGACTTGCTGCAGAAGAAGGGTGAGTCCATTAATCTCTGGTGGACCATGTAATGTGCCATGGAGTGTGCTTGAGCTGCTTCTCCCAGGAAATATGATTAGAAAGGATCTTAGGTGCACAGGAATGGGCAGAGTGAGCAGACAGACACAGGTGTCTATGACCCTAAGGCCGGGCATGCTGCCACCCCAGGCTCTGTGTACAAAGGTAAGCCTGTGTGTATCTGTATGATGCAATGTGCTGAGATTTTGTAATTTAGGTTAAAGTCTGTTCAGTCCTACATAAGTAGTATAAAATTGTATTAATTATATAAAAAGGTGGGAGAAAAGACTCTAGAGCAGGATGAGATATGGCTGTGGTGGGATCCATGCTAAGGGCAGGGCTGGCAGGAGTTGACAGCTGATTTGTTATCATTTCAGAGGCAAGAGATGTGCAGAAAGGTTCCCATGCCTTTGGCAGCTATGTGCTCATGATTACCAGGTGGCAGCTTTCCCTTCTGTTTCAGTTGTGTTCTCACATTATTCTGGTGCAGCTGACAGATTATACACCACTGGCTTGTTACTGAAGGTTATGACAGAACCTACCAAATGCAAGGCTTCTGCCCTGCCAGCCTGTGGCATCAAGGCAGCAACAGACACATTGCCTCAGATCCCATCTCTGCTGCCTCAGGGCATGGGGTGTGGAGGTGACCCTTGGGAATATTGACAGGTTGTCCTACTGGCAATCTGATAGGTGAGTGCTGGAGCCAGTAGGAAGAGATTTGATGAGGATTTAGGAAAGTCTCTGCATGTGTTTTAGCAGAGAGGGCTTATGTGTAGGCATGGGCTTGCAGTGCCCCTGTCTGATTACTTTCAGGAGTGTTTTGTCAGAGTCCATCCCAGCAGCCCCTCAGGCAGCTCTTTGACCTGTTATTTTCCACTAGGTCTTGTGAAGGCTATCAACACTGCTGTTGACCTGATTGTGGCTCACTTTGGAACCAGCAGGGATCCAGGGGTGAAGGTATGTCTTGCATCCAACTCTGTTCTGTGTTGCATGGAGAGTACAGAACAAGATTGCCTCTCCATTCTCTTCCAGTCAAAACCTACAGGTTATCTAACAAAGGAAGGGGTACCAAGAACAAATCAAACAAAGGTGATGGTACACCATGCAGCAGATAGTAAATCTATGTCAATTCCTGCTGCATGATGCAGTAAGTAGATGTATTTAAAGGAAGAACAGAAAAACACAGGGAAATTATGTTTATTAAACACATAGGAATGTCCAGCTTAGGCTCTGAGTTGGAGGTAGTTGTAGGATGTGTCTTGCTCAGTTACATGTCCCAGACTCTGGTCTGGCACTGTTACCAGGGTACAGTGCAGTGTTCCCCATCCCTCAGCGTCTCACATTTTAATATGAGATGTATCATTTTAATAATTATAAAAAAGTGCATCAGACTTCACCCATCTGGACAGCTGGTCACACCCATGGTAGCCCTTACCATGAATACATTAGAGTACATCTAAGGGGCTAGCTGCTTTAAGCCCTTGCTCCCTTCATTTCCAGTTTCTGGAGTAACACAGAAGTGCATCTAGGCTGTCCTGGGGCTGGCTGTATTTGGCCTGTGCTCCCTCATCCCCCATTTCTGGAATAACACAGAAGCAGAGCAATTTTGCTTGTGTTTGTACCAGGCATTGTTTGCAGTCCTGTGACACCCAGCATGTTTGTGGTGCCTCCTCTCAGTGCTGAATGCTTGGCTTCAGTCAGGCGACTCTGGGCAGCAATGTGACACTATTTGGACATGACAACTCCCCTGGCATGCCATCCCTGAGGAGAAACCTGACTGGGACAGATTCCAAAAACATTCAATCTTATCTCAGAGCCCGGTGTAATTTTGTCCTAATTACGGTTGCTGCTGATGCAGAGATTGCTGAGCAACATAACTGAAGCTGTTGAGATTCCCATGGCTTTTTAGGGCTTCACTGTGAATTTCCAATACTTGCAGTGTGGGTTTGAGGAATAATTGCAACATTCCCCATTACTTTGCTTATCAGACAATGCTGTGGTTTTAGCCTTGGGTTTCTTTATACATCAGTGAGCCAGGGGCTGAGCATTCACCTGTCAAAAGGTAGCATCCATCCCTGCTGCTGCCATGCTCAGTGGATGTGATGGGATTATTCCTGAGCCAAGTTCAGTTTCAGTTCAGGGCTTTTGTGAACCTGTGCCAACTGGTCAGTATAATTCCAGCTCAGCTGGTAAAATCTGTGCCCTGAGCACCATTGCCTGACCCATTTGGATAGACCCCTTGGCAACTCAAAGACTGTAAGCAGCAGAATGTGTCCCTGCTCTGCTGGTGCTGGGCTCTTACATGCTTCCTGTTCACCTCAGTCTGAGCTCTGGCCATCCATTTTGCCCTTATCTGTTTATTTATAGTAATTTCTAGGAGTTAGAGCTTGACATGTCACTGAGTTTAGTGTTCCATAACCCCTCAGTGTTGGTAGTTCTATGTGGGCTGGTGCTTCCTAATCCAAAATTAGCTACAAGAAAATCTACAGCAGCAGGAATATCCCCAGCTCTTTTCTTCCTCCAGCAGGAGAGCCTTATCCCTCTTGGGAGAACCAGGCATCCTTTCTAATTGGGATATCCTCTTCACAGTCTAGGAGATTCTTTTTTCAAGTTACTGCCTCTTCCCAGCATGGGGAAGAGCTTGCAGAGAGCAATCCAGAACTGGTGTATGAAGCATTAGGAGTGAAAGCAAAGACCCTGCATGTTCAAGGAGCTGCCTGGATATTGCTTGCTGGGTGCCTGTAGTGGGAGTGAACTGTTTCCATGCCTCTGTACCTTGAAAATGGTTAGCAACACTTTCCCTGTTGCCTGTTGTCCTTTAGGCCAAACTTGGGAACAGCTCCGTGAGCCCCAATGTGGGGCATCTCATCCTGAAATACCTGTGCCCAGCTGTCCGGGACATCCTGAGTGATGGGCTTAAGGCTTACGTCCTGGACATGATCATTGGCCAGAGGAGGAACATCCCCTGGAGCGTGGTGGAGGCATCCACCCAGCTTGGTATGGATGTTGTGCAGCAGTGTCCATGGTAGTTGTGGTTGGGAGGTGCTGGGGAAGGTTGGCCCTAAGGATGAGAGTGCAAAACACCCATTTTCCTGCTTGGAACAGGGTGTACATGTACCATCTCTTGCAAGGATGGAGGGGACGCTGTGCCGTTCTTCCCAAGTATTTATTGCCATTTCCCCTGAAATTTGCAAATTCTTCCATAACAGGCCAAAACAATAAAAAAAGGAGGAAAAAACCCCAACAAAATTAATTCCACATTGATTTCTGCATCATACTGGGAAGCCTCATATGGCAAATCTTCAGCTCTGCAGTTATTTTTATGATTGCAGACACCCCAAATTATAAGCACACCACAATATTCTCTTTACACGCTGATTTTGAGCCAGTGGCTGTGATTGTCACTGAAGTGTGGGAGGCAGGTCCTGGTAATGAAACTCTCTCAGAGTTTTGGAGTGGTGGTCTGGGATGGATCACAGCCCATCTCCCATGTGTAGTCTAAGTGCTGGTATGGAGTGAGCTCACATTGGCATGGTGGAGAGGCGGTGCACACACAGACATGGACGCCCAGACAGTGTCTGTCTTGCCTTGATGCTCCATCCTGTGGTGCAGTTTTGGCTTTGCTCACCACAGCTAATCTCAACAATTTGCTTCTCTCCACAGGGCCTTCTACAAAGTTGTTGCACAGCCTCTACAGCAAGATCAGCCAGTACACAGAGCTCACCAACCACACCATGAGGTTCAACGCGTTCATCTTTGGCCTCCTCAAGTAAGCAGGGCCTCTGGGGTGGCTGCACGTCCCTGTCCAGGGCTGGCAGCAGCTGTTGGTCCTTGACTGTAGGCAGTCACAACTGACCATGAAAAAAACTTAAGAATCTGGGAAGCCACTTCCCAGAAGCAGGCTAGGAAAGGAAGAAGCTGTAAGCCTCAGAGAACTCCTTCCAGGTCAGGAGTGAGAATGAGTGACTGTAGCCAAGTGAAGAACTGGGTCAGTCTGATTTAGCCCCAAAACATCAGGTGAGAAAACTCTGTCCAACTTCATATGAGGTTAGACATATATATGAGCTACTCTTGGAAATTCCTCTTTAACCACTGTTTCCTGGAGCTGCAGTGGATCCCAAGGCATGAGGTTCTGAAGGAGAAATTGCCCTGGTCCAGGACTCCAGACTGGCCCACCTGGTTTGCATAAGGAACGTGCACACTCTGCTGTGTTTAACAGAGGAAGGCAGCAATATGTTTTTGTGGGTGAAGGGATAAGCACTGCTATGATGGTGATTCCCTGCTCCTCTCTGGTGGTCAGCAAGAGCTCTGGCAGTGGCAACAGTTCCCAAGATCTCCAGATGTTGTAGAATTCCTCCAGGCAGGAACAAGCTCTACCCTGCTCTCCCCACACAGGGTGACCCCATTCTTCCCCACTGGCATATTTTGGGCTGAGCCACCAGCACTGGTCTTAGTTTTGTAGATTATTTGCCTCTTCCACAGCAGCCTCCTCCCAGCAGAACAAAGCTCTGTCAAGGACATAGGAGGAGAACAGTGAGGAATCTTACTGCAAACACAGTTGTTCATGGTTACAGTTGACATGTAAAGCCGTGTAGATGGTCAGTGATAGGCTGGGTGTCTGTGATCAGGGCATGCTGATGGCACCGAGCTGCTGTCCCTTCCCTGAGGTTCCCAAGCTCATGCTTTGTAAATGCCCTTTTCCAGACACACTTCTTTTTGCAGAACAATGAGGATGAATGGGTTAATAGATTTTCACTGTTTATTTCTTACTCTATTAATTTTCCATTCCTGCAGTATCCGGTCCTTGGAGTTCTGGTTCAACCACCTTTACAACCATGAAGGTAAGTGCCTAAGGCTGTGGGCTGCAGTGGGAGTCAAACTCTGCACACAAATAGAGCATGGGATGGAAATGTGTTTCTCTTGTTGCTCTCTCAGCTTGGGCAGCTCTTCTCTACCCTGAGGTGAAGGACTAAGCTATTACACAGTCTCAATGTAGCAGGGAAATCCCAGGTGGAAGTCCAAGCATCATGCAGGTCCTTCCACCTGACTGGACTTTGATTCTCCTTCCCACCCACAGCTAGTACCCAAATCTTTCAGTGCAGATCCCTCAGTCTATCTGCAGGAAATCAGACCTATGTCTCCCCAAATTTCTATGTTCCTTGCCCAGTGCCTGAGAATTTTGTATGCCTGGAGATGTGCACACTTACCTGAAACTTTTCAGGCATGGAAAATAGGAAGAAATGGAAAACCTGACATACAAAAAGCAGATTTTACTGAATGTGTCTGTTATAGAATAGAATAGAATAGAATAGAATAGAATAGAATAGAATAGAATAGAATAGAATAGAATAGAATAGAATAGAATAGAATAGAATAGAATAGAATAGAATAGAATAGAATAGAATAGAATAGAATAGAATAGAATAGAATAGAATAGAATAGAATAGAATAGAATAGGGTCTGTGCTACTCCTGGCTTTCTGAAGCAGAAGACAGCCATCTATTAGATTATCATTAAGACCTGAAAGTGTGAGCAAAAGCTGGGGCTCTCAGGTTATTCCCATCTTTCTTCCATGGCATTTGGTGGCAGAGGTCATCTGGGCTGATAGTCTGCCAGGCAAGTCCTGGCTGCAGGTACAACTGGAAAGCTCTGTCTGTGCCAGTTTTCTGAGAGGTCACAGAGCATCTGGTGCTCCCTGACCCAGGCCTGAGCCTCACACTGTGACCAAAAACTGGTGTGCATCTCCTTTCCTCATGGCTTCAGCAGCTTTCTAGTGGCTTGGCAATGGTGGCAAGAGTGTCTCCTCTGATTGATGTCTTTTTTCCTACAGACATCATCCTGGCACACTATCAACCAGTGGGCTTCTTGTGCCTGTCTCACAGTGTGTGCCAACCTCTTTTTGAGGAGCTCCTGCTCCTACTCCAGCCTCTCTCCCTGCTGCCCTTCAACCTAGACCTCCTCTTCGAGCACCACCTGATGCAGATGGGCAAAGAGCAGCAGCAGCAAAAGGAGCTGCTGCGTGTGAAGCAGGACCTGCTGCTTTCCGTGCACTCCACCCTGCAGCTGATGCGGACCCGGGGCAGCAGTGAGGATCCTGATGGCTGCAGCACCGCCCCTGAAACATGCCAAGGGGGTGCCCAAGATGGTGACATCTCACCAGAGCACAGCCCACAGCAAGCTGTAAGTGAGAAGAGGGTCAAGGGAGTGGGGGCCTCCTGCGGAGAAGGTGACAGGGAGGAAGAGCAGAGCAAGATGCGAGAGAGCATGTGGGAGGGGAAGAAGGACAAGCAGGCAGGCTGGTGGTACCAGCTCATGCAGACCTCTCAGATTTATATTGAGAGCTCAGCTGAAGGCTCAAAGTTCATCCGCTCTGAGAAGAAGAAAGCGGCTTTGAATCCTGCACCCGGATCAGTCGAGACCCACAAAGCACCACCTCCCCGAGAAGGAGTGGTGGAGGGTGCAGAGGCTTGTCCCATTGCTGAGGGCACCTTGGAGGAGAGGCCCAAGGCAGCCAGCAAGCCAAGTCCTGAAGCCGTGGAAGAGCCCTTGGAAAAGCCCCAGCAGGTAGTGGTCAGTGAAGAGGTGAAGGAACGGAGCTGGCCGTTCTGGATGGGCAGCCCCCCAGACTCTGTGCTAACAGAGCTAAAGCGCAGCAAAGAGAAGGAGGCTCAGCAAAGAGTAAGAGCAGCAGCAGCCCCCCAAGAGGACAGCAGCACCAGTGCATCAGAGGCCAGCCAGCCCATCAAGTGGGGACACTTGTTTGGGTCCAGGAAGGTACAAAAAGAGCCCAGACAACCAAACAGGTAAGGGCAGGGGTGGTTTGGGGCTGAGAAGGGCTGGTTAACCTGGAGTATGGCAGTACAGGTGGAAGTCAGGCCATGAGCTAACCACTGGGCTACACCATGGTGGTACATCAAGGGTCTGTAACCCTGCTCAGTCCTGCCAGCCTGCCTTAATTTCTCCCATACCCTTGCTCAGTCCATCTCATAGGCTTTCCTCTTCTGCCTGAGCTGTTACTGACTTGGCATCTAAACCCTGCTATATGGCCCCATTATCACCCCATCCCTCCCAAAACCACATGTTGAGAGCAGAACATAGAGCCATCCCTGTTGCTTACAATAGGTGTGGGGGAAGGGTGAAGTTGCCAGTAGCTGAGACCCCTGTGCACTTCCTCTCCCTCTATACACCCTTACTGCTCCTGAAAATGACCACTGGAAATGCCCTTCCCAGTCCAGGCTGTGGTGTTACATTGGAGCCCTCCCTGCCTGGAGAGCCAAGTGCACTGCTAGCCAGGGCACTGCCTAGCAGTGCACTTAGTGCATGAAGCCAAACCTCTAAGGCATGACCTTGCCGTGAGAGCACCTACTCAGTTTCCCTGGGTGCACTTTCCTGCCACTGACTGCTTCTGTCTCCTCCTTCTAGGTTGCCCTCTGGCTGGCTGAGCTTGGACAAGTCTGTCTTCCAGCTGGTGGCCCAGACAGTTGGGGCTAGCATGTGGCGTGAAGCAGCCCCCGAGCCAGACCCTCCGCATCCAGAACCACCTGAGGCACCTGCTGTGGCACAACCAGTCCGGGGGATGTCTCCTCACCCTGCCTGGTGAGTGACACCAAGTGGACAATCCTGCTGGTGCTGGAATGTGTTAGGTTGAGGGTGGCACGACTCTACTGTTGCAGTTTGCCTGGGCCCCTTTATAGTCATGGACCAGAGGATGGTTTGGGGCAGTGATGCAGCTTGTGCATCGATCCACCACAGCTCTGCATTCAGCAGGTGATGGGGAGCTGGGGGGGCAGCTGGGAGCCTGGCTGGGGAGGGGAGCAGGGGGTATTTTCCTCTCCCCCTGGGCCTGTGGTGGTCCCTGGGTGGGGTGGGTGTCCTGAGGTGAGCTAACCCTGTTTTCCTTCTGCCAGCAGTGAGGTGAAAGCTCTTTGCCATCACATTGCCACTGAGGCGGGACAACTGAGCTTCAACAAAGGGGATATTCTGCAGGTCATCTCCAAGGTGGATGGTGACTGGCTGCAGTGCAGCCTTGGCTCCGAGAAGGGACTGGTGCCCATCATGTACGTCACCCACCCTGAGGACGAGGACTATTGACACGTTTAGGAGGCCAAGCACAGTTTCCTGGGCTGCTGAGGCTCCTCTTGGGTAGTCTGCCCTGCCAGAGGAACAAACACAGCTTCTTGCTAGTTTCTTACCTTTCCTGCCATTACAGAATACAGTAACCATAGGTGGTTCCTTCTTGCTCCTCCTTGTGCAGCTGCCAAAGGCCAACTTAGCCTCCCGGGGTCTTCTGTGCGCTGCACCTCGTATTGCCAGGCATCGCCATGCATGCAGCCACACCAGGGACCGCCTGACTCCCCCCTCCGCCCCTCACTGTCTGCAGCACCCGCAGGCCATGGACTTGTACATTACAGGAACCCAGGCAGTCCCTGCCAGGGCAGTGCTGCCCCACTGTTGGATGCTGGAGATGCAGGATGCTGGCCGTCCCCTGCCTGGGGGTGGCAGTGCAGTCTGCAGCATCCATCATCCCGGTATCCTCAGCTGAGGGGGTGGGAGCACCCTGCATTGGCAGGGTCCCTGCGAGGCTGGGCTGATGGTTTGTGTTTATTGGGGCACTGCAAAGTAGGCTCCCTCACACTGGAGCATCCCTGTCCTAGTGTGCTGTAGTGGTTCCTGGTGGATTGTACCGGCAGTGCCACACTGCAGTGCTGGGGCTGTGCATGGCCACAGCCAGGGGAGGGGGACGGGGTACGTGTGTGAGTGTGGAGCAAAGGGGTGTGAGGGGTTGTGAGGAAGGCACGGGGTTGTTCAGTGTTATGTAGGTCCAGGATGGGTAGTGCCACCCTATGCAGAGATGGGTGCTTTGGGGGGAGGCCGTGTGCCCTCCACATTGAGCAGGGAACCGGTGCCTGGGAAGCCCTGGGATGCTCAGTGGAGGGCGCTGGAGGGGAGGGAATGAGGGCAGGGTCCCTGACTGGGCTAGGGATTTGGGGGCAGTGCTCTCAGCAAGTAGATTGGGGTTGCTCCTAGAGGGAGCTGGGGAGCCTGGGGAGGGAGGGGTGGTGCTCCCTTTGGCACAGGGTTTCTGGTCTTGCTGAGCAGTGCCGTGGGGTGGGGGGGATAAGTGTTGTGCACAAACACAAGGGGATACTGGAGGTCCTGGGGTCCTTGGTAGAGGCAATGCCAGTCAACCCCTTCCTTGCCATGTTCATGCCGCCTGCTGTAGTGGGGATCTTCACCTGCCTGTCAGGTGGGGAACAGTGTTAATGAAAGGCCATGCCAGTATTTGGTGCCATGGCCGGCTTGACGCTGTTCACAGCATCGTGCCTGGGCTGGCTTCACCATGGCAAGGGGCCCTGGTCTTGCTAGGTTACCTCCTGCTTGTACATCGCTTAGCAGATGTTGCACCATATCTAATTTGTATCTCCCTGTTAGAATGAGGTGTCTCGCCTTTATTTATTTCTTTATTTATGATGCATATTAATAAAAAAGGTGCTGATTGAGCTCCCTGCTACCCAGACTTATTTCAACACATCCCTGTGAAGGGTCTGTGGGTTACCTGTGCTGGGACACTACACTGCAGGCTTCCTCCTGCATTCACCACAGCCTACACCAGACCTTCAGGAGGACATAGGTTGCCCCCAGCTGTCAGACCTGTCAGTTCAGGCCTGAGGGATGGGGGCGTAGGCACTACAGATGAAATCTTGGGGGCGTAGGCACTACAGATGGAGTCTTGCTGTTTGGGGTTCCCTTTGGATTGCTTGCAGCCTGCCAAGCAGGTTTGAGACAGGAAATCACACCATCTTAGCCTGGAATCTGCTTCTCCTGGGTCATGGGAAGGTGAAGTTGAAGGTGAAGAAGGGGTTGTGGACTGGGACCCATAGTCTGGGACAACTTGGCCATGAGTTTCAGTGGCTGTGGGTAACTCACAAGGAAGCACTCCAAAGATTCTAAACTTAGACCCAAAACAAACATTGGGCCTCCAAGTCCACTATGAACCCCAAGAGCCACTTCTCTTTAATCCTCAGCAGCTCAAAAGGAGAAGGGAAGAATTCTGCTTGTGACTCCAGGCTTTGCTGCTAGATCACCATTTGGAGTTTGTTACATCCTTGTGGACAAATGATGTGCAGTGCATCAAAACTGCTGAAAAAAATCCACAACTGAAGCAGAATAAACCCCTGTTCTGGCAGGGAGCAGCACAGAGCAGGCAGGGCCAGTACATAAGCTGCTTTGATTAAGCTCTCAGAGGGGGCAATGGTCAGGGCTGTTGACAAGTTCCATGGAGCCAGGCTGCTCTCCCTGCATGCACTGGCTTTCCCAAAGGAAGAAGGGGTGATGTGCTGGCAAATAGCCCCCCAGGGTGCTGAGTCAGCCTCGGGCAGGAAAGGGGACTTCCAGCTGCCTGCATTATGGGCAGTGACACTGAGCACTCCCTGGGTGCTTGCTGCTGGGGTAGCCTTGGATGCAGGGGAGGCACAGAGGGGTGGTTATGGTATCAGAGGCTGGATTTGGGATTGCTGCTATGGAACTTGAAGCTGCTGAGGTCTTCTTCAGGGTCATCTGGCTCAAGTCAAGAAGATCCAGGTTGGTGGCTATCAGCCTATGGCAACAAGAAACTGGCCACGGGTACAAAGCCAATGAATCCTGCAAGGCTGAAAGTACACAGCAATGTGTATGGGACATTGGGACAGTATGGGACAGCACTGGAGCTGTGATCAGGTGGCCCTGCTGGTGGCCTGGTTCTGGAGGGTCACCTGAAGGATCCTGATGGGGACATGGGCCTATGAGCTTTGTCAGGGTCATGCTAAGTGAGAAGAAGAGACACTGGATGTCCCTAGATACCATCAAGAGGGCTCCTGCTCTCTGGGGACACTGCTGATTTAGGCCCCTCATATGTCCTGAGGTGCAGAGCCAGGCCAGGGCAGCTCTGGACCAGCACCAAGATGCAGTCAGTCCTGCCAGCCTCATGACACCTGGGCAGCAGCACTGTCCTCGTCTCCTTCTCCTTGCAGGTATCACTGAGTGGCTGTTCAGCAAAGTTGCTCCTGGCTTCCTTTCAGATGTCAAAGCAGGTCTTAGCAAAGTGCTGGGCTCTCCCAGGGTGAACCCTGCAAGCAGAGATTCATCATGTGGGAAGCAAAAAGAAGCCCATTTTCATGGTACAGGAATCTGCTCTGCATGCTACAGAAGATGACCCACATGACTGTGGGGACCCAGTGCTGGAAGGAGTAAAGTCATGGGGTGACAGCAGGGCTGGGGCAGATTTAGGGAGTCCAGATGGGAGTCCAGATGTGCTTGAAAATCTGAGGGATATGTGCCAGCTGGGAGGGGGGGGAATCTGCAGGTGTCAACTGCTAGGGGTTCCTGACAAGTCCCCTTGGACCTTCTCTGCCCAGGTCATCAGAACCTGGCTCATCCTCAGGTCAAAGGCACTGACCATGGACACTAGGTACCAGTGCTGAAGGAACTCTGGAATGCATGTGTCCAATGGAAAGGCCTGATACGTACTGGAAGAGAGAAGGGAATGCCTTTCCTCCCTATGTCCTTTCTGGCAGCCAGATCCCATGCTCAGACTGTAAGTGTGCAGCAGGCAGTGACACACACAATTAATAGAATCAAAGAGAATTAAAGAATGGTTTGGGTTCGAAGGCACATTAAAGATCATCTAGTTCCACCCCTGCTACTGTGGACAGGAATGCCACTCACCAGACCAAGTTTCTCTAAGGCCCATCCAGTCCAGCCCCATTCTTGAACATTTGAAATCCCACAAGTTTCCAATTAGGAGCTGCACCATGATGGGCAGGGACTGCCAGGCTGGGGATGGGCACGCAGGTGACTCTGTCATATTTGTGGCCACAAATTTGGGGTCATAATACTAAGCACAAGCTCTGATACTAAGTACAGCCCGGTACTGGCTCATGATACTAAGTACAGCCCTGAGAGCTGTGTGTGAGCTCAAAACAGCTGAACATGCAGATTTTGGGTCAGCCCAGCTGCAGCCTAGCCTGGGGACAGGCCAGCTCCCTGCACTGCCTCTGTCCCAGCTCGAAGTCCCAGGAGCCACTTCCCAGCTCCCTGGTCAGTGCGACCGGACTTGTGGCAGCAGGCCAGGAGGGCTGAGGCCTTGTCCAGCCGGAGAAGGACAGTGCTGCTTTTGTGACCCCATCCTGGGGCTCAGCACTGAAACTGGCTCCTGCCGCACTGACTCCCTCCCCTGAGCCCTTCTCTGACTACCTCAGTGCCTCCAGCTGTACACCGAAACCCACAAGGCCTCCTCTGAGTGACCCGCAGTGGCACCATTGCCCGTGAGCGGCCTTCATGGCCCAGGGCTCCTTCCCCTGGCTGGAACACTCGTGGGGCAAGGGCCAGTCTGGTGCCAGCAGCTGCGTGTGTTCTGTGTCAGGGGAGGGCTGGCAAGACAGATGCCACTCTTGGAGAGCGTCATGCAGGGGAGGGTCATGTGTGGGTGCAAGCACTGACCTGCAGGCCAAGACCTTTCGACACTGGTTTCTTCTCTGTAGTGACCAGTGACAGGACCTGAGGGAATGGCTGCAGTTGTGTCAGGGGAGATTTAGGTTGGGTATTAGGAAAAGGTTCTTCACCCAGAGGGTGGTTGGGCACTGGAACAGGCTCCACAGAGAAGTGAGCTCACCATGCAGCCTGACAGAGCTCAAGAAGTTTGGACAGTGCTCTCAGGCACATGGTGTGACTCCTGCAGAAGTCCTGTGCACAGCAAAAATTTGGACCTGATAATCCATGTGGTCCTTTCCAGCTCAGCTCATTCTGTGATTCTGTGATTCTCCAACATATGGTCCCAGTGCATACCCAGTGATGGGGCCCCTGCTTCAGAGGAGAGATGCAGACCTCTTTGCACCATGGATCACCTTTGGGAACAGAAATCCCAAATGAAAGAATGGAGCAGGGTATAGTGCTACTGCTGTTGGTCTTCAAGCCGTCTTATAGCTGGTTTGCAACACCATGCAGAGGCAAGCAAAGTGTCAGTGTGTGGCTTTCCACATGCACCACAAGACTGAGAGGAAGATGGGGAACTGAGCTCTGTGCAGGAAATACAGGCCAAATATGTTCCCAGGAAAGGGCTGCTGGTGACAGACACAACATGCTTTGTTTCCATGATATTTCATAATCACCAAAGATTAAAAGCCCAGGCATATTTTAATCAGCATCAAAAAGGGGAATTATGTGGAAATGAGGAAACAGATAAAGCAGCACGGTCACAGTGTCCAGCAATCCTGCAAAGAGTTAAGGCAGCCTTTCAAAGCTCCTGGTATCAAAAGGTAGAGATGAAGCAGCAGGAATAACGACCAGGGCCAAAGGTTATTCAAAACAGAAAGGGTTCTTCAAAGAGAAGAAGTCATGTCTAGAGGACAAAAATAGTATCAGAGAGATAAGACATAAATTTTCAATAAGGCAAACAAAAAAGTGAGCAAAGAACAGCCTGTAGAAGCAGCCAGCTGCCCTTTTTGCGAACACTTCAAGAACTCCAGCTCTGCTACAGTCTCTGTAGGGTAGAAAGGAGAGAGTGTCTTCACAGCAGAGTGACGTCCCTGGGGTGACACAATTGCTGCAAAAATGGCTCCAGTGCCAGAGCCCTGCAAAGTTTGTAGTGAAATGGGGCACACTCCTGGCAGCATACCTGGATCATGGCATTGCAGCATTCCTGGACCCTGGCATTGCAGCAGGACACAGCTCCTTGCCTACACCTGCTGAGATCCAGCCTGCCCATCCTTCCAGCTGAGCCAGACCTGCTGGATGCAGCTGTCTGTGTGACTTTCAGTTTGCCTGGTGTGACCAGAAGATGTTGGACCCTCCAGAGAAAGCAGAACTGATTTGCAACACCCCTCCATCCTCCCTACCAGAGCCTGGGTTACACTCAAGGCTGAATTTTTGTGGTGTAGAGCTAGGGGGAGTGTGAAGAATTAGACAGTTTCCTGACAAATTGCTTTGTCCATCGCTTTTTGAGGTTTTGAGGCAGGGCCATGAAGGATTTTCAGAGATGCCAGATACTGGTAACATAGGAGCTGAGAGACATTGTTCTGCTGGGAATGTTGCAGGGTGGGACCAGGGATGTGATTTTTTTTTTAGACTTTTTTAATTTATGGAATTCTCCTACTCCTTTTGCAAAGATCTTCCAAGCTGAAGAACCTATTCCTACTAACTCTGTTTGCTTTTGCAGCTCTTTAACTTTTTTCTTGAAAGGCCCAGACGCACAAAGGGGCAGGGAGAGGTGACCTCTGAGTTGCTGCTGTAGCTGAAGGCAGAGCAGCAGTTGCTTCCCTCCACTCCCCAAAACTCCCAGATACCTGGGACAGATCACACCTACCGCCCAGGTACCTCCCAGGCTGTGCCCTGCTGCCACACCAGGGTCCTGTCTGTGCACTTGGAGCCCCAGGACATCTTTTCCAGGGCAGATATGTTTGAATTCAGTGAACTCCCTATGGGTGAGCTTCATATTTGAGCAAAGGAAATAAAAAGGTAGGCTCATGGAGGCGGGGACTCCTGGCCCTGCCAGTGCTGTTGCAGGAAGAGGTGAAACATGGACAAGGCAGACTGGTTTTTTGAGCCTTGGAGGGAATGTGGCTGGGCAGTCTCCTGCTCTGTTCCTGAGAGATAAAGGACTGCAGATAAAGTATCTGCCCACAGGCAGCTCCTATATTGGAAGAAAAAGAAGAAAACAAGAATTCTACCATGATTTGCTTAGGGTTAGTTTTTGGGCATGGCTAGGGGAAATATATTTGAAGAGGGCCACCCTGCACTGGCCTGCTCAGTGTTGCTGAATAAAGGTGTTGCAGGGTGTGCAAATCAGCAGAAAGCAGAGCCTGACCCCAGGTGTGCGAACACCGGTTCTTGCTGAGGAGCACAACAGAGGAGAACCATCACAGGGGAATGCAGCCTGGCTGTGAAGCCTCAGAGAAAACTTGAGGGCTTGTTTTTCCAATAGTCTGTGTTTCAGTTGGGATGCAGGCCAGGCACATCCAGCAAGGTGGTTGGGGAAACACAAATTCATCAGCTTCTGCCCTGGGCCTCCTCTGATGGTTGGGTCTACTGTGGCCAGTGCCATCAGCCTCCAGCTGCACAGACAGCCTCACCAGCAGTCCCTATTCTGCCACGCTGCCTGTGCTGGCCTCCCACCCCTTCATGGTTATTCCTGCTCCCACCAAGCCTTGACAACACAATGTGCCATAGCAGTTGAGCTTGAGGCCTCCAGGGCTCGTGTCCACTTCTGCCCAAACATCACTTCTCAGGCCAATCCTGAGCAGCCAGCCACTCCTGCCAAAACCTTGGCTGTCCATCCGTGGCACATACTGCCATGGAATTAAGGTCATCTGTGCCCTTCAGAAGTCCCTTTTGTCACACTCCTTATCACGGCAGTAAAAAGGTGAGGATTTTCCTGGGGTAGTCACTGCTTGAATATCTGGGTGAGTACATCTTCCTGCTAAAGCCCAGCCACAAACCAGAACATCTCACAAGTCCTTCTGAAATCTGTGCTGGGAGAGGAGGCAACCCAGCTGTCACTAATAGCTGGTCCTGACAGAAGACCTAAAAACTATGATTTTCGACAAGAAATTAGAGACAGCAAGAAAGCAAAATGGTCATGGAGCTGAAAGAGAAAGAAGGCAGTGCTGACACTGGCAGAGTTTCCCTCTCCAGTGAGGAAGCTTCTTGCACCATATGTGACTTCTCTGCGTGCCTGTTTCCTTTCCGTGCTCGCACCACTCACAATCAGATGAGAGTGTAGTGAGGCAGCCAGGGCAGCTGAGACATCAGTCCTGCCCTGGGAGCATAGGCAAACATGGCCCTGCAATGGATGTGTCTCCTGCTCCTTACACCTCTGCTGGCAGCACAAAATCGTGATAAGCTCTATCCCAACAACTATGGAAAACCCAAGGGAAGAGGTAAGCAGTGCTCCCTCCTCTGCCCCCACAAGAGAAGGTTTTACTGTGCTCCTTTTGCAGAGCCCCTGTGCAGCCTTATGGCGTGCAGGATACAGCAGCTGTATCAGGGAAGTCTGACTGACATCCACACTGGGGCCCAAGTCCACCAGTGTGGACGTCAGTCGGACTTCCCTGAAAGTCCAGCTGGGTTGTGGCTGGGCAGAGCTCTGCTGAGGAAGGAGGGCAGCAAAGCTTGGGCTGCTGGGAAAGCCTCTGCAGAGTCTGTAGTGTTTCTCCATGGAGTTGGAAATACGAGGTGTCCATCTGTCCTGGCACAGTGTCAGCGTGCCCTGTGCTCACCACAGAGGAGATGGGTACTGGTGCCCAGCCAAGACCTGGGGAGCCATGAGCTGAGGCCCAGGGTGTCCAGGACAGTCTGGGGACAAGACCTATCATATTCTGGGATTGCTCTTTAATGCACTTCCTTGGTGCTGGAAGGATCAGGGCACCCCCAGGGTTCTGCTGGGCTCTTCCTTCCCTGGCTGCACACTTTGATGCCAGCAGAGTCAGTGGGAATTTGCAGGCTCACATGTTGTCTGTCCTCCCAGGAGGCTGCACTGTCTGGCAGTTGAGCTGTGGGTGCAGGAACTGTGACCTTGCATTGTCCTGTATCGTTCTTGGAGTATTTGTCTAAACTAATTTTCTTGGAGCTAGGTGATAAAAATCATTAAACTTGGAGCTAGGTGATAAAAATCATTAAACTAGTATCTAATCCTGTCATCCTGGTCTGCTGTGGTGTTGTATCTGGGTGGATGCAGGCTAGAGAAAACATCTGATCTAGTGGCTGTGACAGAGTACAGGGAATGGGATCAGAAACTTTAATTGCTGATGTGAAGTGACATCAGGGGCTGTACTGTGTGAGAGGTGTCACGGAGCCTGTTTCCAGAGAAAATGTGTGTGGTTGCAGAGAGTGTAAGCACAGCACACTGTCACGCAGAAAACAAGGGCTAAAACTGCAACAGAAGAATTCTCCTGCCCAGAGTGCCTTCCCATTGCTCAGATCCCTGCTGAAGCTGTTTCTCCCATGCCAGCATGTGCAATCATGGCTTTCCTGTTTGGTGCACATTAGGACCAGGATTGGTCTGTGTTATGTACAGTGGGATGCAATAGGGTCCTGTGGACTCTTGTCTCACTCTGCAGATCTCAGCCACCCAGCCATCCCCAGAGGAGTCTGGTGCTGCCCGGTGACACAGATGATATTGCTGAGTTTTGCACCTTGGTGCTTGTGAAAAGAGGAACCAAGACAGAAACATGTGCTGGCCACACCCAGCAGTGTGAGCAGCCCTGCCTGCCATCCTCAGCATGTGGGCTCATCCCATCCTGGCACCTCTGCTGAGCTCCAACTTGATGCATCAGGGTCCTTCTCTTGCAGAGGACAGGACAAGGAAAATGGCCCGAGTGAGGCAGGAGGGTCTCTCCCGTCCCTGCTAGGGTGCAATGGGCTGACAGTGGCAGTGGGCCAGGGTAAAGCTGTTGAACAGAGAGAGGCAACAATAGGGCGGGATCCCTGAGCACATCCCCTGACAGAGACAGGGTACAACCCATTGTGCATAGTGCCACAGAGAGCAGTGCAGTGAGCAGCAGTGCAACCACAGGCACAGGATGTGGATTGCACATGTGGCTGGTTGAATCAGAAAACACAAATTTTTCCTCCTGTCCTTAGACACATGTCAGATGCCCTTTAGCATTTGGTGGACCAGTACAGGTTAAAGCGCCACCATTTCCCAGTTCTTCTCACAATGCCTTGTTCAGCCCTTGTTCAGTGACTTGCTTTGCCACCCCCTTCCCTGCCATGACTCCCAAGCAGAACATCCCCAGGGTCTCTCTGCTCCATCACTCTTGAAGACCTGCTCAGCAGCTTTGGTTGGTAGTCAGGAGCACAGAGAGGCTCTAAGACCCATGTTTGTGTTCGCAGTGCCTTGCAATACAACTCTCCACTGGTGGAAAGAGTGATTGCTTTTCTTCGCTCCTCTCAGCAAGCACATGGCATCAAACACAGCAAGACTGCAGTGCACTTTGCTGTCACCTCTCTCAGCTGCTGAGCTGCCCTGCCAAAAGGGCTGAACTTTGCCTACTGCTTCTTATATTTCACCTTGTCCTTTCTTCTTTGTGCGTGAGATAATACAGTGTAAGAAAGAACACCTTCTGCTGTTAAGCAAAGGGCTGAACCCAGGAGCCTGTCCTGAATGATCAGCATAGCTGTTTCTCTTTTCTCCTGACCCTCCCCTTCTGGCCCATGCTGGGCCTTTGTTTAGCCTGCCAGGCTCATAACTCCTTGCAGCAGGGACAGACAGTCCAGACATTTCTGGAAAAGGCTTTCTAGATTCATAGAGTAATAAACAATATCAGAGGGGGAGAGTATTCATTTAATAGCATCAACTAAGAAAAAACCCAAAACAGTAAATACCTGCCTTTGGAGGCAAATAGACCAACCTGTTGTTACCATTCCTGTCTCAGGCATTCAGTATTTCCCATTTCACAGTGAGCACACATTGCACACTACAAAAGGCGCCTATTTGGTCACATCTACTCCATATTTTCCTTGCTGAAATTTCACTTGACTTAGCCTCCTTCCTCTAGATGGTGCATTCCCCTGTAGTGGTACTCTCCAGTCACTGGATTCCTTGAGTATGGGAATGAGCTGTGGGCTCTGCCTGCCTTTTCTGATCTCTCCCACCCAGCCCTTGGGCTCTGCCCAGCATGGTCTGTGCCAAGCTTGGACATGGGTGCTGTATCAGCCTCTGTCTGCCCCTGAGCACAACAGGGGCACATCTGGCAGGGCAAAGGGCACAGGGGAACCTGGAAGGAATTTTAAAAGTGGGGCCAAATGATCACCTCCCTTCCCAAATTCAGAGAGATGCTGTAAGACCCATGTTTCTTTCTCAGTGGCTTACAATGCAACTCTCCAACGCAACTGGAAAAACTGGTTTTCTCTGTGGAAACTGTGGCTGCTGCTTTTCTTAGCTCCCCTTAGCAAGCACATGGCATCAAACACAGCCCTGAGAGCTTGGGAAGGAAAGGATGAGTCACAGAGGACAGGAATCACTCTGGTGCTTGCAAGGGGCCCTGTGGGCAGAGAAGAAGCAAGGAGGGAGCACGAGGGTTTGCCTGCAGGACTGCTCTCCTGTGTAGTCTTTGTGTCCAAAGGGTAAACACATTGCTGGCACACATGTGGGTAGCAGTGAGGTGAGGGTGTCAGTGCCTCTACCTTCCCTGCAAGTGTCCTCGGGGGGAGAATATTTGGGCACACACACAACATTCACACACTCAATAACTCAAGAACACCACAGCTAGCAGGCAGGAAAGACACAGGAGGATCTTATTTATAGGGTTCCAGCGAGGGTTTATTAAGGTTTATCAGTGAAAGAATCCAGGAACAGAAGACAATGGAGGTTCCAGTGTATAAATGTGCAAAAGAAGGGTAGGAGCAAAGCATCAGGGCCAATCAACTGAGAACATAGGTGTGGTACAAAGGGCAGCAGCCAATAGGGAGCGCCAGGTTGGACAGGCAGAGTTTCATTAACCAATGGGGACACAGGGAGTGAGGAATATGCTAGAAAAAGATCATATGGGGTAAAAGGGGTAGGGATGGCCAACAGGCCAACAGGGAATACCAAACTGAGGGAAATTAGCATAGTGCTACAGAGCACCGTAGGGGAAGCCTTCTGTCTACCCCTAACCTATCGGGGATGCCTCCAGGGCATTGCCACTGTCCTTTTCCCGTTGGGCTTACGGGCCTTCTCAACTCCTCCTTCTTGTTTAATTAAAAAGGCTTCTCCCATGGACCTCTGCAGACACTTAATAAAACACAGAAACCTAACTAGCACAACAACAATCATAATTAAAACATGCCCTTGACTAAGGACTCACAGGAAACCCATCCTGTGAGTCCCCCTCTTTCAAAGAATTCAGTAAGTTCATCAGTGCTTTTCTCAGTCTTGATGTTTTCTGTGAGCTCTTCCAGCCTCTGAAAGAGCTTGGATCAACCTTGGATCAACTCTGCTTGGATCAACCTTGTATCAACTCTGCTTGGATCAACCTTGAATGTGAGGATAAGTTAAAACTGCACATCCCGGCAAAGTCTTGACAGCCGTGTCCATGGGCCAGCAGTAGAAAATCTGTGGTTGCTCAGACATGTTCACAGTAGATTTTCTACGCTGTCCATGGGCAGACACAAACTGTCTTGTTGGAGGGTCATTGCCAGGGCGACCCAGATGTTTTGGGTTGACTGCGGGACGATCCACGTGGTCACTGGTGGTAGGGTGAGGAACATCCAGAGTGTGGTGGTGAGTAGTTGGTAACTCATGGTCATGTCCTAGGAAAGAGGAGTTCTTCCCGTGAGTTTTAAAAGGAAACTTGTAACTGGAGAAATATGTAACCTTGTAACTTCTATTGTCTTCTTCCCACAACACTCCACCCTTTTTTCTGTTTTTATGTTAGAGGGAGATGAGGGAAGTGAAACTAATGTAGCAACTTAGAGGATAGCATAAAATAGAAATATTATGAAAGAAAAGGAAGTTAAAAAGTAACAAGATCTTAAATTGGGATATAACCTTTCCCAAGTTATTTTCCACAACTTTTCCCATGGAAAATCCAGTAAGCAGTCTCATTGTCCAGGTAAGGCAGAGCTGATTTCAGAAGTTGGATCTATGCAGCGTGTGATTCTTTTCTTTATTCTCTTTCTCCTTCTCCAGGCTGTATGTTCTTTTTCTTGTCTTCAGGAGTTCTTCTGCGTTCTGTGTCTGGTGGCTCTTGATACAGCTTGATGTTTTTGCCAGTATCTTGGTTTAAAAAGACAGGTGGCTGCTAAGGAAGGCAGGAGCCTCTCCTGAAATGGAAAATGTAAACCCCCTCCTTCCAAATTGTTATAATTTTGAAATTAAGGGGCTCTCAGGTAAAGTTATGGGAGCGGGAATAGAAGTTCTTTATTAGGGAAGAAAATTTTAAAAAATAAAATGAACAATGTAGTAACAAAAAACAACACTGTCAGAGTCAGAATACAACCTGACACCGTGTTCTTTATTGGGGAAGAAAATTTTAAAAAATAAAATGAACAATGTAGTAAAAAAAACCAACACTGTCAGAGTCAGAATACAACCTGACACCCTGTGGGTCAGGGTATTGGTAGCAGTCCCATTACATGGTGGCTGCCATTTTTCTGGAGTGACAGATGTGGGTCTGTTGAAGCAGTGATCCTATGGAAAGGGTGTAGTCTTCCTCTGAAGATCCAGTGGTGGTATAGGTGGGCCTGCTATTCCTCTGGGAATCCAGTGGGAAAGGACTGATCCTCTGAGAATCCAGGGGAAAATGCTGCCTGTGGTCTTCCAAATATCTGATTATACCCAGATAGGAATGCTTGGCTCCTCCCTCTGGGCGGAGCTTCTCACAAGAGGATGATGTAATTTTATCAGTCAAGCAGTGACATGCAGTGGCCCATTAACAGGAGATCTCTCCCCAGAGGGAGGATTGGTTGTGGAAGAGATAAAGAAAACTGCCCAATTAACAGAAGATAACTGCTCCACAGATGGAAATAGAATACACACACCCATTTCACACCTAAAACAGCTGGGGATCCACTTGGGGCCTGATCCTGTGGACACACAGGCATACTCTCTCCCCCCAAGTTATTAATGGGAAAGGGCCCATTATCCATTTGGTTTCAGGCTCCTTGATTAGCACAGGTGGCTTCTCTATGAGCTCTGGTATTATTTGAGAAATGCCTGACAATGGGGGTATTTGGCTCTGCAAATTAATTATTAAGAAAATTGATAACATAAAGAGCCTCACACAGTCTTTCAATGCTTGATAAGGTTTCAGCCTCCCCCATGCTGCTTATCAATGACCTGCTTGATGGTATGGTGGGCCCTCTCTACAATGGATTGTCCTGTCAGGGAGTGGAGTATGGCAGTGGTGTGCTTCACCCCTCACTGGCTAAAAACTGCTGGAATATGTGGGAAGTGTAAGCAGGACTGTTGTCAGTTTTTATTTTCCAGCCCAAGGTGGAAAATGCAAGGAGGAGGTGTTTGATGACATCTTTTAGCTTCTCTCCTGCATGAGCCGAGGTGAACACAGCCTCAGAGAATGTGTCAATGGACACATGAATGTACTAGAGTGTCCCAAAGGGAGCATAGTGGGTGAATCATTCTGCCACAACGGCAGACTTTCAAGGCTGTGAGGGTTAACTCTGGCTCCCATAAGAAGGCAGGTTAAAGTCTTGGAAACTATGGCACAAGCCATCAATTGCCCTGGCTTGATCTTGTGAAATTTTAAACATTTGGATAAGGGCTGGAACATTCTGATGAAAAAATTGATGGCTCAGCTTTGTTTGGTTGAATATATCAGGCAAAGTATCTTGTACGGCCATGGCCAGAGCATCAGCCCTCTGATTACCCTCAGCAATCAGTCCCATCAGTCTCTCTTGATGGGAGAGTAGGTGAGCCAGTTTCAAGTGCAAATTGTGTAAATTTGGGTTGAAGACCTCCTCTAACAATGAATGTTCACCTCTCTCAGCTACCTCATCAACATAGGCCGAATCTGTGACCAGATTTTGAGGCTGCTTGAACTTCTCAAAGGCCCTGACAACAGCTGCTAATTCTGTAATCTGTGGGGATCCCTGAACAATTCAGACATCAGACTTCCCCTCCTAACTGTCTGGGCTCTTCCAAGTCATAACTGACTTGTGGGATCTGCCTGAGCCATCAGTAAAAATTCTCAGTACCTTCAGAGGAGTTTTACTTTTTAATGATTTTGAAACCAGATTAAAGGTTGAAATAAAACGTTTGTGTTTTGGGAAATGAGTTGAAATTTGACCTGGGTAGCTGTCAAGAGTGAACTGGAGGTTCTCGTTGTCTGGAGCAAAGTATCCAGATCTTTTAATGTCAATAGTAGGTATATGCATGTGAAATCACAACCCACCAAGGTCCTGAGGTATGCTCTGGCCTTTGTGATGAGCCGAGCCATCAGATCTTCGGGTGTTGTAATGGTTTTAATTGGTTGGTGGAATTGGAACACCAACTCTATAATTAAAGGTTGATCCTTCAAAGTGGGGTCTCATTGAAGAATTAGTCCATGGTATTTGGCCAACTTACCCAAAACTGCAAAACAAAAAGGCAGGCTAGGGTCTGCGCTGTGGGCCTGTCTCATGGTAAATGCTTTCAATCTCGTTGGTCAATACCTTTTGGATTGCTGCCTTGGCCTCCAGAGTGATAGTGTGCCGTAAGTTGAGGTCCTCACAGCTTTGCAGAAGGTTGAAAACCATTGCAAGGTCCTCTGTCATGATCCCCAGCAGTGGATGGACCCATCTGATGCTCCACAGAACTGGTGAAGATCCCTCAGGGTTTTGGGTCATCTTTGATGGTGAGCTGCTGGGGTACGATGGTCTGTTCACCAATTCAGAGTCCAAGGCAGGTCCACAGGCAGGTGTGCTGAATCTTTTCTGTTGCAATTTCAAATCCTGCCTCCTTGATGACATGGATGGTCTATTTGAGCACAATGTCTAAATATGTGTCCATCTGGGTACAAATCAGAATGTCATCCATGTAGGGGAGGACAATGGCGTCGGGAAACTTTGTTCTGATAGGTGAGAGAATGTGGGTGACAAACCACTGGCACAATGATGGAGAGTTCTTTATGCCTTGGGGGAGTACTCTCCAGTAGTATCTTTTCGGGGGGGCTTGCCTGTCCAAGGATGGGAATGAGTAGGCAAACCACGGGGCATCTCTGGGATGGAGTGGGATGTAAAAAAAAGCAGTCTTTAATGTCAATGACTGCCAGCCTCCAATCCCTGAGGAGCACTGAGGGTGAGGGCAGGCTGGGCTTCAGGGGACCCATATCTTCAATGACCTCATTGATCTTTCTGAGGTCATGCAGGAGCCACCTGTCCTTACTGGAGTTTCTGATAACAAAGACAGGGGTGTTCCATGGGTTGGTTGGTACGATGTGGCCCTTGGACAACTCCTCCTGCATGAGGGACTCGAATGCCTTCAGCTTTTCAGCTGGGAGGGGCCACTAGTCCACCCACACCAGTTTTTCTTCCAGAAGAGTGGTGGAGTGGCACGCTCCACAGCAACCCCAACTAGAAATCCTGTGGCGTTGAAGGGGTCTCTCACCTTGCCCCCAATTGAGATAATAGGTCCCCGTCAAAAAAGGTAATGGGAACCCTTACCATGAACGGTTCTACTGTGGCCACCCCTCTCTCTGGTCCCTCAATTAGGATGGTCCTTTTGCTCCTCATGAAGGTGGAAGCTCCTCCAATCCCAGAGACCACCCTATTCACAGGTAACAATTTCCGGTCCAGTAGACACTGGGAGCAGACAATGATAGTGACATCAACTCCAGTGTCCACCATCCCTGAAAGGAAGATCTCCTCTCCCTTATTTAATAGTTTTGAGTGCTGTGAGAGCTCTCACAAGTAGCAGGCGGTGTGGTACAGTTACAAAAGGATAAATAGTGAGGCCCCCTCGCACTGAAGTCAAGAGTATGGCCATGTGGGAGAGGCCAGGCAAGCTCATGAGCATTCACGACCCACTCAGCTCCCAAGGCTACCTCCACTGCAGAGTTTCCATCCCCTCAAACTGCTTCTTGCTTCAGGCCAAGCCTCACATGACTCTTTTCAAGCAACTTTGTTCACATTTCTGTGGTACCTCTAGGATCAAAGAATACCCATCAGTGAATAATCATCCTACAGACATATTTTAGGGTTCTGAAATGCAAATTAAAACACAAGAAATGCTTTCATGACTAGCGCTCACCTGACTGAAATACTTGATGTTCAATTTGCCAGTCTGGGGCTATTTTTTTCCCCACTTATTTGTCAGGGGTTTCATTCTGCCTGAGGGGGTGCAGCTGTTGTGGTCCATTACTGCATGAGGTCTGCAGAGCACTCCTGATTTCCTGGGGAGTCCTGATGCCACTTGGGTGTTGTAGGAAGCAGTGCAAACTCTCTGTGCCTGCCTGACTGCACCCTGGTAACATTGGACAAAGTTTGGACAGCTACAGCTAAATTTGTAAGGTGGAGGAACACTCTCAGAGAGTTACAGTTGTTCTGTGAAAAGTGGGGTCTGGTCAGAGGGTAGAGACCCAAATGCAGATCCATGCAGAGAGGCACCAGCATGCCTGTCTAGAATTTAATGAAAACAAATATGAAGATTTACTTCAATCAATTGCCCAATCTGCATGGTGCAAAACACAACCAAACGTGCAGCCGGTGAAATACCTACATGCTCTAAGCCCCTTCAGCCCACTCAGATGAAGGGGTGTCACTTGTCTTGGGTGAGGATAGCAGGGATATGGGATGGGAGGTAGCTGCTCCTAGGAGCCAGCAGATAATTGTGAGAGGGATAGAGCAGAGGAAATAACAAGCATAACATCCAGACCAAAAGCAAAGTAGCAGCTCAAGTGGGATTTTGCTGCAAACAAGTGTGCCTGTGGGTGTGAGCAGATTGTGTCCAGCACAATGAAAGGAATGCCAATGAGTGGTGCCAGCAGAGTCTGGTGCACTCCCACAGCCCCTGTATTTGTGGGAGAGAGCAGCATTTCCAAGGCTGCTGGACCCCTCTGGCTGAGGTGTCTCCACAGCAGCAGGTGGGCAGGATAACCCTGTGGATAACCCTCCTGCACTGCTCCAGAGGGTGTGGGGAGGGATAAGCATCTGGGGGATGGGGCTCATCCTGGGAGGTGCCATCTCTGTCACCCCTCTGAAGAGAGAGGCACTGGCACCCCTCTGGATGGAACTCCCTCATCCTCATGGATGCTGCTGCAGCCCAGTGACCCTCAGGCTCTGCCTCCTGGCCTTTACACACAGGAAAATGTAAACTTCCCTCCAACTGGGACCCCAAACTGTGGTTTGATCCATGGAGGAGCAACTATGCCTTGAACAAAGTGGTGCAGCTCAGCTGTGCTGGGGAGTTTGCACCATCTGTCCTGTAGATTCAATGCATTTCCAGAGAGACCCAGATCCTGTGCAATGATCCTTGTCCCACCTGCAAGGGTAAGCACAGCCCTGCACCACCCTGACCCAGCCACCTGAGCTGGTGGCAGACCCTCTGTGACCTGGTCACACAGATGACAGTGCAGGAATGGCAGACCTGGATGCCTTGGCTTTTCCCCATGTCCTGGCAGTGACAAGGCTCTTTTTGTCTCAGCACCTTGCTGTAGGCACCTGCTGGGGTCTGTGCTCCTGGGAGAGGTTCAAAGGCAGGAACAATGCTCCCTGCCCTGGGGGCTACTGTAAGCCCTGTGCCTTCCAAGAATTTCTGGGTGTATGGCCAAGGTGGTGGGAGGGAATGGAACTCTGTGTGAAGACTGGGAAGGAATTCAGTCCCTGCCCAGCCTTTCCTAAGTGGAGCCTGCAAGACTGTTGTAGGCATGGATGGGACTGCTCTTGGGTCTGCTGCCACCAATAACTCTGTTCTAGGCTGCAAGAGAGGGATCCACAGTTGAATGTGGTAACCAAAGGAGATGCGTCCTGTCCAAATCACAGCAAGAGATATCTCAGCAGACCACTTCCCATCCTGCTTACATGAGCTCCTTCTCCTCTCCTCTGTGCAGAAAAATGTCAGCAGCCCAGTGGGACTCACAGCTCCAGTTTAGGCCAAAGCAGAGATTTTACAGGGTCAATGTAGAGGTGACACTGAGCTGCTTTAAGAACAACGCTCCTCCCCTCGCTATGATCAGATGTGCAGACGGGAAGGATGCTTGGGAGGTGTTGGACATGTCAGGAAAATGGCAGAGGTTGGCAGAGAAACTGAGCTGCACCACAGGTAAATTGTGAAGCAGTCAGTCTCCCTTTCTTACGTGCACTTCACACTGTGGAGGGGACCTGGACATCCTGCTGTATCTCTGAGACACCTTGGGCACAGCTCAGTCAGATCCCAGTTGGGAGCAGTCTCCAAGGTGGAGAGAGCTAGAAGCCTTCAGTGTGGGACAGGTTTTCTCTATCCCTGCATCTCCCAGTCTATTCCTAAGTTGTATGTCACAGGGAAGTCGGAGGGGATCCTGCCCCTCACTTTTCATCTCTCTTCCAGTGTCTTGTATCACCTCCTTGCCCATGCACATGTTCTTTTGCTGCTCTTGGTGGTCCTTGGGTTTCCTCATGGTGTGGAATGCTGACATTAACCACAGTTCATCATGGAAAAGCCTTGTATCCTCTCCTGCCTGAGCATTCCCTCACTGAGAAGGACTCTCATATTTTCTCCCTGACAGCAAAATGCCCAAAACCTCAGTGGGACACAAGACTTCAGTTTTTGGAGAACAAAACTGAGTACCCACAGAATAGAGAACTGACACTGATCTGCCCCAAAGGCCTTGAGCCCTCCTTCACCAAGGTCAAATGTACAAAGGAAATCCAGAGAGTGAGTTCTGGAAAATCAGCCTATGTGGATGCTTGGTGGGCCAGGAGCAGCACAGGTGCCTGGACACGCATTGAGGAGGATGTCCTGTGTATGGGTGAGGCTGCAGCAGCTCTCCCTTGTGTCCATTCTACCCTCACCCTCCCTGGGGCTCTGTTGCCTGTGCAAAGAGGACAACGCCAGGAGACAACAGACCAGGCAGAACCAGCTGGGCAAGCTGAAATCTCCTGCAGGGGTTCCTGAGCAGGCCAAATCTGGGGCTCCCAGCCGGGTGCCCAGGCCAGGGGCAGGATCCGAGGCTGCCACCCAGGTGCCCATGGAAGTTCCATTATCTTTGCTGTGCCTCCAGCTGCACCCTGGAATGCACAGGTCTGCTTGTTTCCCTGCTGGCCCATAGATAAGGGACCTGGTGGACACCTCCTGCAGCTGCAGGGGTTGGAGCAGAGGGGAATGAAAGGAGCCCTGATGATGCAGGGCTGGCTCAGCCGTTGGCACTGGGACAGGAGCCTGTATTGGATGGACCTGGGTGAGGAGCAATGCATACATGAGGGGATGGAGATGCAGAGCTGTCCCTGGCAGAGACAGAGCTGTGCTCATTCGGGGCACAGCAGTACATGGCAGAGCTCAGGAGAAATGCACAGGGAGAGATAGGATGGGAATCTCCCTGCTTTGGGATGTGGGAGGTGGATAGGAGTGTCCACAGAGAGAATTGGGTGGATAGGGGCAGGCTCATTCATGAGAGATTCTTCATACTTTACAAGCTCGAGGAAAGCCCCTTCCCAAGAAGACTTGCCCTCTGGTCACATCCCAGCAGATGGATGTGTCACCTTCCCTCTCCCTTCATTGCCTGGAGGGGTTCCTGGGATTGCCTTCCCACCACCCATACCCACTTCATCATCTCATCATCTCTAGCCCATCTAACAGCCACTTTCACCTCTGATAGAAACGTGCCAAAAGCCCCGGCGGGACTCCAGACTCCAGCTAGCACCAGACAACATAAATTATAAGAAGAACGAAAAAGTGACACTGAGCTGCCCTGAAGGTTTCCAGCCATCCTTCACTGAAATCCAATGTCAGACTCAATTCCAGTATGATGTTTATGGGACACATGGGTACAAAGAATTTTGGCTTGGAAGAGATTCCAGAGGTGCCTGGATCCCCATTCAGTCCAGTCTGAAGTGCATTGGTAAGAGAGGGACCTGGAGTAGGGTAATCCTTTGCAGGGGGAGATCCTGAGAACATCTCTGAGGGGGGACAGCATGGAAAGATCACGGTTTTTCCCTGACCACAGCACTTTGAGGATGCAGGCTGTGGAAGCCGCTCCTGCTTCCAGGCCAGGAGGAAATGTCTCCTGTTTTGCTCTCCCACGGCACCAAAGGATGGCTGCATCCACACAGCTCAGAGGGTTGGAGGCAGGCAGGATCCCTATGCTGCTCCCTGTGAGCTGTGATGTAGCCCAGCGGGGACACACCCTCCTGGCTTCCCTCTGTTTTTCCCAGGATGTCCTGATGTTTGAAGGAACAGGAGCACTTGTGCCACTGGAGAAATTCACCGAAGGGTTGACATTCTGTTTCCTAGTGCCCCATGGCCCAAAACTTCTCCTGCTCCCCATTCAGAGGGCTGCAGTGACCACCTTCAGTCTCTCCCTTTCCATCCAACCAGGCTGGGGTGGCAGGGGGACAAAGCTGCTGGTTGTGGTACTCAGCTGGGCATCTCTGGTCTTCTGCCATCAGGGCTGTTTGAGAACAAAGCCTCAGCACAAGTGCCTTGTCACAGCATTTCCCTTTGTGCCAAAGTTGGTCTGGACCTTGTGAGACCCACATGTGCCCCTTTGGGAGAAGGCAGGTTGTATTTTAAACCCCTTCAGGCCGCACAAACCTTCCTGTAGAGGCTTGAACAGGCAAGAGCTCCTTCCAGAAGCCAGCATCCTTCTCTGTAGGAATCATTGCCACAAAGCCTCCCCCCTGCAGCATTGGACAAACTGCTGGGACCAGCTGCTCAGCTACTGCCCACTGAGCCTGGAGCATGGTGAATTTGGTGAGGAGGTGATGAGAAGAAGGAAGGGTTGTGTCAGGAGAAAGGGGCAGGGGCATTGTTAAAGAGGGAGATGTGAATGCAGAAGGCACTGCTCAGCCCCTGTCCCCCTGCCCAGGGGTGTGGGGCAGGAGGAGAGCAGCCAAGGCACAGAGTGAGTGAGAACAGGGAGCCCCCAAGTGTAACAGGGACCTGGCTGATCCCTGTGGCAGGGATGAGCCATGGCTGAAGGGCCCTGCATGCCAGCAGGAGTGGTGGTGCCATGGCCCAGCAAGTGTCACCTGGGCTGGGCTGGGTGACAGACCTGGATGAGAGGCTGGAGGGAATCCCCTGGCGCAGGGGTGATTGTGCTGGGAATGTCCCTGTGTTACAGCGGTTTTCTGAGGTCCCAGGATGAGGGAAGAGACGAGACAGTTGGCTCCATGCATCAGAAGGCTTGATTTATTATGATATGATATATAAGATATAAAAACTATACTAAAAGAATAATGAGAAGGATTTCACTACGAAGGCTAAGCTAAGAATAGCATAGGAATGTGTAAACTGAAGTCTTCTCAGCCCGAGACGGGCCGAACAGGTGAATTGTGATAGGCTCTTAATTGCAAACAGTCTGACGGGGCCAATCACAGCTTTCTCCCCGTTGCATTCCACAGCAGCAGATAAGAATTGTTTACAGTCCGTTCCTGAGGCTTCTCAGTTCTCAGGAGAGGAAAATCCCTAAGTAAAGGATTTTTCATAAACTATGTCGGTGACATCCCTGCTCTGGGCTTTGGAGGAGGGAATATGGTGCCCATGGACACAAGTGGGAATGGGGCTAGTTCCTGGATGAGTGATCCTTCACAATTTCCATGCATCAGGAAAGCCCCTTCCCAACAAGGCTTGCCCTCTGGTCTCATCCCAGCAGATGGATGTGTCACCTTCCCTCTCCCTTCATTGCCTGGAGGGGTTGCTGGGGATTTCTCTCCCACCACTTCATCATCTCATCATGTCTAGCCCATCTAACAGCCACTTTCACCTCTGACAGAAACGTGCCAAAAGCCCCTGTGGGACTACAGACTCCAGCTAGCACCAGACAACATAAATTATAAGAAGAACGAAAAAGTGACACTGAGCTGCCCTGAAGGTTTCCAGCCATCCTTCACTGAAATCCAATGTCAGACTCAATTCCAGTATGATGTTTATGGGACACATGGGTACAAAGAATTTTGGCTTGGAAGAGACTCCAGAGGTGCCTGGGTCCCAATTCCGTCCAGTGTGGAGTGCATCGGTAAGGGAGGGACCTAGAGTAGGGTAATCCTTTGCAGGGGGAGATCCTGAGAACATCTCTGAGGGGGGACAGCATGGAAAGATCACGGTTTTTCCCTGACCACAGCACTGTGAGGATGCAGGCTGTGGACGCAGCTCCTGCTTCCAGGCCAGGAGGAAATGTCTCCTATTTTGCTCTCCCACAGCACCAAAGGATGGCTGCAGCCACACAGCTCAGAGGGTTGGATGCAGGCAGGATTCCTTTGCTGCTCCCTGTGAGCTGTGATGTAGCCCAGCAAGGGACACCCTCCTGGCTTAACTCTGTTCTTCCCAGGATGTCCTGATGTTTGAATGAACAGGAGCACTTCTGCCACTGGAGAAATTCACCCATTGGCTGACATTCAGTTTCCTAGTGCCTCATGACCCAAAACTTCTCCTGCTCCCCATTCAGAGGGCTGCAGTGATCACCTGCAGTCTCTCCCTTTCCCTCCCACTATGTCGGGTTATGAGATGTCGAAGCTGTCTGACTGCAGCATCCTTGCATGGCTGGGAGTGGAAGGGAATCAAGTGACCTTCTGGTAAACTTTCCTTCACAGAAGTGCTCCAGGTTGACCCTGAGACCTTTGAGATTTCCAGCACCAGCATCAAACTGAAATGGACCTGCAGGTTCCCCAATGCCTGCCAGGGCATGAGGGCCATGTGCCAGCTGGGAGCACCTCCCTCCCCTCCCTGTGAGGCTGAGGAGGTGAATGTAGTGCAGATGTTACATGGCCAGGAGGGAACATTCATCTGCTCCCATTTGCAGCCCTTCACTGAGTACAATGTCACCATTGACATGCCTCCCATCACAACCCTGTTCTCATGGTTCTTCACAACAAAGGAAACAGGTAAGTGCACAGAAATATCAGAGACAAGGAACAGTCCAGAGCTGTGTCACAGGGTGGATAGATGTTCTCCTTACCTGTCAGCTCAGTCTGATCATTTGCTCCATGCAGGGATGTGCCTGGGATCAGAGCTGCTTGGGTCCTCTGGAGAGCCCTCTGGGGTAGGGCTGTGAGAGCCCTGAGCAGGGCACAGCCCCTTCTCATTGTCCCACTCCACCCCACACTGTTGTGCTTCCCACTGCTGCAGCACACGCAGCCTTGGCAGGGGACAAACCCTTCATAGAGAGTCCCTTTGCATCCTGTCCCTTGGCCAGGAGCTGCTGCAGCTTCCTGCAGCCTCAGCCCCTGCCCATGGCCCTGTGTGTGACCCCATGGTCTGTGCTTGCAGTGCCGGACAAACCAGAGCAGCTGTGGCTGGATCCCAACAGGGGCTCTCTCAGGTGGAGCGCACTGCCCTCCTGCAATGGGGAGATCATTGGATACCAGGTACCAGGGACCAGGGCAGACCCTCACCTCATGGCCTGGAGCTCTGTGCAGGCACACTGGGAACTGTGGGCAAGGGACAGCCATGACGAACTGCAAGACATGTCCTCGGGCTCAGTGCATGTATCTACAGCACTTCAAAAGAGCAGCCTCCCTCCTCCCTTCTCAGATGCCCAGCCCTTTGCTCACAGACGTTGCTGCTCACACATCCTTAGTGTTGGCTCCAAATTCCTCCACTCCTCTCCATTCCTTTGTGCTTCCCGCGTGGGGCTGAGGCTCCCGCCCGTTCCTCTCCGGAGCCTTGCCCAGGCACAGGGGGCAGGCACAGGGAAGGGCAGGCCGGCAGGGACGTTGCCAGCTGCGGGCACCTTCCCAGCGGCCAGCCGGGAGCTGCTGCGTCCCAGCTGCGTCTCCTGTCCGCAGCTGAGCATCACAGCCAGGAACGCAGGGGACAGCGGCGTGCTGGAGACCGAGCGGCTGCGCCTCAGTGGCTCCGTCACCGAGCACCGGCTGCCGGAGCACAGCCCTGGCAGCAGCTACGCCGTGATGATCCAGGGACTGACGGCTGCTGGAGCCGGGGCTGCGCTGATGAGGGAGTTTCACAGCAACAGCAGCTCCGGTGAGCTTTGCTGGGGGGCCGGGCCGGGAGCCCGGGCACAGGCGAGCCCTGCTCGGCGGCCTGCGCTGCCCGAGGCCGTCCCTGCTGCTCGCCCGGCCCTGCCGATGCTCATTCCCCGCTGTTCCCCTGCAGACACCCCGCACCCCCAGACCATCAGCTGCCGCAGTGCCCGCGACATCGCCCCCTCGCAAGGGACGGCCGTGCTCCCCCTGCTCCCCATGGCCCGTGGCTCTGAGGCCGCCAGGTGAGCGCAGCCCCGCGCCTCTGCAGCCCCGCCGTGGCTCTCCCCACGCCGGCGCTGCCTGCAGACGCCTCCCTTCCGTGGCCCCGTGCCCTGTGCCACTGCCTTTGGGCCCGCAGGGAGCACCAGCTGATCGTGGCCGCGACGCACAACGCCTCGCTGATCGAGAGCATCTGCTCGGGGCAGGCACGGCTCTCCAATGCCAGCGTGTACCTGGCCGCTGTCCTCAACCTCAGCGCCCCCACGGACTTCGTGCTGGGCGACGGGAGCCGCGGGCAGGGCCTGCACAACGCTGCCCTCAGCCCGGGCCGCGACTACACGGCCCTTCTGCGCCTCGTCCGCCTCGGCCCGCAGGTATCATCGGGGGGCTCCTGCTCTCTGCGGCTGCTGCCGGCCGGGGCTGGGCCCTCGCTGCCTCTGGGCTGCCTCTGAGGCCATGCTCCTGGCCCATGCCCCGGCACCGTGGTGTTCCTGGGCTCCCGAGCCACAGCCGGCTCACTCGCTGGCCCTGCGGGGGAACCTTTGCCTCCAGCTAGGCCAGTGCTGCAGGAGTGGCCTGAGCTCTCCCTCCTTCTTCTCCAACAGGCAGAGAAGTTCACCTGTGTCTGCTACAGCTTCTCTCTTGGTAAGTGCCACCTTGCTCCTCGTGCCCAAGCCTCTCTCCTGCCTGTTCCCTTTTGCCAGCCTGGCCACTTCCCTGCAAACGAGCTGGCCCAGCACAAGAGCTGTTGGGTTTCACGTGGAACAGAGCAAGATCCCCACACACAGGGTGATCCTCTCTCCCAGAAGAAACCTCAGCCAGGACACAGGCGTACACACTTCTACATTCCCTTTGCCATTCTTGGGGCTGTGGCACTCACCCCTGCCTCTGTGTTTGTTGCAGGGCAGACTGTGGGCCATTGGCATTGGTTTGTGATAGGACTGGTTGTGCTATTGGCAGACCGTCTTGTGGTTGCAGTTATCCTGTGGCTTGTGCACTCCAGGTAAGTAGGGAGGGGACAGGTTCAGCAGGTATGAAGGGGACAGGGTCAGCAGGTACATACACAATGCCAGTTTCTTATCCAGCACTCCCCTTTGCCTTTCTAGGAAAAGGAAGTACTTGCCCAAAAAACTCAGGAGGATTTTTAAAAAGGTAGGAAAATATGGCGTTCGGCTGTCCGTCTCTGCTCCCACACACGCTTAGGATGGTTCTTTGCACGCTGGGCCTCAAAGATGAGTCTGGACTCTAGATTTTTTCGGTCTTCAGAATTGTTTATTGTTTCTTATCTACAAATTCCGTTCTCTGCCCGACCTGGATCTGACCAGCACGGCAGCCAAAGGCAGTCGCGTCTTTTATAGCAAAAACTACATATATCATATTTACTTTTTATTCCCAATACCTATCACCCTCATCACCAAGTGCACCCTCACCCCAGACCAATCCACAAGTGCCAACACCACCACAGAAGATGGACGACAAGAAGAAGAAAGAAGAGTCTTGTGACATGCCCTGATTCCTCTATCTTGTCTCCATAACCCCCCTGTACCAAAACCCCAAAATCTGTGATTTACCCTATAGTTATGTCTTCCATTCACCATTCACACCTGAGTGATTCTCACAGGTTTCATTTCCTCATACACCGGTGGCACATCCATAGATGGATCAAAATCAAGCCACCAAGTGCTTTTGGCAACATTCCAAGAATCCCGAGCCCCCCCAAGGGTTCTCTCGGTAGCTCTGGACATCAGGAGTGATGTGCTGAGTTCCCACAGGAAAATGCAGTTCTGCAGACAGCCATCACAGAGGTGACTATCAGGCTATGGGGCAGGTGGCATGAGAGCAGCAATCTCCCAGGAGAACCCAAGTTTCAGGAGAAGCAGTAGTTTGTACTCTGCACTGATACATCTCCTGATTTGCCTTAGCTGGGGATGGTCAGGATGGCTCTGCCCACTCAGCCCCACAAGGAGGCAGAGCCTGGTCCCAGGCAATTCTCCCTGCCTGCAGCAGGGACAGGGTGAGCAAAGACAGCATCCCGAAGACTGAGCTCTTTGAGTGACCATGTCTGTGCCATCCCTCCTAGGGATCTGCAGGGAGGGGTCTCAGGAGGGTCAGGCTGAGGGGCTGCTGCTCTCACCTCAGCACTGACAGCACCTCTGAGCTCCTGTGGTTGGGCACAGCTGGGATGGAAGGGTTGGGCTGTGGCAGGCACTGCATTATGCTCCTCCAGCCTGTCTCTGACACTGGTGCCCTTTTTCTCCACAGGTAAAGGGGCTAGGCTGGAGATCAGGCAGTTCAGCCCCAGCCAGGACCTGGGAGAATCCAGAGAAGTGGAGAGGATGGGAAGGATAACACCAGCACTGGAGCCAGCTGGTTTTTGCAGGAGGGCCAACATCCATGACACAAAGTGTTAAGCAGGCAGGTGGACCAGAAAGGGGCCACTCATCATGCAGGATGCTTTGGTGCCACATCAGTTCTGCAGAACCTGCCACTGAGGGAGTGGGTGTGTCCCAGCAGCAGAAACTGGAGCTTTCAACAATCTCATTGGCACCTAGCCTCAGGATAATCTGAGAACAGAGGGGCTAGGGCAGCTACTGGGGCAATGTAAGATCATGCTCATTTTGGTGCTGCCATCCAGCTGGGTTTGAAGTCAGCACCTACCACATTTTTAATGAACTGTCTCCGCCTCCTCTTCAGCATCCTCACAGCCTGGGATACATCCACCATGCCCTCGCTTTGGATCTGCTCACACAGGAAACCAGCAGCACAGAAGATCCCGCTCCGGCTGGCTCCATCCCTGTGGAGGAGGGCAAGGGGAACTTCATTTGCTCTGGGATGGCAGGTGGGAGGGCTGAGCCTCAGAGGCATCCCCCTAGACCCCCACACTCTCCAGATGATCTTGGCCATGGATCCCACACCCAAGCTGCCACTGTCTGCCAGAGCCCTGGCTAGTTTGGTGAAGTTCCGGAGCAGTGACAAGTGTGGGAACTGACCTGGGTAGGGCGTTGATAAAGTCAGAACCTTAGAGCCTACTGCTCTGCAAAGGTGCTGTAGGGCGACACAGCAAGGGCTGGATAAAGAGGGCAGGCAAGGCTCTTCTGTGGTGACATTCCAACTTATTTATTGGTGAGGAAATGTGGAGGATAACCAGGAGAAAGACCCACAATTGAGGGGTTCACAGACAGCAAGAGCCCCAAGCATTCTGGGCACAGGTTTTTAAACTATCAAAAAACAGGGTGTGGATACAATAGAGTAACCAATAGGGTAACTCTTAGAGTGTGGTTTCAGGATAGCAGCTAATTAGGGTTAGGGGAAGACAGACGATCTAATAGGGAATTGGTTCAAGAGATAATTGCCAAAGAACATTCTAGAAAAAAGGGCAGGGTTTACTGTGATGGACAATGCAGAATGGGCAGGGTTGCATTGACAGGCAAGGAAGGGTCTGGAACAAAGGGAGAAAGCAACTTAAGGGACAGTTAAATTGAAGGGCATTCTCAGGGAAGAACCATATAGGTTAAAACAAGGGATAAGTGAATATAGCACTTATATCTACACCAGTAGATCCTGAATGCAGGGCTCTCATGATAACATCCTTGCAGGGCCAAAGGCCAAAATCACACTGCTCAGCCCCACAGGAACCAGGAGAGGGGACAGCTGTCAGACCTTGTCCAGCTCCTGGAGTTGATTCAGCACAACTACAGATGAGCAAGTGTAATCCCAGACCAGAGCCCAGAAATCCACCAGTGTGGTGGGGAAAGGCAGCTGCGTGATGATGACTCTCTCCTCCTCAGTGTACGTATGCAAAAGCCAGGACGATGTGTGTGGGGAGAGTCCCACAATCCCCGAGAGCCCTTCCCACAGCCGCAACGGCTCCCTACCGCCCTGATGACATGGAGAGGGCACAGGCCACCCAGCCCTGCTCAGAGCAGTTCATATTAGCGCCCCGCTGCCCTCGCAGCACTTAATAACAGAACAATCAACTTAATGAAATTAGCATGCACTGCAACACCCACCGGCCTCCATGGGAGAGCCTTCCTCCCTCAACATAGCCGAATTCATATCCACACATCCACCCGAGATGGAACTGTCACCAATGTCACTGACACAGCCTGAGCTGTGTTCAGCTCTGTGCCATGGCTGCTCCTCCAGGAAACATCACTCACCAGCAGGTGACAAGGATGTGTCCATCCTGGCTCTGCCGATGGTGTGTCTCCACCTTCCCTAGCAGGCTGATGATGGTGTCAGGGTGTGGGGGAAGGGGCTGCTGCATGGGCCAGTCTGTCAGTTGATGTAACCGGATTTCCACTGCAGATTTTTTGGGCTAGTGGGGAAGAGAGACAGGGGGCTGGGCAGAGCAGAGACCTATTGGCCTCATGGAGGGAAGGGGAGGGACAGTGCATGCCAGTCCTAGCTCAGCCACGCACACTGGATCAAGGGAGCAGCCCCACAGTGGGCCATGCCACTCCAGACTTTGCTCTTCTCCACCAAGTGCTCTGACAGCAACAGACAGAGCATAAGAGAAGAGCTGAGCACCAGATGCAGCTCAGACTGACACCAGTCCTGTGTCCAGCTGCCTGCAGTAATTCCCCTTCCATGAACCACTGAGATGCACAAACTCCATCCACAGCTGCTGTCCTCCAGTTGGAAAGGCCCACAGAAACACCTCTAACTTCTAGTTCTGCCCGCAGCCTCACTTTCTTGGGATTACCCTCTCTGCCAAGGCAAAAGACTGGGCTGTGGTCAGTGCCCTGCCAGGACCCCACCAGATCCTTCTGCCATCTCTAGCTGGGACTTTGACGCCAATTAAAGCCTATTGACAGCTGCTCCTCCCAGCTCATGCAAAGATTCTTCTCAAAGGAGTTTGCCAGCTCTGAGCAGAGGGCCCACCTGCTGCCTGTTGCTGAGGACAAGTGTCCAGGTTGTGAAGCCAGCCCCGGGCTCCTCTGAGATCAGCTGGACATGGAAGCGGCCGTAGTCATCTTCGCCCTGGCTGGGCCAGAACTGCACGTATGTCTGGGGAAGGGCAAGAGGGGCATGATCACACACGGCCCCGCCTGCAGACAGGGCAGAGCTTGGCCCCTCACATGGGGGGCTTACACCAGCCCCTCGCCCATAAGCCGCATGCACATGGCTCTGCCAGACACTTGCTGGGCACCAACCCAGTGCTGCAGCCGGAGAATAACACTCCATCAGACAGAACACCTGGGTAAGGGTCAGCAAAACCCGAGGGATGCTCATTTGCAGTGCGACCGAGGACAGCCCCCTGCTGTGGAGCTGGGACTGTCCTCAGGGCTCTCCCAGGTGGAGCCCCACAAGCCTGCAGTAGATCCTGGTGCAGGCAGGGCTCTCATGATAACATCCTTGCAGGGCCAAAGGCCAAAATCACACTGCTCGGCCCCACAGGAACCAGGAGAGGGGACAGCTGTCAGAGCTTGGGCTGCTGACCTTGTCCAGCTCCCGGAGTTGATTCAGCACAACTACCGATGTGCAAGTGTAATCCCAGACCAGAGCCCAGAAATCCACCAGTGTGGTGGGGAAA
Organism: Serinus canaria; assembly: GCF_022539315.1. NCBI lineage: Eukaryota > Metazoa > Chordata > Aves > Passeriformes > Fringillidae > Serinus > Serinus canaria. The sequence goes on along the minus strand of NC_066343.1, from coordinate 66,454,971 downwards.
GGCAGCTGCGTGATGATGACTCTCTCCTCCTCGGTGTACGTCTGCAAAAGCCAGGACGATGTGTGTGGGGAGAGTCCCACAATCCCTGAGAGCCCTTCCCACAGCCGCGACGGCTCCCTACCGCCCTGATGACATGGAGAGGGCACAGGCCACCCAGCCCTGCTCAGAGCAGCTCATGTTAGCGCCCCGCTGCCCTCGCAGCTCATCGCACCCGGGCTCAGCTCCCAGCAGGCTGTGGCTGGCACACGCCGCTGCGCTGCCTGCGCAGGCTGGGCTCCGCCGATCGCGGTCGCGGGGGCCATCTCCTGGCAGCAGCGCCAGCAGTCACCGTGCAGCAGCCCGAGGGCTGGGACACCTGCCCCGGGCTGGGGGCTCTACCCTAGCCTGGAGCAGGGGGCTCCCGGCTGCCCCGAAACGCTCCCGCTCTCGCGGCGGGCGGAGCCTTACACTGGCAAACACGGCGTTGATGTAAGCTGGCGAACCGTCTGCGTTCACCGAGGACATCAGGATGGGCCGGCAGGAGTCCGCTGCAGAGGCAAGGAGCAGAGAGGGGGAAATGATCGGTCGTTCCCTCCCCACAGAGGAGCAGGGGGCTTTCCCTGCAACAGGTTCAGTCAATATAGCTCCCTGCAGCATGGGTTGGATTGGATTGAACGGACAGGCAGCACCACACCCACGGCTCTGACAGCTCAGGGCACCCTGATGAGAGATGCCCAAAACCCTGTGGTTGGGGGCACAGCACATCCACCCTCCTCACTGCTCTCTGATGTGCCTCATCTGATCTTTTCCACTGGGAAAGTTTAGACCAGGGACTTATTTATCCCAGGTGTACCTCCTGTAACTCCAACAGGCTCAGAACGAATCAGTCTAATCTGTATTTATTATTTACTAACCAGAGTACAACTCCTGGACCCAGAGCCCAACCTATCAGTGTCATGTGCCAAGGAGAGCAGCAGCAGGAAAGCATCATTCTCCCCATGCTGCTGTCAGGCTCTGGCTTTAGAGCAAGAGGCTGCCCAGCCCTGCCAGTGTTACCTGGCAGGATCCCTGGCTTGCGGTTCTTGGGTTGGTTTCTGGGTTTCTCCGCTTCTCTGCATGGCAGGAGCTGGAACAACTCAGAAAATCTCTGCAGGGCCTGTAGAGATTATTCAGCCAAGTCAGATCTGCATGTCAGCCACTCACCTTGGGCCACTGCAGAGAATGATCCCCCATCTCCATCCCACTGCTGGGGAGGGGAGCAGGGAGGGGGCTGGCATCACAGATGAGCCCTCCCAGCACCAGTGCACTGTCTCCTGGTGGTACCTTGAACTCCTTCTCTAGGATGCTGTTGCAGCCTGAGGTCTCCTCGTCTCGAAGGGAGCGCACGAGACTGGCGATGCTCTCCACGGGCACCCCGGTGCTGCCACAGAGCAAACCTTCCAGAAGCGCCTCGTACAGGAAGCTGTACTGCTCCTGTGGGAGGACACGGCTCAGCTGCACAGTCTGGAGCCAGTCCAGGAGGAACCCTGGAGCTCCAGATCGCCAGCTGTCCTCAAACTGTGCCAGAAGTGAGCCAGGTTCATCCTTCACCTTCCTGCTGTGGATCCCTGAGGCCAGATACTTCTCATTGTAGGCAGCCCTGCTTTGGGACACAGCCAGCAACTCCAGCAACCCAGACAAGACCGTCTTCCTGAGGTTTAGTGCTCCCTCTCACACCAGACCCCTGCTCTGAGGAAGGCAGCCCGCAAAACCTGTGGACTAATTAGACCTTGTACAAGAGGCTGGTTGGCCCAGCCCAGTGTGGTTTTCTCTGAATGAGCCCAGCACTAAGCAGATCATGGGGTCATAGTCCCTAGGCCAGGACGCTGCTGCCCAGGAGTGTCCAGGAGGGCAGACATCCTGAAAGCCGGAGGGACAGGTGGACTCTCGTTCATCATCCTTGCCTACAATACAGCCCTTCTGTGTCAGGGTGACCAATACATACAAATGCTGATGATACCTCAGAGGGTCTCGGGGAAATGCAGATTCCAGCTACCTTTGGAAACAGAACTGAAAAAGATCCTTCAGTCTCCATCACCTGGTAGCCTTAGTTCCTGTGGCTAGATCAGGAGCAGCACGGCTAATGTGGCTTTGCATGCCACATCTCTGGGAAGGAGGTGTTGACAGCAAAGGCTTAAAAGCAGGAGAATGGTTTTTCATTCAGAAGGAGCATGGTGGATTGTCTCAAGTGGCCTTACAGCTGGAAATACCAAGGTCTGGAAAATGACAGTGTGAGAAATCCTATATATTGTGTATAAACAGCCTACTGCTGTTTATCCTCTCTCTGCTTTGGGGAGGAGAATCCGTGCAGAGGGAATGTTGGTGTTTACAGAGACCTGGAGCCCATTGTCATGAACATGGTTAAACTCCCTGTTTTGGGACACATCAAAGACCAGAGGTCACAAAGACACAGTGGAGGTCACAGCCCAGCTGGTAAACTACAGGTGCACAGGCCTTTGTTAAATGGGTGAAAAGAGCAGCTCTACTGTCTCCCAGGATGGACTGAGCCTGATGGTGCTGGTGCTCCCACTCGTCTGTTACTTCCTGGCATCCTCCAGCTAGTGAGGTAATGAATAAATTTACTCTTGGCATTTCAGCCATGGGTTTGTGGATGTTCTGGCCACCCGCCTGTGTTGACCCCACAGATGGGCATTGGCTCTGCAGCCCGAGGCGTGGAGGGAACAAATTCCTCACCTTGGTCTGCACCATGCTGACCCGCTGTTCCCGCAGCTGCTGCACACAGTGAAACACATCCACCTTCCCCTCAGCCTTGCCCATCTTCAGGAGGAAGTCCAGGGCGATGAAGGTACCTGTGCGCCCGATGCCTGCACTGAGGACAGAGAACACCGCGGGTCAGTGCTGCCCCCGCTGGCTGTGCCCCAGCACCCAAACAGCCCCAGCACGGTACCTGCAGTGCACCAGCACGGGTCCTGCAGGTGCCTCCAGCACCCTCTTGTTCACCACCTCCACCAAGCCCAGCAGCTGTGACGGGTTTCTGGGCACCCCGTGGTCCGGCCACAGCAGGTAGTGAAACTGCTCCACTGCTCTTGGCAGAGCACAGCCTGCCTGCAGAAAGGGAGACATGGCTGGCAACAGCGAGCTGGAAGCCACCAGGAAACTTGTGTCAAGTGACTGCCTGCCACCGAGGAGGCGGCACTGGAGAAAACCACTTGAGAGGGGCACCAGCACAGAGTGCTCCCTCCAGCACCACTGCATCATAAGGACTGCTCCACTGCAGCTCCTCAGACACTAAAGGGCACATTCACCCATCACACAGCCACACAATTCATTTTGTCCTCTGCTTCACCATGAGCAGTGAACACAAAGCAGGAAAAGCAGCATGTGCCCCAGAGGGAAATGATACAAATCACAGCTTAGGGTATTTCCACAGTCATCAAAAAGCCCTGCCTTGCCCAGAAAAGATATACCCTAAGGCTCTTACTACACTGATGTGAATGTAGTCACTTGTTACCAGCCCTTTGTGATTTTCTCTAAACATCACATTCACTTGGCATGAACTAATGCTACATCTTACCATCAGGTGCTCTTGGAGCTTTACGTTTAGGCTGCATATTGCTTTGGGCAAGACAAGGAAGGACAGGAATATGCATAACTGCAATTTCTTCATATTATACCTATTTTCCCTCTTTGCAACTCTTTCAACTTCTGCCCTTTATCTGAGGTGTAGCTTCAGCAGGAGAGCACATCTTGGGAAATGACCTTATGTAGGTTATCATGAACCATAAACTACAGGCCCAAGTTTAGGGCTGTAAGGATCCTAAAGACCAAGAAGCTTCAATGTGGACCTTCTGCAGATTGATTCATGTGACAGGCAGGCACCTGTCCCATCATCCTGGATGTGCAGAGATTCCATTCCATTCCATTCCATTCCATTCCATTCCATTCCATTCCATTCCATTCCATTCCATTCCATTCCATTCCATTCCATTCCATTCCATTCCATTCCATTCCATTCCATTCCCTTTATCTGCTTTTATACCCTTTGTAATCACCTCACCCAAGCCATCAAGACTCTACAATATTCCCACGTGCAGCGTCAGTCCAGACTTCTCTGGGTGACCACTGGAGCTGACTGACTGCCTTTGCCTGGCACAGAAACCTGGGACTGATGCCCTGGCATGGATTCCATTTATAGCAATGTGCTGACACTGCACCTTTTTGTGCTGGAGGCCAGGTTCTCCACAGGGTCCATGTCTGACAGCTCCCACCAGCTGCTGGAACCCAAACACATCCTGCATTCCCACCTCAGCTTCATGCCAGACTAAAGCCCAGCCACAAACCAGAACATCTCACAAGTCCTTCTGAAATCTGTGCTGGGAGAGGAGGCAACCCAGCTGTCACTAATAGCTGGTCCTGACAGAAGACCTAAAAACTATGATTTTCGACAAGAAATTAGAGACAGCAAGAAAGCAAAATGGTCATGGAGCTGAAAGAGAAAGAAGGCAGTGCTGACACTGGCAGAGTTTCCCTCTCCAGTGAGGAAGCTTCTTGCACCATATGTGACTTCTCTGCGTGCCTGTTTCCTTTCCGTGCTCGCACCACTCACAATCAGATGAGAGTGTAGTGAGGCAGCCAGGGCAGCTGAGACATCAGTCCTGCCCTGGGAGCATAGGCAAACATGGCCCTGCAATGGATGTGTCTCCTGCTCCTTACACCTCTGCTGGCAGCACAAAATCGTGATAAGCTCTATCCCAACAACTATGGAAAACCCAAGGGAAGAGGTAAGCAGTTCTCTCTCCTCTGCCCCCACAAGCGAAGGTTTTACTGTGCTCCTTTTGCAGAGCCCCTGTGCAGCCTTATGGCGTGCAGGATACAGCAGCTGTATCAGGGAAGTCTGACTGACGTCCACACTGGGGCCCAAGTCCACCAGCTGGGTTGTGGCTGGGCAGAGCTCTGCTGAGGAAGGAGGGCAGCAAAGCTTGGGCTGCTGGGAAAGCCTCTGCAGAGTCTGTAGTGTTTCTCCATGGAGTTGGAAATACAAGGTGTCCATCTGTCCTGGCACAGTGTCAGCATGCCATGTGCTCACCACAGAGGAGATGGGTACTGGTGCCCAGCCAAGACCTGGGGAGCCATGAGCTGAGGCCCAGGGTGTCCAGGACAGTCTGGGGACAAGACCTATCATATTCTGGGATTGCTCTTTAATGCACTTCCTTGGTGCTGGAAGGATCAGGGCACCCCCAGGGTTCTGCTGGGCTCTTCCTTCCCTGGCTGCACACTTTGATGCCAGCAGAGTCAGTGGGAATTTGCAGGCTCACATGTTGTCTGTCCTCCCAGGAGGCTGCACTGTCTGGCAGTTGAGCTGTGGGTGCAGGAACTGTGACCTTGCATTGTCCTGTATCGTTCTTGGAGTATTTGTCTAAACTAATTTTCTTGGAGCTAGGTGATAAAAATCATTAAACTTGGAGCTAGGTGATAAAAATCATTAAACTAGCATCTAATCCTGTCATCCTGGTCTGCTGTGGTGTTGTATCTGGGTGGATGCAGGCTAGAGAAAACAGCTGATCTAGTGGCTGTGACAGAGTACAGGGAATGGGATCAGAAACTTTAATTGCTGATGTGAAGTGACATCAGGGGCTGTACTGTGTGAGAGGTGTCACGGGAGCCTGTTTCCAGGGAAAATGTGTGTGGTTGCAGAGAGTGTAAGCACAGCACACTGTCACGCAGAAAACAAGGGCTAAAACTGCAAGAGAAGAATTCTCCTGCCCAGAGTGCCTTCCCATTGCTCAGATCCCTGCTGAAGCTGTTCTCCCATGCCAGCATGTGCAATCATGGCTTTCCTGTTTGGTGCACACTAGGACCAGGATTGGTCTGTGTTATGTACAGTGGGATGCAATAGGGTCCTGTGGACTCTTGTCTCACTCTGCAGATCTCAGCCACCCAGCCATCCCCAGAGGAGTCTGGTGCTGCCCGTGACACAGATGATATTGCTGAGTTTGCACCTTGGTGCTTGTGAAAAGAGGAACCAAGACAGAAACATGTGCTGGCCACACCCAGCAGTGTGAGCAGCCCTGCCTGCATCCTCAGCATGTGGGCTCATCCCATCCTGGCACCTCTGCTGAGCTCCAACTTGATGCATCAGGGTCCTTCTCTTGCAGAGGGACAGGACAAGGAAAATGGCCCGAGTGAGGCAGGAGGGTCTCTCCCGTCCCTGCTAGGGTGCAATGGGCTGACAGTGGCAGTGGGCCAGGGTAAAGCTGTTGAACAGAGAGAGGCGACAATAGGGCGGGATCCCTGAGCACATCCCCTGACAGAGACAGGGTACAACCCATTGTGCATAGTGCCACAGAGAGCAGTGCAGTGAGCAGCAGTGCAACCACAGGCACAGGATGTGGATTGCACGTGCGGTTTGCCCTGCTGCTCAGCTCGCCCCATCATGGGGACACTGTGCACTGAGCAGGGTGCATTGTGTCATTGTCTTTTTGTCTTGTTGTGCTACTCTCACAGGGAGTTTTTCCTCCCTAAAATGCCATACCTGTACAAAACTCTCCTCCCTTTATGGCCACAGTGCACCTGGAAGGTGGGTGGGGAAGCTTCTAGGGCACGTTTCTGTTTAAAGGGTCTGGCATACAAGCTGGCTCGAACCCCTTTTTCATCAGCCTTGCTTGACACTGTGCAGTGATCTAGTGGCAGCTGACAAGAGGTTCTAATGAGGAGCACAGCTGCAATGCATGGGAGGATGGTAGCTGAAACTAAGCCATAGCCAATCTGAAAGGGTTTGTGTCAGCCGACTTCCAAACTGTGCCTAGAGTACATCCTATGGGGAGCATGAGTGCTAAGAGGTACTGCAGAGGAGTGCCTGGGTCTTGGCACCCTAGAGGTGGTGAACTGTGTGCTCCACCATGCTTCCACTTCCCATCACCAGGGCACAGATTCAGGAAACATGATTTTTTCCTCCTGTCCTTAGACACATGTCAGATGTCCTTTAGCATTTGGTGGACCAGTACAGGTTAAAGCACCACCATTTCCCAGTTCTTCTCACAATGCCTTGTTCAGCCCTTGTTCAGTGACTTGCTTTGCCACCCCCTTCCCTGCCATGACTCCCAAGCAGAGCATCCCCAGGGTCTCTCTGCTCCATCACTCTTGAAGACCTGCTCAGCAGCTTTGGTTGGTAGTCAGGAGCACAGAGAGGCTCTAAGACCCATGTTTGTGTTCGCAGTGCCTTGCAATACAACTCTCCACTGAGAGTGATTGCTTTTCTTCGCTCCTCTCAGCAAGCACATGGCATCAAACACAGCAAGACTGCAGTGCACTTTGCTGTCACCTCTCTCAGCTGCTGAGCTGCCCTGCCAAAAGGGCTGAACTTTGCCTACTGCTTCTTATATTTCACCTTGTCCTTTCTTCTTTGTGCGTGAGATAATACAGTGTAAGAAAGAACACCTTCTGCTGTTAAGCAAAGGGCTGAACCCAGGAGCCTGTCCTGAATGATCAGCATAGCTGTTTCTCTTTTCTCCTGACCCTCCCCTTCTGGCCCATGCTGGGCCTTTGTTTAGCCTGCCAGGCTCATAACTCCTTGCAGCAGGGACAGACAGTCCAGACATTTCTGGAAAAGGCTTTCTAGATTCATAGAGTAATAAACAATATCAGAGGGGGAGAGTATTCATTTAATAGCATCAACTAGGAAAAAAACCCAAAACAGTAAATATCTGCCTTTGGAGGCAAATAGACCAACCTGTTGTTACCATTCCTGTCTCAGGCATTCAGTATTTCCCATTTCACAGTGAGCACACATTGCACACTACAAAAGGCGCCTATTTGGTCACATCTACTCCATATTTTCCTTGCTGAAATTTCACTTGACTCAGCCTCCTTCCTCTAGCTGGGGAGAGAGACTTGTGGGCGTCTCTCTGCGTGCCAATGTGCAGGGTAAAAAACAGTCTGAGAACTGTTCCATTACTCTCCCAATTGCTGTTAATCCCTACAAGGTTGGAAGCTCAGAGTTTTTTTCCCCTTTCTGTCTGAGCACTCTCCTTTCTCCTTTAGTGTTCCAGCCTCACAAATACATCCATCTGCATTGCACTGGTGGGGAGTTCCATCTCTCCAGTGGAGGTTCCTTGACAGCTTCCCATGGACACCTCCAAAGCACACAAAAACTCACCCTGGGTTAAAGCACAGGCTTCTTTGCTCCTAGGTGCCCTTTTCCTACAGCAATTTCTATGGAATGACTTGGAAAGGGGTGTAAGGAGCGTGAGGACAGAGGTGTCCCTCCCAGCCCGTGCATCCCGACTGCATCCAGGCAGCCATGGACTGGTTTCTCCTGATTAGCCTCAAGTGATAATCACATGCCACACAGGCTTGGAGAGGTGAGGCTGAGCTGGATTGTAATCTCAACAATGTTCTTGAGTCGAAAGCAGGCATGGACTGAAAGTGCCTTCTCTTCCCCAATCTGCAGGGAAGCAGAGCTTTCTAGGCTTTACCCTCAATCATCAGAAATGCCACAAGGAGAGACTCTGAGCAGCTGTAGATGCCTGGATACAGATGGTGTCAGTGCTGTGGCAGGGGGTTCAGCTCCTCTGCAGCAGTAGGAATGTGGGCAGGAGGCAAGCCCTGGAGGGGGTGTGATGTTTGGGCACTGCTGGCAGGGTGCTCTGTGTGCACGAGGTAGATAGGCTTTGGCAGTCCCTCAGGCTGCCCTGTTGGTATACACTGCCCCTCTGCAAGGCAAACAAGATTTTTTTTTGCCATACTCATCCCTCTGTCAGACACTGTTAACTCCCAGGATAATTTCTCTAGATGGTGCATTCCCCTGTAGTGGTACTCTCCAGTCACTGGATTCTTTGAGTATGGGAATGAGCTGTGGGCTCTGCCTGCCTTTTCTGATCTCTCCCACCCAGCCCTTGGGCTCTGCCCAGCATGGTCTGTGCCAAGCTTGGACATGGGTGCTGTATCAGCCTCTGTCTGCCCCTGAGCACAACAGGGGCACATCTGGCAGGGCAAAGGGCACAGGGGAACCTGGAAGGAATTTTAAAAGTGGGGCCAAATGATCACCTCCCTTCCCAAATTCAGAGAGATGCTGTAAGACCCATGATTTGTTCTCCATGGCTTACAATGCAACTGGAAAAACAGTGGTTTTCTCTGTGGAAACTGTGGCTGCTTTTCTTAGCTCCCCTTAGCAAGCACATGGCATCAAACACAGCTCAGAGAGCTTGGGAAGGAAAGGATGAGTCACAGAGGACAGGAATTACTCTGGTGCTTGCAAGGGGCCCTGTGGGCAGAGAAGAAGCAAGGAGGGAGCACGAGGGTTTGCCTGTAGGACTGCTCTCCTGTGTAGTCTTTGTGTCCAAAGGGCAAACACACTGCTGGCACACGTGTGGTCTTTGCAGAAGCACATTTCACGTGCCTACCCTTGCCTGAGGCTGTGCTGGAATCCATGCAGTGTCCCAGCAGCATCCCACCCTTCCAGCTCAGCAGACACTGACAGGAACACTGAGGAAACCCTGGATCAAGTCTGCACATCTGTGGAGGCCTTTTTGTTTGAAACAAAGACAACAGAGAAGAGGCTGATGTTCCTGCAAAGGATTAAATCTGATAAATGCCCAGGTCTAAGAGAAATGATTGGCTGGAGTCCTGGTGAAGGTGGACACCTAGTCAGAAATGTGTGGCTGTTATGCCAGCTCAGTTCACAGTTTCATTCACTCCCTTCACACCTGCTTCCAGCCCAGGAGTCTTACACAGCACCTATTTTCTTGTACCCATAAGGCACCAAGGAAAACTAACCTGAGTTCCAGGGGTCAAAAGAAGGGGCTGGCAGAATGAAGACCATCCTAATGTAAGAAAAGACGAGGTTTGAGACTGTCTGAGGCACCTGAAGGTGCACTAATCCATGGGACCTGATCAGATGCATGTGTGGGTCCTGAGGGTAGAGGAAGTGGCAAAGACACTATCCATCACAGCTGAGAAGTTGTCGCCAGCAACTTCCAGTAAAGCTCCCACTGAGTGTAAAAGGAGAAGCACAACCCCCTTTTTAGAAAGGGGAAGTGAGGGGGACCCAGGGAACTACAGGCCAGTCAGTCTCCCTTTGGTGCTGGGCAAGATAATGGGGCAGTTCCTGCTGGAAATTATTCTGAGGCACATGGAAATTACTTGTGATGGCTTCAAAAGATCAAATCGTATTTGAGTAATTTGTTGGCACAGCATTTGTGGATAAGGGAGGAGTGACTGACATCATCCACCTAGACTTGTGCAAGGCATTCGACACTGTCCTTCATGACATCCTTGTCTCCAAACTGGGAAGGTGTGGATTTGATGGATGGACCACTCCGTGGGGGAGGAGTTAGCTGCAACACTCAAAGTGTTGCAGTCAGTATTTTGAGATGCACTGGCACAGGATGCCCAGTGAAGCTGTGATTCCCCCATGCCTGAAAGTGTTCCAGGCCAGACTGTGGATGGCTTTGGACAACCTGGTATAGTGGAAGGTGTCCCTGTGCATGACAGAAGGGCTAGAACTAAGTGATCTTTGTTGGGAACCTTCCAGCCCAAGCTTTTCTATGCTTTTATGAAAAACTGAATGAGTCCTAGGTGCCTGAAAACAATAATTAGCATAACACTAAATATGCCTCATTTCAGTTATGCAGAAGTAGCACCTTTTAGTAAAAGGAAAAGTTACAAACTTTAAACAAAGACTAGCTCTCATCTTTGCTACAGTAAGTCTGCTTTATATTGCACCTCTAAAGCAGCAAACATAAGGTGTGGCTTTTTCACCTTACCCCGGCCCCTGCAAGGAAGCCTGGCAAGTCTAGAGAGGTTCATTTGCAGTTATTTCAGCAGCAAGAGCTTTGCTCTATGAAAAGGCTTAGCGAGAGCTGCAAGTAAGGCAGAGCTCTGTTCTGCAGCTGCAATCACCCTTGCCAGCAGAGCTTCCATGATTGTTGAAAGACCCAGTCCTAGTTACCTCTTGAAATCAGCACCTGTGTCAGCAGAGTGCCTGCAGAGGAAAATTTTTCTTTTCCTCCTGGTTTCCAGCCAGGCAGCTTGCCAAGTGTGATGCTGCCAGTAGGTTTGAGTGCTGTGGGAGGTCTCACAACTAGCAGGCGGTGTGGTACAGAAGGATAAATAGTGAGGCCCCCTCGCACTGAAGTCAAGAGTATGGCCATGTGGGAGAGGCCAGACAAGCTCATGAGCATTCACGACCCACTCAGCTCCCAAGGCTACCTCCACTGCAGAGTTTCCATCCCCTCAAACTGCTTCTTGCTTCAGGCCAAGCCTCACATGACTCTTTTCAAGCAACTTTGTTCACATTTCTGTGGTACCTCTAGGATCAAAGAATACCCGTCAGTGAATAATCATCCTAGAGGCACATTTAAGGCCCTGAAATACAAATTAAAACACAAGAAATGCTTTCATGACTAGCGCTCACCTGACTGAAATACTTGAAGCTCAATTTGCCAGTCTAGGGCTATTTTTTTCCCCACTTATTTGCAGAGCTTTCTAGGCTTTACCCTCAATCATCAGAAATGCCACAAGGAGAGACTCTGAGCAGCTGTAGATGCCTGGATACAGATGGTGTCAGTGCTGTGGCAGGGGGTTCAGCTCCTCTGCAGCAGTAGGAATGTGGGCAGGAGGCAAGCCCTGGAGGGGGTGTGATGTTTGGGCACTGCTGGCAGGGTGCTCTGTGTGCACGAGGTAGATAGGCTTTGGCAGTCCCTCAGGCTGCCCTGTTGGTATACACTGCCCCTCTGCAAGGCAAACAAGATTTTTTTTTGCCATACTCATCCCTCTGTCAGACACTGTTAACTCCCAGGATAATTTCTCTAGATGGTGCATTCCCCTGTAGTGGTACTCTCCAGTCACTGGATTCTTTGAGTATGGGAATGAGCTGTGGGCTCTGCCTGCCTTTTCTGATCTCTCCCACCCAGCCCTTGGGCTCTGCCCAGCATGGTCTGTGCCAAGCTTGGACATGGGTGCTGTATCAGCCTCTGTCTGCCCCTGAGCACAACAGGGGCACATCTGGCAGGGCAAAGGGCACAGGGGAACCTGGAAGGAATTTTAAAAGTGGGGCCAAATGATCACCTCCCTTCCCAAATTCAGAGAGATGCTGTAAGACCCATGATTTGTTCTCCATGGCTTACAATGCAACTGGAAAAACAGTGGTTTTCTCTGTGGAAACTGTGGCTGCTTTTCTTAGCTCCCCTTAGCAAGCACATGGCATCAAACACAGCTCAGAGAGCTTGGGAAGGAAAGGATGAGTCACAGAGGACAGGAATGACTCTGGTGCTTGCAAGGGGCCCTGTGGGCAGAGAAGAAGCAAGGAGGGAGCACGAGGGTTTGCCTGTAGGACTGCTCTCCTGTGTAGTCTTTGTGTCCAAAGGGCAAACACACTGCTGGCACACGTGTGGTCTTTGCAGAAGCACATTTCACGTGCCTACCCTTGCCTGAGGCTGTGCTGGAATCCATGCAGTGTCCCAGCAGCATCCCACCCTTCCAGCTCAGCAGACACTGACAGGAACACTGAGGAAACCCTGGATCAAGTCTGCACATCTGTGGAGGCCTTTTTGTTTGAAACAAAGACAACAGAGAAGAGGCTGATGTTCCTGCAAAGGATTAAATCTGATAAATGCCCAGGTCTAAGAGAAATGATTGGCTGGAGTCCTGGTGAAGGTGGACACCTAGTCAGAAATGTGTGGCTGTTATGCCAGCTCAGTTCACAGTTTCATTCACTCCCTTCACACCTGCTTCCAGCCCAGGAGTCTTACACAGCACCTATTTTCTTGTACCCATAAGGCACCAAGGAAAACTAACCTGAGTTCCAGGGGTCAAAAGAAGGGGCTGGCAGAATGAAGACCATCCTAATGTAAGAAAAGACGAGGTTTGAGACTGTCTGAGGCACCTGAAGGTGCACTAATCCATGGGACCTGATCAGATGCATGTGTGGGTCCTGAGGGTAGAGGAAGTGGCAAAGACACTATCCATCACAGCTGAGAAGTTGTCGCCAGCAACTTCCAGTAAAGCTCCCACTGAGTGTAAAAGGAGAAGCACAACCCCCTTTTTAGAAAGGGGAAGTGAGGGGGACCCAGGGAACTACAGGCCAGTCAGTCTCCCTTTGGTGCTGGGCAAGATAATGGGGCAGTTCCTGCTGGAAATTATTCTGAGGCACATGGAAATTACTTGTGATGGCTTCAAAAGATCAAATCGTATTTGAGTAATTTGTTGGCACAGCATTTGTGGATAAGGGAGGAGTGACTGACATCATCCACCTAGACTTGTGCAAGGCATTCGACACTGTCCTTCATGACATCCTTGTCTCCAAACTGGGAAGGTGTGGATTTGATGGATGGACCACTCCGTGGGGGAGGAGTTAGCTGCAACACTCAAAGTGTTGCAGTCAGTATTTTGAGATGCACTGGCACAGGATGCCCAGTGAAGCTGTGATTCCCCCATGCCTGAAAGTGTTCCAGGCCAGACTGTGGATGGCTTTGGACAACCTGGTATAGTGGAAGGTGTCCCTGTGCATGACAGAAGGGCTAGAACTAAGTGATCTTTGTTGGGAACCTTCCAGCCCAAGCTTTTCTATGCTTTTATGAAAAACTGAATGAGTCCTAGGTGCCTGAAAACAATAATTAGCATAACACTAAATATGCCTCATTTCAGTTATGCAGAAGTAGCACCTTTTAGTAAAAGGAAAAGTTACAAACTTTAAACAAAGACTAGCTCTCATCTTTGCTACAGTAAGTCTGCTTTATATTGCACCTCTAAAGCAGCAAACATAAGGTGTGGCTTTTTCACCTTACCCCGGCCCCTGCAAGGAAGCCTGGCAAGTCTAGAGAGGTTCATTTGCAGTTATTTCAGCAGCAAGAGCTTTGCTCTATGAAAAGGCTTAGCGAGAGCTGCAAGTAAGGCAGAGCTCTGTTCTGCAGCTGCAATCACCCTTGCCAGCAGAGCTTCCATGATTGTTGAAAGACCCAGTCCTAGTTACCTCTTGAAATCAGCACCTGTGTCAGCAGAGTGCCTGCAGAGGAAATTTTTTCTTTTCCTCCTGGTTTACAGCCAGGCAGCTTGCCAAGTGTGATGCTGCCAGTAGGTTTTGAGTGCTGTGGGAGGTCTCACAACTAGCAGGCGGTGTGGTACAGAAGGATAAATAGTGAGGCCCCCTCGCACTGAAGTCAAGAGTATGGCCATGTGGGAGAGGCCAGACAAGCTCATGAGCATTCACGACCCACTCAGCTCCCAAGGCTACCTCCACTGCAGAGTTTCCATCCCCTCAAACTGCTTCTTGCTTCAGGCCAAGCCTCACATGACTCTTTTCAAGCAACTTTGTTCACATTTCTGTGGTACCTCTAGGATCAAAGAATACCCGTCAGTGAATAATCATCCTAGAGGCACATTTAAGGCCCTGAAATACAAATTAAAACACAAGAAATGCTTTCATGACTAGCGCTCACCTGACTGAAATACTTGAAGCTCAATTTGCCAGTCTAGGGCTATTTTTTTCCCCACTTATTTGTCAGGGGTTTCATTCTGCCTGAGGGGGTGCAGCTGTTGTGGTCCATTACTGCATGAGGTCTGCAGAGCACTCCTGATTTCCTGGGGAGTCCTGATGCCACTTGGGTGTTGTAGGAAGCAGTGCAAACTCTCTGTGCCTGCCTGACTGCACCCTGGTAACATTGGACAAAGTTTGGACAGCTACAGCTAAATTTGTAAGGTGGAGGAACACTCTCAGAGAGTTACAGTTGTTCTGTGAAAAGTGGGGTCTGGTCAGAGGGTAGAGACCCAAATGCAGATCCATGCAGAGAGGCACCAGCATGCCTGTCTAGAATTTAATGAAAACAAATATGAAGATTTACTTCAATCAATTGCCCAATCTGCATGGTGCAAAACACAACCAAACGTGCAGCCGGTGAAATACCTACATGCTCTAAGCCCCTTCAGCCCACTCAGATGAAGGGGTGTTCACTTGTCTTGGGTGAGGATAGCAGGGATATGGGATGGGAGGTAGCTGCTCCTAGGAGCCAGCAGATAATTGTGAGAGGGATAGAGCAGAGGAAATAACAAGCATAACATCCAGACCAAAAGCAAAGTAGCAGCTCAAGTGGGATTTTGCTGCAAACAAGTGTGCCTGTGGGTGTGAGCAGATTGTGTCCAGCAGAATGAAAGGAATGCCAATGAGTGGTGCCAGCAGAGTCTGGTGCACTCCCACAGCCCCTGTATTTGTGGGAGAGAGCAGCATTTCCAAGGCTGCTGGACCCCTCTGGCTGAGGTGTCTCCACAGCAGCAGGTGGGCAGGATAACCCTGTGGATAACCCTCCTGCACTGCTCCAGAGGGTGTGGGGAGGGATAAGCATCTGGGGGATGGGGCTCATCCTGGGAGGTGCCATCTCTGTCACCCCTCTGAAGAGAGAGGCACTGGCACCCCTCTGGATGGAACTCCCTCATCCTCATGGATGCTGCTGCAGCCCAGTGACCCTCAGGCTCTGCCTCCTGGCCTTTACACACAGGAAAATGTAAACTTCCCTCCAACTGGGACCCCAAACTGCGGTTTGATCCATGGAGGAGCAACTATGCCTTGAACAAAGTGGTGCAGCTCAGCTGTGCTGGGGAGTTTGCACCATCTGTCCTGTAGATTCAATGCGTTTCCAGAGAGACCCAGATCCTGTGCAATGATCCTTGTCCCACCTGCAAGGGTAAGCACAGCCCTGCACCACCCTGACCCAGCCACCTGAGCTGGTGGCAGACCCTCTGTGACCTGGTCACACAGATGACAGTGCAGACCTGGATGCCTTGGCTTTTCCCCATGTCCTGGCAGTGACAAGGCTCTTTTTGTCTCAGCACCTTGCTGTAGGCACCTGCTGGGGTCTGTGCTCCTGGGAGAGGTTCAAAGGCAGGAACAATGCTCCCTGCCCTGGGGGCTACTGTAAGCCCTGTGCCTTCCAAGAATTTCTGGGTGTATGGCCAAGGTGGTGGGAGGGAATGGAACTCTGTGTGAAGACTGGGAAGGAATTCAGTCCCTGCCCGGCCTTTCCTAAGTGGAGCCTGCAAGACTGTTGTAGGCATGGATGGGACTGCTCTTGGGTCTGCTGCCACCAATAACTCTGTTCTAGGCTGCAAGAGAGGGATCCACAGTTGAATGTGGTAACCAAAGGAGATGTGTCCTGTCCAAATCACAGCAAGAGATATCTCAGCAGACCACTTCCCATCCTGCTTACATGAGCTCCTTCTCCTCTCCTCTGTGCAGAAAAATGTCAGCAGCCCAGTGGGACTCACAGCTCCAGTTTAGGCCAAAGCAGAGATTTTACAGGGTCAATGTAGAGGTGACACTGAGCTGCTTAAAGAACAACGCTCCTCCCCTCGCTATGATCAGATGTGCAGACGGGAAGGATGCTTGGGAGGTGTTGGACATGTCAGGAAAATGGCAGAGGTTGGCAGAGAAACTGAGCTGCACCACAGGTAAATTGTGAAGCAGTCAGTCTCCCCTTCTTACGTGCACTTCACACTGTGGAGGGGACCTGGACATCCTGCTGTATCTCTGAGACACCTTGGGCACAGCTCAGTCAGATCCCAGTTGGGAGCAGTCTCCAAGGTGGAGAGGGCTAGAAGCCTTCAGTGTGGGACAGGTTTTCTCTATCCCTGCATCTCCCAGTCTATTCCTAAGTTGTATGTCACAGGGAAGTTGGAGGGGATCCTGCCCCTCACTTTTCATCTCTCTTCCAGTGTCTTGTATCACCTCCTTGCCCATGCACATGTTCTTTTGCTACTCTTGGGGGTCCTTGGGTTTCCTCATGGTGTGGAATGCTGACATTAACCACAGTTCATCATGGAAAAGCCTTGTTCCCTCTCCTGCCTGAGCATTCCCTCACTGAGAAGGACTCTCATATTTTCTCCCTGACAGCAAAATGCCCAAAACCTCAGTGGGACACAAGACTTCAGTTTTTGGAGAACAAAACTGAGTACCCACAGAATAGAGAACTGACACTGATCTGCCCCAAAGGCCTTGAGCCCTCCTTCACCAAGGTCAAATGTACAAAGGAAATCCAGAGAGTGAGTTCTGGAAAACCAGCCTATGTGGATGCTTGGTGGGCCAGGAGCAGCACAGGTGCCTGGACACGCATTGAGGAGGATGTCCTGTGTATGGGTAAGTGAGGCTGCAGCAGCTTGCCCTTGTGTCCATTCTACCCTCACCCTCCCTGGGGCTCTGTTGCCTGTGCAAAGAGGACAACGCAGCCAGGAGACAACAGACCAGGCAGAACCAGCTGGGCAAGCTGAAATCTCCTGCAGGGGTTCCTGAGCAGGCCAAATCTGGGGCTCCCGGGTGCCCAGGCCAGGGGCAGGATCCGAGGCTGCCACCCAGGTGCCCATGGAAGTTCCATTATCTTTGCTGTGCCTCCAGCTGCACCCTGGAATGCACAGGTCTGCTTGTTTCCCTGCTGGCCCATAGATAAGGGACTTGGTGGACACCTCCTGCAGCTGCAGGGGTTGGAGTAGAGGGGAATGAAAGGAGCCCTGATGATGCAGGGCTGGCTCAGCCCTTGGCACTGGGACAGGAGCCTGTATTGGATGGACCTGGGTGAGGAGCAATGCATACATGAGGGGATGGAGATGCAGAGCTGTCCCTGGCAGAGACAGAGCTGTGCTCACTGGGGGCACGGCAGTACATGGCAGAGCTCAGGAGAAATGCACAGGGAGAGATAGGATGGGAATCTCCCTGCTTTGGGATGTGGGAGGTGGATAGGAGTGTCCACAGAGAGAATTGGGTGGATAGGGGCAGGCTCATTCATGAGAGATTCTTCATACTTTACAAGCTCGAGGAAAGCCCCTTCTCAAGAAGACTTGCCCTCTGGTCACATCCCAGCAGATGGATGTGTCACCTTCCCTCTCCCTTCATTGCCTGGAGGGGTTCCTGGGATTGCCTTCCCACCACCCATACCCACTTAATCATCTCATCATCTCTAGCCCACCTAACAGCCACTTTCACCTCTGACAGAAACGTGCCAAAACCCCCGGCGGGACTCCAGACTCCAGCTAGCACCAGACAACATAAATTATAAGAAGAACGAGAAAGTGACACTGAGCTGCCCTGAAGGTTTCCAGCCACCCTTCATTGAAATCCAATGTCAGACTCAATTCCAGTATGAGGATAACGCGACACATGTTTACAAAGAATTTTGGCTTGGAAGAGATTCAAGAGGTGCCTGGATCCCCATTCAGTCCAGTCTGAAGTGCACTGGTAAGAGAGGGACCTGGAGTAGGGTAATCCTTTGCAGGGGGAGATCCTGAGAACATCTCTGAAGGGGGTCAGCATGGGAAGGTCAGGGTTTTTCCCTGACCACAGCACTGTGAGGATGGAGGCTGTGGACGCAGCTCCTGCTTCCAGGCCAGGGGGAAATGTCTCCTGTTTTGCTCTCCCACAGCACCAAAGGATGGCTGCAGCCACATAGCTCAGAATGTCTAAAGCAGGCAAGATCCCTATGCTGCTCCCTGTGAGCTGTGATGTAGCCCAGCTGGGGACACACCCTCCTGGCTTCCCTCTGTTTTTCCCAGGATGTCCTGATGTTTGAAGGAACAGGAGCACTTCTGCCACTGGAGAAATTCACCGAAGGGTTGAGATTCTGTTTCCTAGTGCCCCATGGCCCAAAACTTCTCCTGCTCCCCATTCAGAGGGCTGCAGTGACCACCTTCAGTCTCTCCCTTTCCATCCAACCAGGCTGGGGTGGCAGGGGGACAAAGCTGCTGGTTGTGGTACTCAGCTGGGCATCTCTGGTCTTCTGCCATCAGGGCTGTTTGAGAACAAAGCCTCAGCACAAGTGCCTTGTCACAGCATTTCCCTTTGTGCCAAAGTTGGTCTGGACCTTGTGAGACCCACATGTGCCCCTTTGGGAGAAGGCAGGTTGTATTTTAAACCCCTTCAGGCCGCACAAACCTTCCTCTAGAGGCTTGAACAGGCAAGGGCTCCTTCCAGAAGCCAGCATCCTTCTCTGTAGGAATCATTGCCACAAAGCCTCCCCCCTGCAGCATTGGACAAACTGCTGGGACCAGCTGCTCAGCTACTGCCCACTGAGCCTGGAGCATGGTGAATTTGGTGAGGAGGTGATGAGAAGAAGGAAGGGTTGTGTCAGGAGAAAGGGGCAGGGGCATTGTTAAAGAGGGAGATGTGAATGCAGAAGGCACTGCTCAGCCCCTGTCCCCCTGCCCAGGGGTGTGGGGCAGGAGGAGAGCAGCCAAGGCACAGAGTGAGTGAGAACAGGGAGCCCCCAAGTGTAACAGGGACCTGGCTGATCCCTGTGGCAGGGATGAGCCATGGCTGAAGGGCCCTGCATGCCAGCAGGAGTGGTGGTGCCATGGCCCAGCAAGTGCCACCTGGGCTGGGCTGGGTGACAGACCTGGATGAGAGGCTGGAGGGAATCCCCTGGCGCAGGGGTGATTGTGCTGGGAATGTCCCTGCTCTGGGCTTTGGAGGAGGGAATATGGTGCCCATGGACACAAGTGGGAATGGGGCTAGTTCCTGGATGAGTGATCCTTCACAATTTCCATGCATCAGGAAAGCCCCTTCCCAACAAGGCTTGCCCTCTGGTCTCATCCCAGCAGATGGATGTGTCACCTTCCCTCTCCCTTCATTGCCTGGAGGGGTTGCTGGGGATTTTTCTCCCACCACTTCATCATCTCATCATGTCTAGCCCATCTAACAGCCACTTTCACCTCTGACAGAAACGTGCCAAATGCCCCAGCGGGACTCCAGACTCACACTGGCACCAGACAAGACAAATTATAAGAAGGATGAGAAAGTGATGCTGAGCTGCCCTGAGGGTTTCCAGCCACCCTTCACTGAAATCCAGTGTCAGACTCAATTCCAGTATGAGGTTTATGGGACACATGTTTACAAAGAATTTTGGCTTGGAAGAGACTCCAGAGGTGCCTGGGTCCCCATTCAGTCCAGTGTGGAGTGCATCGGTAAGGGAGGGACCTGGAGCAGGGTAATCCTTTGCAGGGGGAGATCCTGAGAACATCTCTGAGGGGGGGACAGCATGGGAAGGTCTGTGAGGATGCAGGCTGTGGAAGCCGCTCCTGCTTCCAGGCCAGGAGGAAATGTCTCCTGTTGTGCTCTCCCATGGCACCAAAGGATGGCTGCATCCACATAGCTCAGAATGTTTAAAGCAGGCAAAATCCCTTTGCTGCTCCCTGTGAGCTGTGATATAGCCCAGCTGGGGACACCCTCCTGGCTTCCCTCTGTTTTCCCAGGATGTCCTGATATTTGAATGAACAGGAGCACTTCTGCCACTGGAGAAATTCACCCATTGGCTGACATTCAGTTTCCTAATGCCCTATGACTGAAAACTCTTCCTGCTCCCCTTTCAGAGGGCTGCAGTGATCACCTGCAGTCTCTCCCTTTCCCTCCCACTATGTCGGGTTATGAGATGTCGAAGCTGTCTGACTGCAGCATCCTTGCATGGCTGGGAGTGGAAGGGAATCAAGTGACCTTCTGGTAAACTTTCCTTCACAGAAGTGCTCCAGGTTGACCATGAGACCTTTGAGATTTCCAGCACCAGCATCAAACTGAAATGGACCTGCAGGTTCCCCAATGCCTGCCAGGGCATGAGGGCCATGTGCCGGCTGGAAGCACCTCCCTCCCCTCCCTGTGAGGCTGAGGAGGTGAATGTAGAGCAGATGTTACATGGCCAGGAGGGAACATTCACCTGCTCCCCTTTGCAGCCCTTCACTGAGTACAGAGTCACCTTCGACTTGCCCCCCAACACAACCCTGTTCTCATGGTTCTTCACAACAAAGGAAACAGGTAAGTGCACAGAAATATCAGAGACAAGGAACAGTCCAGAGATGTGTCACAGGGTGGATAGATGTTCTCCTCACCTGTCAGCTCAGTCTGATCATTTGCTCCATGCAGGGATGTGCCTGGGATCAGAGCTGCTTGGGTCCTCTGGAGAGCCCTCTGGGGTAGGGCTGTGAGAGCCCTGAGCAGGGCACAGCCCCTTCTCATTGTCCCACTCCACCCCACACTGTTGTGCTTCCACTGCTGCAGCACACGCAGCCTTGGCAGGGGACAAACCCTTCATAGAGAGCCCCTTTGCATCCTGTCCCTTGGCCAGGAGCTGCTGCAGCTTCCTGCAGCCTCAGCCCCTGCCCATGGCCCTGTGTGTGACCCCATGGTCTGTGCTTGCAGTGCCGGACAAACCAGAGCAGCTGTGGCTGGATCCCAACAGGGGCTCTCTCAGGTGGAGCGCACTGCCCTCCTGCAATGGGGAGATCATTGGATACCAGGTACCAGGGACCAGGGCAGACCCTCACCTCATGGCCTGGAGCTCTGTGCAGGCACACTGGGAACTGTGGGCAAGGGACAGCCATGAGGGAATACAGGAGGATTGAGAAGCTCAGGGCTTCTCTTGTGGAGCATGTCACCACAGTGCCTCTGATGCTGCCAGACCTGTCCTCGGGCACAGTACATATATCTACAGCCCTTCAAATGAGCAGCCGCCCTCTGTGGTGGTGTTCACAGAGGGAACACCAGGATGAGGGAAGAGATGAGAATAATGACTCCATGTTTCAGAAGGCTTGGTTTATCATTTTATGATATATATTATAATAAAACTATACTAAGAAAATAGAAGAAAGGAGTTCATCAGAAGGCTAGCTAAGAATAGAAAAAGAGTGATAACAAAGACTTGTGACTGACCGTGACAGTTCAGACTTTGATTGGCCATTAATTACAAACAACCACATGAGACCAGTCACAGATCCACCTGTTGCTTTCCACAGCAGGAGATAAAAATTGTTTATATTTTGTTCCTGAGGCCTCTCAGCTTCTCAGGAGAAAAAATAATAAGGAAAGGATTTTTCAGAAAATATCAGGAGTACATCCCTCCTCCCTTCTCAGAGGCCCAGCCCTTTGCTCACAGACGTTGCTGCTCATACATCCTTAATGTTGGCTCCAAATTCCTCCACTATTCTCCTCTGTTTTGAGCTCCCCGCGTGGGGCTGAGGCTCCCGCCCGTTCCTCTCCGGAGCCTTGCCCAGGCACAGGGGGCAGGCACAGGGAAGGGCAGGCCGGCAGGGACGTTGCCAGCTGCGGGCACCTTCCCAGCGGCCAGCTGGGAGCTGCTGCGTCCCAGCTGCGTCTCCTGTCCGCAGCTGAACATCACAGCCAGGAACGCAGGGGACAGCGGCGTGCTGGAGACCGAGCGGCTGCGCCTCAGTGGCTCCGTCACCGAGCACCGGCTGCCGGAGCACAGCCCTGGCAGCAGCTACGCCGTGATGATCCAGGGACTGACGGCTGCTGGAGCCGGGGCTGCGCTGATGAGGGAGTTTCACAGCAACAGCAGCTCCGGTGAGCTTTGCTGGGGGGCCGGGCCGGGAGCCCGGGCACAGGCGAGCCCTGCTCGGCGGCCTGCGCTGCCCGAGGCCGTCCCTGCTGCTCGCCCGGCCCTGCCGATGCTCATTCCCCGCTGTTCCCCTGCAGATACCCCGTACCCCCAGACCATCAGCTGCCGCAGTGCCCGCGACATCGCCCCCTCGCAAGGGACGGCCGTGCTCCCCCTGCTCCCCATGGCCCGTGGCTCTGAGGCCGCCAGGTGAGCGCAGCCCCGCGCCTCTGCAGCCCCGCCGTGGCTCTCCCCACGCCGGCGCTGCCTGCAGACGCCTCCCTTCCGTGGCCCCGTGCCCTGTGCCACTGCCTTTGGGCCCGCAGGGAGCACCAGCTGATCGTGGCCGCGACGCACAACGCCTCGCTGATCGAGAGCATCTGCTCGGGGCAGGCACGGCTCTCCAATGCCAGCGTGTACCTGGCCGCTGTCCTCAACCTCAGCGCCCCCACGGACTTCGTGCTGGGCGACGGGAGCCGCGGGCAGGGCCTGCACAACGCTGCCCTCAGCCCGGGCCGCGACTACACGGCCCTTCTGCGCCTCGTCCGCCTCGGCCCGCAGGTATCATCCGGGGGCTCACGCTCTCTGCGGCTGCTGCCGGCCGGGGCTGGGCCCACGCTGCCTCTGGGCTGCCTCTGAGGCCATGCTCCTGGCCCATGCCCCGGCACCGTGGTGTTCCTGGGCTCCCGGGCCACAGCCGGCTCACTCGCTGGCCCTGCGGGGGAACCTTTGCCTCCAGCTAGGCCAGTGCTGCAGGAGTGGCCTGAGCTCTCCCTCCTGTCTCCTCCAACAGGCAGAGAAGTTCACCTGTGTCTGCTACAGCTTCTCTCTTGGTAAGTGCCACCTTGCTCCTCGTGCCCAAGCCTCTCTCCTGCCTGTTCCCTTTTGCCAGCCTGGCCACTTCCCTGCAAACGAGCTGGCCCAGGGCAGATGAGGTGAAATATTGTCATACTTTGGTGTTCATAGAAGTTCTCTATATTTTGAGACTATCTGTGGTAGATGGGCTCTGGACATCCTCCGGACTGTTGGGTTGGTGGGGTCCCAATGACCACTGGAAATTGCACATCATCCCTGCCATCACCACATATTTAGTCCAATCCCAGTAATCCCCTGCTGTATTTGCAACCCTTCAGTGTGGATACCTCACTTGGCAGTGCTTGGGGTCTTCAGGGACACAGGTTCCACAACGGAAGGTATCACATTAGGCAAGCACCTGCTTCTTCTGCCCCAGCTCAGCTTTTCTCTAATGCAAAGCCTAGGGTGGAAGACAAGGAAAGTTGCTTTTCTCTCCATGTGCCTGTGGGATGTCCCAATGCTTGGTACAGGCTGTGCAGGAGCCTGAGCCTGGGCTGTGCTGCTTGCAGGGCAGGAGTCATCATCTCTGCTGGTCAGCAAGTCTGTGGTTATGGCAGTAGCACTGACTGTTGCATTCCTGGCACTGGGGATTTTGCTGCTTTTTGTGGTCTTCAGGTCAGTATGTGGCTCACCTCTCTTGCCCTCTATGAGGCATTCAGCACCTTGCAGTGACAGGGAGTGTCCAAGTGGAGCCCTAGATGAGGCAGGGTGGTTAGATGGGCAACAGCTTCTCCTCTGTCTCTCTTTTCTGCTGGTCTGTGCACCTGACTTGCTGTTTTGCAGGCTAAAGCGCAACAGTTCAAGAGGCTCGGAGAACAACAGCACTATACCCCTGAGAGGATGTCAAAAAGGTGCAGTATGAGCAAGGGCCCTGTGTGCCTTGTCTGAACAGGCTGTCTGTTAAAAGAACAGGCAGGATGATTGCAGCTCCGCAAGTTCTTTGCAGGAACAAGGTGGTCAGAGCTGGCTGGCACAGGGAAAGGGACTCCTCCCAGGAGAAGGCACTTGTGTGGGGAGGGACAGTCTAAGGTTTGGAGAAGTTCTGGCTACTGCCATGCCATTTCAGTCCCAGCTGCAGAGTTCCAGGACTGGCCAGTTTAGCACCAGCTGGATGCTGAAGTCCTGTCCTTGTGGTCTCTGCAGATGTATGCAAGCCAAACACACAAATCCCAGTGGAGGAACTGCTGGAGGCTCTGAAGATGTTTAAGAGGGAAGAAATAGAGGCAGAACAGACAGATGATGAATCAGTCAACAGGCATGGTGCTGGGCTTCTTAGAGAATATCAGGTCTGGTTTAGCTTTGCTTTCCCACCTGGCTGCACTGCCCACTCCTCAGCACTTCCCTGGATGTGTGATACAATCGGCCGTGGCCGCAGCCCCAGAAAATATCCCAGTACTGACTGGGCTTGTTTTCTTCCTCTGCAGAAATTGTCTTCCACTTTGTTGCACCCCTGCAATGCTGGCAAGGAGCTCTGTAATCAAAACAAGAACCGCTACAAGAGCATCATCCCATGTAAGCAGAGCTCTCCAGGGACTGGCTCAGGCTTTTGGAGCTGGCTGGGGTAGCACAGGATGCTGGGCTGGTGTAGGTGTCCCTCCAGCACTTCAGAAATATTGAGCTACTCATCTCATCCTCCATGGCCACTGAAACCCAGAGACATTTCTGGCCCCACTCTTTTATATACAGTTGGAGTATCCTTGTTCTGCTCTTCAAATCTTCCTGCAAACTTAATCAAACATCATATTCCTGTTCCTGGTGCTAGTCATTGCTGAACATTGCCATGTCCCCTCCAGAGGCAGGTATTTGTGGGCAAGTGGAAGGAGTGACCCAATTTCTTCCCAACTTTAAAGCTCCTCTGGCCCCCACATGGTGTGTACATTTGGTCATTTCATAATCTTCCTTAAAACTCCATTGCACTTCCTGCTGTGCCATGTCAGCCTTTGTCTCATCAGCTGTTCTTTAACCCTGAACATGTCCTGAGGCCTCGGGTGCTGCTGGGGAGACAACAGACAATCACAGACTTTAATAATTTACACATTCCCTCTTAATCAGTCTCTTTGTTGCTGCCCTAAAGCATCAGCCCACCTCACCTCTCTTTCAGATGATCACTGCCGTGTGGTGCTGCAGCCCTCTGACACCGGGAATGGCTACATCAATGCCAGCTATGTGGATGTAGGTAGTGAGGAATTTTTTCCCTGGGAAGGGTAGGAAAGGTGCCTGGCAGGAGGACAGTCCTGCTCACACAGGGGGGCCATGAGGTCTGGCATTTTTGCCCTTAAGCTGGTAGATCTTGGGATGTTGATTCCCCTGAATCCTCTCTGAGCTGCCTGGAGAACTCTGGATTTGTGTACAGTTCTCACCTCTAACAAAATGGGACCCATGTGAAGGGACAGGAACTGAGATGCAGCCCCTGGGTACCCACTGTCTGTGCTGGCCAGGAGAGGTGCTGTGGGACACACTATGCTGAGAGTTCTGGGCTTTGGTGCTTAGGGCATGGATCCTTTATTTCATTCCCTGTTAAACATTTAACTCATGTGATCAGAGCTGTTTGACTTTCTCCCCTGCAGACCTACCGAAGTCCACGCTTCTTCATTGCAGCTCAAGGTAGGTGCTCCCAAACCTCCTCCACAGGAGATGCCATTCACTAGCCTGAGCAATCTGGGAAATGGGGAACTGGGTGAATGAGTGAGCCACTCATTCGCCAGGGAGCTGTGAGTGGCTCACTCCAAGTCCCTGTATCTCCAGGGTCTCTGGGCTTGTTCAGCTCTCTCTGAACAGTTGTTACAGGTGCTACAGGGCATGGAAAGTCTCAGTGGTAGCTTGGCAGCAGCTGGAGATGGTGTCTGCACTGCCCCGTATGAGGTCATGGTCCTTCCACTCACAAGCCTAGTTTGTTCCCTTTGGCAGCTGGCATGACAGGGACAATCCTGCAAATGCCTGGCGTATCTGCACCCAGTGCACTCGTATACAGTCTCCCCCCCAGCAGTGCAAAGCCTGGATGGGTTTGTCTGCTCTGTGCAGCATGCAATGAGGAGGTCTTGGCTTCCTGTAGAGCTGCAGAAATGCTCCTTGGAAAATAGGACCCTAAATGTGGGACCAGCTGATAGTCATCTGAAGAGTGTGCAGGCAAGAGCCCCTAAAGCAGCAGTGAATCCCTGACATGGGTTTATCTTCTCTCCCTTCTCCTTGTCCTAATTTCTAATATGGTGATAAAGCTGATGTGGCCAGCACCCCCTTCAGGTCCTGATGTCTGCTGGCTGTACCTCTGTGTTCAGGCAGAGGAAAGCCTGGCAATGTCAAAAAATGTGCCCATGGCTTGGACACTTGCACAGGGCTCTCCTCTTCCTTCCCAAGGTCCCTTGCCTGGGACACTGGAGGATTTCTGGCACATGATCTGGCAGGAGAAGACCTCAGTCATTGTGATGCTGACGGGCTTAGTGGAGCAGAACAAGGTAGAGAAAACCACTCAGCCCATGCTCAGCTTGGGCATTGCCAGAGGCCAGGCCTCCACATCTGCTGTGCTCCCAGTGCAGCTGTCAGTGGGGGCAGGGACCAGTGCTGCACCCCCGCAATGCTCTCTATGTGAGTTCTCCTGCGCCCAGAGATCTCACTTCTGTTGACAGATCAAGTGTGAGCAGTATTGGCCAGAGCAGGAGCAGGTCTATGGCAACTTCACCGTGACACTGAACAACACCTGGACCACCACAGGCCTTGTCAAACGCATCTTCTGCCTGCAGAAGGTAAGCCTGGCCTGGAGCTGAGGTGGGAATGCAGGATGTGTTTGGGTTCCAGCAGCTGGTGGGAGCTGTCAGACATGGACCCTGTGGCGAGCCTGGCCTCCAGCACAAAAAGGTGCAGTGTCAGCACATTGCTATAAATGGAATCCATGCCAGGGCATCAGTCCCAGGTTTCTGTGCCAGGCAAAGGCAGTCAGTCAGCTCCAGTGGTCACCCAGAGGAGTCTGGACTGATGCTGCACGTGGGAATATTGTAGAGTCTTGATGGCTTGGGTGAGGTGATTACAAAGGGTATAAAAGCAGATAAAGGGAATGGAATGGAATCTCTGCACATCCAGGATGATGGGACAGGTGCCTGCCTGTCACATGAATCAATCTGCAGAAGGTCCACATTGAAGCTTCTTGGTCTTTAGGGTCCTTACAGCCCTAAACTTGGGCCTGTAGTTTATGGTTCATGATAACCTACATAAGGTCATTTCCCAAGATGTGCTCTCCTGCTGACGCT